>NC_056707.1:12816038-13123538 GCF_018831695.1 Puntigrus tetrazona | reverse complement strand
GCGTGGTGTTGTCATTATACCATGGAGTCAGATTGTTTTCTTTTATCTTTTTAAGTGCAAAGGAGCAACTGTATCTAAAGTGCTAGAAAAAGAGAGTGCATAGTTTCTGTTACATCATCAAGTTTTTGCATCGTATTGGATGAGCTAAGGAATTGAGATAAGTCAGGAAGGTTATTTAGAAAGCTTTTTTTGTGGTGGAAGTGATGGTTCTACCATACTTGTAATAAGGTGCAGAGTTTACAGGTTTAACTATACAGAGTTCACACAAGACTAGATAGTGATCTGAAATGTCATCACTTTGCTGCAGTACTTCAACCATTTTAACATCTATTCCATGTGACAGTATTAGATCTAGAGTATGATTTTTGACAATGAGTAGGTCCAGAGACGTGTTGTCTAACCCCAAATGGAGTTTAAAATGTCTAAGAAAGCTGATCCTAATGAGTCTTTTTCATTATCAACATGGATATTAAAAATCGCCAACAATTAAGACTTTATCTGTGGCCAGTACTAACTCAGTTAGAAAATCAGCAAATTCTTTAATGAAATCTGTGTTGTGCCCTGGTGGCCTGTATACAGTAGCCAGTACAAACATGACAGAAGATTTATCACTAGCACATGATTCTTGTAGATAATGTTATATGCAGCACCAAAACTTCAAATGAGTTATATTTAAAGCCTGCCTCTGAGAAGTACTAAGAATATTGTTATAAATTGTAGCAACACTCTCCTCTACCTTTTAAACGTGGCTCATTTTTATAGAAATAATTTTGGGGGTAGATTCATTTAGAGTAATATAATCATCTGGTTTTAGCCAGGTTTCTGTCAAACAAAGCAAATCTAGCTTCTGATCATTGATCAAATCATATACATAAAGTGCTTGTGGAAAGTGATCTAATATTTAGCGAGCCAAGTTTTATCGCTTGTTTATTTGAATTATAGGTAGTTTTAATTTGTTGGACATCAATTAAATTATTGCTTTTGATTAGGTTTGGACGTTCTCTGCATATTCTAATTCGGGAACAGACACAGTCTCTATAGTGTGATATCTAGGTGAAAGAGTCTCTATGTGCTGAGAATTAACTGCCTTCTGTGACGTGGAGGCAGCTAGCAGACGGTCGGTTTAGCCGGTCTGTCTGCTTCTGACCTGGGCACTAGTTGGTCATGTTGGAGCCTATAAGACTATATGTCATATTTCTAGATAGAAGAGCGGCACCACCCCAAGAGGGATGGAGACCCATCTCTTTTCAACTTAGACTGGCCTGCCCCCGAAACTCATCCAATTGTCTATAAAGCCCATGTTGTTCTGGGCAGGTACCCACTTGGGCTGTCAGCCATTGAGGGCCAGCAATCTACTGTAAATCTCATCACCCCGGTAAGCAGGGGAGGGGACCAGAGTATATTACATTTATCCCGACATTGTGCTTGCAAATCTACACACCTCTTTAATATTATTATTTTTAGTGATCCTCAATCAGCGAAGTCGAACATCATTGGGCACCGGCAGTGAATAAATGAAATCTTGAGAATTTTACGTTTAGCGTGCTCCAGCACTTTTAAACTTGACAAGATGTCAGACGCTTCTGGCTTCCGGTAAGCATTGGATATGGTGGCTGGTGTCTCTATTTTCCCGTTCATGCATAACAGAATCGCCAATTACTAGAGCACTTTGATCAGGTTCTCAGTGGAGTGCGCTACTGAGTGAGAGCACCTGTTTTTGATGTTCTGATCGGAGCGGAGGCGCGTGTTTTGACTCCGCCGATCAGCCTCGCCTCACGGTCACCCAGATTGCCCTGCTGCCACGGGCTCTGAGGCTGGAACCAGACAATGTACACGCGATCCACTGTACTAGCCGGATCCAAAGCAGCATCTACAGCCCTCGTGATTCTTACTGCTCACTCAACTAACAAACAGACTTACATATACACATATATACATACAGATATACATACATATACATATGTATACATACGTATATATATATATACAGACATACAGTCATACATATCTACATACATACATACATACATACACACATACATACATACATATGCATCCTTACATACAGACATACACATACACATACATATATATATATATATATATATATATATATATATATACATACATACAGACATATACACACACACACACACACACACATATACATACATACATACAGACAGACAGACACACACACACACAGACATACATAAGTATATATATGTGTGTGTGTATATATATATATATATACACACACACACACACACACACACACACACACACACACACACATATGTACTCATATATATATATATATATATATATATATATATACACATATAATACACACACACACACACACACACACATTTATATATAAATAATTTATTAAGCGTATGAGTGTGTGAACCTGAATTGCATTAATTAAAATAATATTTACAAATATATACAATCAGTATTTTAGATTAAAACATATTTAAACCGATCACTTAAACATTTCAACATTTTTATTGAATTACACCAGCCTGGAATGACTATGATGCAGGAAGTACATTCATTGCATTACATTGAGGATATTGCAAAATCCATGTTCATTTGTACATGATACAACGTATTCAAGAGAACAATCCAAATAAAGTGCGCCACCTAGAGTCTTCTAAGATTCGATACTGGAATCATTTAAAAGCTAACCATCTAAGGTTTCTCCACAAATCCATAAATAAAATACTTTAAATTAGTTATTTTCCATCTAACCAAAAATATATTCTGTAAATTTGATTTTAGTGGAAGATGCTTTGATTTTTTTGGATTATCAAATAAAATAAACACCAAATATCAAACATGAACGTCTGATAAATCCACTGATGTAAGACTATATGAAGGAAACACTTTATTTTATCAAGAATATCCATAAGTAATAACGGATACATACTTAAATGAAAATCCATGTTTTTTTAATTTAACAACATAAATTAAATATTAATAAGCACTTTCAAATTCTTCTTGTTTTTCTATGCTGTAGGAAATGAGAGCCCTTTGAATATAATGGGAGGTGATAATTTTACGCGCATATCCGCATTCCAAACAGACTATGTAAAAGAAATATACTACACCAGACAGAGCTGATGTAGTTAGATGCAACAGGCAATGAATAAGGCTTAATGTCAGGCAGCTAAATGTTTTACAAGGTTGGTCAATAAGCTCCAGTCCTGTATTTCATGTGTTTTATAGGCAGCATAGTTATTCTTTTAAAGCCTGGAAACCCAAAGCTCTTGACTAACTGACATATCAGTGCAATACAAAGCTTGTCTGCTCTGCAAAGAACACATTCCATGTATGTTAAGACTTGTGAAAGCACAGGTCGGGAACAGTCAGAATTCCTGAATCACCCGGAAGTGATTCTCGATGGATGCAGGCTCATCCTCAAAGTGCAGTTTCTGGCTAAGACAAGCACCCATATCCTCCAAAGTCTTTATGAAGTGGCGGTGCTCTCGCCCGACCCACGCCCTCATCGGGTCGCATACCTCATATGGAGTGACATGGGCGTGAATAGCCACCCCACTGGAGGCCAGCTCACCCAGAGCACACTTATCGGTCACCCAGGTCTCACTGCCTCCAGGGTGTCCTCCATCCAGCCAGTACATATCTGAAACACTTTCCAGAAACGAGCTCAGTTCTGGATCCGCTCGAGCTCCAGACAGCTCATACACCATCTGATTGAGAACAACGCATCCTTTACTGAAACCCACTATGGTGAGCGTGAAACCTGCAGGCAGTGGGCCAGGGGTGGATGCACCACTAAGAGGGGGTAAAGGGTTCGGGAGGCCAGCCCGCTGCATGCTGTGACCCAGGAGAGCCCTCAGGTGGCGAATGGCTCCGTAGTCTGGAGAGTGTTCTGGTGCTCCAAACATGTTGCTCTCTACAAAGTTCTGATAGCAGCTGAACTTGTGTAGGTACATTCGGGATGCGCGGATGACCCAGATATGGCAGCCAGGGAAACGCTTGCCCAGGGTGAGGGCGACACGCTCCAGGCTCCAGGACTGCCATGGGGTAGCGTCAGGATGGAGGGCCATTTCCTGCTGAAAGTTCTGCATGGTGGATGAGAATGAGAAAGTTGCATATGAAAAGGGAATGAACACTGGAATGAATGGATGTATCTTCATTTATCATTTCATTTTAAAAATGTAAAATATATCAAACTAGCTCATTTAAAATAGTTTTCATGTAATTATATTTTGCAGTGTTAATGTTATTACTGTATTTTTTTGTAAATGCAGTCTTGGCAAGCATACAATATGCCCCCCGACTTGGAAAACTATACTGTGGAAATAATGAGACAATGAGATATGAGCATCACTCCAAGTCTAAAGGAATTCAGAAATCCTCAGAAACCTGGTGAAACCCTAAAGTGATGTAATATGTGTAATAACTAAACAGACTTCTGCAGTATGTGATGTGGGCCTGTTTTCAATGTCTCTAATGAAAAACTAAATATAGAGATCCAGCCCAGTTGCAGCAGAAGCTAAACTGTATCAAATGACTTCAGTGAATAATCCAAAGGGGGGGTCCACGGTTTAACAGACCAGACTTTTTCTAACGTAGGCATATTTTGAATCAAATCAGAACTGTGTACACAATATCTAATTCCTGATTATGCTTAGCTTCTTTCCTAAGCCATTATTGATTAAAAGGCCATTTAAAGCGGTGCATACATGGTACCGATGACATTAACCAACCTGAATGTCTCCAGGAAAGAAGACTACGTGATCGTTGCCTTTCTGCGGGTCCTCCGTTTCATTGTCGCATCGTCTCTGTGTTTCCGTAGCAGGTCTTAGGAGCAGAACATCATTAACGCGGTTTTGATCGTAACCGGGGACTGAAGTCAGGCGGAGCAGCGCGGGAGCAGAAGCGGAGGTCCCGGGCCCGCACAGCCCCGCCGCGGTGCTCATCTTCCTCGCTATAGCCGCTAGCGATAAACAAGCAACAACCGAACGGATGCTTCCCATAAGCAAAGGGATTATGTAGCGGCCACTGCGCGGCTTGCAGCATTAAGATTGAAACCATCACTGCAAAACCAGAGCAAAAAATAACGTCGCATGATCCGAACTAATCGGGTGAACATTCAGCTGTTAAACTTGAAGCGTAAAATAAATCTACAGGTTCAGGATATTGAAATATACATCACGTATACTGTTTTATATTAAATGCTGTAGCGTACTCTGGAGCGTCAGAGGCTGACACAGATGCGCATGCGCGGAGTACTGACACGTTAATGAACAGCGGCAGAGTTGATACATAACGCATTCGGATTGACTGCTTGAATGGAAGACTGTAAAAGATTAATGTGACAGAACTATGATTAATCTGTTGTCCAAGACTCTTGTTTTTAAACTCCAGGAGGCGGAATCTTGACAGGAATCCCGACTCTTGTACGTTCGATCGGTTCTTTTGAACAGCTCGAGTGAGTCGCGTCAAAGTATCAGTTCAAAAAACCGATTTAGGGGCGTCGTGCATGCTCTTATGTTCTTCCGGCATTGTTGTAGTAGTTATTTGTCCTGCCTAATGTGTCGATTTGCTGCAGCCATAATACTTGAATTGATTTTATTATCTCTTTGTTAAACACGTTATAAAATATTATATTCATAACCGCGGAGTGCGTTTTATTTGCTTATTCATTTATGTTTTTATCTTTCATTTATGTTTTGTGGAAGGTTCAACTGATTTATTGGACAAGTTCTACTCAATAGTCCGATTGGTTCATGAATCAGACATTGCTAGCGGAAACAGCCCAGAGCATGTGAGTTGTTCTGGAGTTTCACGCCTTAAAGTGACACAGTGTGCGTGAAAAACAAGGACGCAGTTTGTTTGTCAGTCAGTTACGCAAGACATTTGTTAATTATTTACTCTGCGCTTTTTCAGTAAGCTACGTGCATTCTAAACTTTAGAACCGTTAGACATGAACTGATCAATATAGTGTCCTGCCTATCAACTTACACAACTTCATCCCTGAAAGCTCATGCATTTCTAAGAGAAGATTTACTAAACGAATGTCACTTAAATGTTCGTGACATTTCCGTCAACCAATTTAACATCAACCGGTAGTATCTGTTAAACAGTATGCAGTTAATGTTGTCGAATAATGCTATAAAGTGTTACCAAGAAAATGTAGCGTCCCTGGGTTGACTGAGAACCTGGTTTGGGGTCTGTGGACCAGTAAAGTGTTTCTGCTTTCTTGAGGGATGTCCTGCTCTGCTCTCCGTGGACGGCTGGTTGCATGTCTCCTGAACATCTCAGAAGCTCGGAGAAGAGACCTGGTGGAGAGGGTGGCTAGATCAGCCATCACAGACACGCATGGTGAGATAAAATTGCCTTTATTACTTTCAAACTGATTCAAAATGGTTAATGTTTTAAGTTGTAACCAAACTGTCTGGATCTGTCTTTTATAAGGGAAAAAGCGTGACGGCATCACGGTGCTTAATATCTTCAATGATGTTGACTACAACCGCTCTGTCATCACTATTGTTGCAAGCATTGACCTGATAAGTGAGTTTGCCTGCTCGTCCTCCCATGCGTTTTTATAAGAAAAGTCCAGTTTTTAGAACAACTGTTGTTGTTTTTTTCATGCAATTGTACAAAAAAGCTCATTCTTTATTGTCGTCCGATTGTAGGGGAGGCTGTGCTGTCGGCTTGTGAGAGCGCATGCTCTCTGATTGACATGAATGTCCATGAGGGCATCCACCCATGCATGGGTGCAGTGGATCTGGTGCCTCTCTATCCGCTGGGGGAGGAGGTGGGCCTTGAGGATTGTGGAAAAGAGGCCCAGGGTATGTGGCCATGCATGCAAAAAAGACATTAAAATGCATGTTCTGAACCTACAATTTGCAAAGTATAAATTTAGACTTACGGTGCAAGACTATTTTTGCCTAAAGTAAAAATAAAAAACAAGAAAGCAGCATAAACATCATTAGCTATTTTGAGGTTAACGTTGCAAACTTTTCATATTATTCGAAGGATTTAGATTTGCGTCAGTGTAAATACGTCAAGTACTTTTTATCATATGTACCTGATGGTTTAAGCACTGCGGTTTTCTTCCTTTTTGTAGCATTAGCCAAGGCTTTAACGGAGCGAGTCGTAGGTACCAGTGCCTTTTTGTTTGGCTGGGCTGATTCTCCTCAGCGTCGAGGTCTGGCTAAGAGGAGAAAGGAGATTGGCTGGTTCAAAAAGGTCTTTGATATGTCAACCATCCAACCAGATGTAGGTCCTCAGCCCACAAGGAAATATGGTGTTACAGGTAACTTTTTTTTTTTTAAATCTACCATTACAAAATATAGAACGTAAATGAAGCATTGATGTAGATTTTGCATCACAATAAATCATGGGCATTAGAGCTATTGTATGTGGGTGGGACAGGACTCAGCAACCCAACAATCCTTTTCAGTGCCGTCAGTCAAATCCAATCCACATGACGAATGCTAATAATCATAGTAGCTGCTTCCTCAAATGTGTCCATATAAACACTGGTGTAGTGGAGCCTGGAAAGATAGGTATGCATTTAATTTGGACCCTTGGAATGAAAAGTTTACAGGGGATTACTGGTTTAAGAAATCGTTAAAACCTGCTTTTTTATTTTAAGGTATTGTTTTCATTATGATGTACTGATTAAAGTTTATTATTATAGTGCCCACCATAGGACCCACCCACATTTCTGCAACCTTTGGGTTCCAGTAGTCATAATCTAAATGTACATTCTCCAAAAATGAGACAAGTTTTGATGTGCTTTTGTTGCAACTATGAGCATAATTTTATATATATATATAACAAAACAATACTGTTGATTAGCTAAATTCAAAGTGATTGAGATATTGTTCATATTTGGGCATTCATGTTTTTTTTGGGGAATGGGAAATAATAAAGTTAACAAGACTGAAAATGTGCTCCTTTAAAGATTCTGTGATCATTTGCTGACTCTCATCAATAAACTTTTTCTGATTAACAGGTTTAATTCAGGTCATTTGTGACCTTATATTTTTGGGGGGGGGGTTGGATTTGGCCTGATATGAGGGTGGTAAATGATATTTTTGCATGAGAATATTCCAGTTATCACTAATTTGAACCCTCAGTAAACAACACGAATAACATTTATCTAATCTGCAGGTATAGGAGCCAGCCCCTATGTCATGAACTGTAACGTGACCATAGATACCCAGGATCTAGCTGTGGGCCGAATGGTGGCTTCAGCAATCCGTGAATCCAGTCCTGGTGGTATTCCTGGAGTTCAGGTCATGGCTCTGCCACATGAAGGGGCCGTGGAGATCGCTTGTAATGTGGAGAGTGTTCAAGGTGGTCCTTCGTCTTCATCTTATGGTGAGGATAATTGGCCAAGCTTTACCATTGGAGGGCAAAGTTTCTGCCATGCTCCAGCCTCACTAATCAAAGCACGGGTAGCAGAGCTGGCTAGACACCATTGTGTGGCCATTAAGGGTATGGCTCTGGTGGGTTTTACCCCACGTGAGTGCCAGAGACTGGCAGAGGGAGCACTCACAAATGGCATTGGAGAGTTCTGGAGAGAGCTGCAGCGTGTGCACATGTGATCAAGAGCAGAGGTATATTTCAGCCAAACATTATATTGTCATTTACTCACCCTTATCTCAATTCATCACTTTCAATGTCTTTTGTCCTCCTATGGAACATGAGCTTACGAAAATACTGGGATATTTTCCAAAAAAAAAAAAAGTAAAGCAAGTTTAGAATGACATGAGGGTAAGTAAATTATGACAGAATTTTCATTTAGTCTCCATTAATAGTGTTTGGTTCCAATCTTTTTATTAAAAAGCTTGAAACGCCTGATTAATGGTGGTTTATCTCATGTTTTGTGTCAGTTTGTTGTGATGGAAAAAAGGCTGGGAATAATTAAGCATTGATAAAATCGGACAAATGTAGGCATGCTTGGAGTAACTGTGTTATATGGAACACTTCATATGTTAATGGATAACATGCCATTAAAACTTGTTTGGGATGTTTTTAATTGCTGAAGCAGTCTGTGGTAATGTGATTTTTAATGCCATAATTTGGGTTAATTCATCCTTGCTTATCACATGACGTTCTGCTCATAGGTAGATATAATTATACTATGGGTAATTGGGCCAGAGGAGTTTGACCACTCCTTGATGATCTCATTCGGAGCGTTACGGATGTTATATCTGGGACATGTAAGTGATTTAGTGCTTAAGGGGGGAAGGGAGAAACTCTCCTATTGCTAACATACTAGATTACACATACTATTACAAAAATGCATTGAAAGAATATCAGGGCTAGCAAGTACAGACAGCAACAGGAACTCGAATTTCACAAGATGAGGAACAAGAATTCTGATAAACATGTTTTGAAAACATTCAAACAAGTTTGTGCTTGACTGAGTTGAATATAAAACCTAAGCAGGGGATTCCTGACCTTAATTTTATGCTTCCATCTGGTGGGATATACTGTAAAACAGAGTCTTAAGTGTAATGTGGTGCTTTAAACATAATCTTATGTCTTTCTTTTTTCACACCTCACCTGTACTCATTTCACTTGTGCTGCATCAGTCTTGTCAAAGATCAAAAACTCATGGGGACAGTAATCATATAAACTTCAGCTAAATTCAAGTAATCCACATTTGGTACAGATTAAAATAAAAATGGGACACTATGCTGCTGTTAAACTATTACTTAAGCCAGTTTTGACTTTTATGGCACTGGATTGTTTCAGCCAGTTTTATATGATACAGCTTCCCATGTAAGATCACAACACTATAAAGCAGAACTGTATAGCCTGTACCCAGATATCAGTGCTGTAACACACAGATCTTAATCTTCTTTAAAGTTCAGGATTTTTCAAATACACAGACACACAAGCTGTGTACTAAAGTAAGTGAACACAAAGAAATGTACAGATCATGAACACATTTTGTGTGTATTACACACAAATAATTCAGCTGCTTTTCTTGACCATAAATCCCTGGCTTATATTTTAATAGTGCTCGCAAACTAACCACAATCACAGGAACTGGCAAAATATACCTAAATGAAAAGCGACGCTATTAAAATATTAACTATTAAATTACATATTAGACTCTTAATACAGTCATATATTGCATAATCCATATTCAAAGAAATCAAATTATCCGGTTCCCGCACTGTCACTAGAAATATATAAAAACACCCAGTAACATACTTTACCCGGCAGGACAAATTAATATAGGTCTGCAGAATGAAGTTGGGGCGCTACACCACAAACTGGAAAATTTGAAGTCACCTCTCATGGTCTAACTCTTCTTTTACCAGAAGCATTAAACATCCTATCCTGTGCACACTCAACATCTAGATGCATATGTAGAAAAACTATTGGGCTTACCCGAAATAGAAAGTGTTCAGCTGCAGATGTATTACACTTTTGTACAACAAAACATACACAAAAGGTGTTACAGTAAGAATACGCAGAATTTTTTCCTCTGTGGTCACATTGCACTCTATAAAAAAGGCAACAGTCTTAAGAGTAAATGCCACTCAAAAGATCAAGTAGAACAATTACAACCACCACCACAAGGATTCATTTCCCAACATTTCGTTCTTGATTTATTCCTAATTAAATAATCCTAAGTGTTCAATCAAACTATCACCTTTCCTTTCACACGGTCACTTCTGGTAAGTTTTTTTTTTTTTTTTTTTGGCCAAAGTGGTGGGGAGAACCCATATAATCAGTCACTTTGAAGTTCACTCCCCAATTTGCGACAGCAGTTAATCATTCCTGAATCACATGACAATGCATTCGCTATAAATTAACAGAAGAAAGTGCGTCGAGTGTTCAAGTAGGGTGTATAGTTCAACACATTTAGGGAAAGGAAACGGTGGGCCACTGAAGCAGCACTCAAATGGACAAAGAGTGTGCCAACCATTAACTGTAACAAGAATGCCAACCTTTCATGGTAATCATACTAAGCAAATATTGGCAAATGACAAAGCAAAAAGCACAGGTGGTAGAACAGTAGCATTGAACCTCATCTCTCTTGATTGGCAGTGTAGTTTTGCTTATTGTATGGATGGTTTGTGAGGGATTTTAGGGAGGAGTAGGAACATGGAAGTGGAGTCGCAGTCTCATCTCTTTGAAGCCCTTCTTGGGTCCCTGCCGTTACTTATGGTAACTGTGGGTTTGGATGGAGCAGGGGGAACCCCTGCAGTTACCGGGGGTGGCCCATTGCCTGGAACACGCCCATTTGGTCTTCCTGGACCCCCAAAATTGGCATCCCGAGGCACAGGTGCAGCACTGTTGGAAAATACTGGCACTGTGCCATTTCCTGTTGAACAAATGGTTACAAGAAATGTGACTAACATAACAGAGACACTGTAATAAGCGTTACAGCTGTTACTCTAGTTGCATCGTTAAGCAGACATTTGTCAAAAGCAACTTACAGTATGCCAACGGTAGGTACAAACAGGAGCGGGATCTCAGTAAATCTAATTTCTGAGATTGAACCTGCAACCTTCGTTAGCAGAGGAGATTCCAAACCACAAAGCTACCACTACTAAAACAATGTTGGTTACCTCAGTAGGACTGACTGAGAAGCACTAGACATTTGCTCACCTGTCTGCGCAGGAGTACCTGCATTTTGATTTGGTGGAGAATTTCCCCGCTGTTCTTTACCCTAATGAGATGACAAGAGAAAACATTGTTGACTTTAGTCATGAACCAACACCTCCTGTTAAGCAGTTTAATGGCTTGGTGTTTAAATGTGCAGCAGCAAACCAAACATTGGCTTCTACATTTCAATTTAGGAGTTCTGCTGAAATGAGGTAGAATGTAAAATGAGCAGTGTTTTCCCATAACAGAAGCAAATTTAGGCTTGCAAATAACCGAAAGGAAGTACAGTCAGAGGCATTGCACTGAGATGCCACTTTGCATGAACAGGAAGAATGCACTTACCGTCTTGTTCTGCTGGTTAGCTTGTGCTAGCAGCTCAGGATTTGGTTCACTGAAATTAGGAACCTCAGAATACACCATACAGAACCTGTTAAAGAATACAATTAGTCTACATTATTATTTTTTTTTTTATATATACACATTTTGTAGAATAATGGCTGAAACTACAAGTGCTCCCACACATTTTGCCTAGTACATCTGCCACACGATCTGAACTAACATTAAATGTTTGAGTAAAGCATCAAATCAAAATCTCACTGCAGACAGGGGTGTCCAGTTATGCTCCTGGAGGGCTCCTTTCATGCAGGCTTTAAATTAGGTTGAAACTAAACACCGAGCGTGACACTATTATCATTTCCATGAATTTCCATGCTCGGAAAGCGAGGATTTTAAAACGGAGATATAAGGGTTCCTATGACAACGCAAACGCAGATTTTTAATTTAGACATTTACTGAACACTCAAAGCATCTGCATATAGAAAAACAGATGTGAACAGAAGTGATTCATCAGTCACTAGATTTTGGAAGAGACACCAGGGTTAATTACAAAATTTACTTTATCTGCCAAGTGGGCATGGTTGCTGCCCAACGTCAATAAACCACAAAATGATGAACGTGGCCAATGATTTATTGCACATGATATATTGAGAGAGAATTTCATACTCACTCCCCAATTTTCTGTAAGTCTCCTCCTCTTCCAGTGTACAGTGTAAGGCACCCCTTCCAGATGGAAGCATACCTAGCCGGACACAAACATTTAAGTAAAAATAAATAAATAAATCTGTACCATGTTCATAAGGCTTAATTCATGTTTATTTCCTGTACATTGTTACCATATAGGTCATAGTTATTGAAGGTGTCTTACATGATGCCAAGCATTTTAGAGCACTTTGAACTCTGTGTGGCTACTGGATCGCCAAACTCAGTGTCTAAGCTCGAAAAGAATTAGACAGGAGGAGGTTCGTACCCTCTCGTGAGGCGGATGATGTCCCCGGGCTGGATGAGGCTGCCCAGCTCATCCCACACAGAGATGGCGATGCTGCCGCTCTTATCTGCCACCCTGCACGAGCGCACCTCGTGCCCGTCCTTTGTCTTCGTCACCCGACCTGCGCGTGCACAGCAAAGTTCACCGTCAAATCTCAGCCGCAACAAACTTACTAAAACACACACATAATTGCGCTACACGGCGGCAGTTGCGCGAAAAACCAAAGCTACAAGAACAGAGCAAGAGAGGCGTCAAGCGCGACGTTAGACATGTTAATCATGAACGTTAGCACGGAGGAATTAGCTCCTCTCGTGCTAATAAACGCTCGCGAGCGACACAGCAGTGAATCCACTTACCGATTTCCAAAACAATAAAGACGATATTAAGGTTTTTCGATCCGGGCTTTACATCTTTAATCAAGATCACAGCTTCGTTGGAGATATTCGACATTTCTGAGGGCTGAGGTGGAGGCTAGCACACCGGCTAGCGAAACCACAGCTGTGTGAGGATTTCTTGATCTAAAGCTAAATCTGTGCTCTGAGTGGGTCGTTTTATTTGCCAAATAAACTTGACTTGGCAAATAAACGTGGTTTTCAAGACCCCTTTGCAAAGGCTGGGGTGTTTCTAGCTTAACATTTGAGGCAGTTTGTTGTCACACTTCATCGAGCTAAAAGGAAATAAAAGTAAAAGGGGAAATATTTCCTCCCTCACGATTTAAACTATTCGCATAAAAACACTCAGTTCGTTTTCCAGACAGATATTTTAGACTTCATCCTGTCCTAAACCCGAAAAACTAAAACTCCCCAAGACTTCGCTTCTAAGTCGGTCTCTGCTTAAAATGTCTAGGTTAGCATCTAGATTGATTTATACTGAGTCACGGTCTTTGTGTTAGCCTACTCACTATCAATACACGACGTCAAATTAACAAAGAGCTGTGGAAAACGGACGTTTCTTTATATAAACGTGCCGGTCTCGTTTTAAACCGTGTCAGTGAGTTCAGTCACACACACCGCCGGTCAAACTGTAAACTAATAACGTTAGCGCGTCTTTCCATTTCACCTTCCTCACGAAAACCATTCATCTGGCGTCTAAGCGATATTTTAAGGCAAATGCGAACGACAGAGGTAATCTAAAAAACGAGTGTCAGCCGAAATGACTAACAGTTACAGCTGCCTAACTTTAATGTGCGTTATGAGCGGTTCAAAACTTCCTGATGGCCTTTAAAATTAATATATAGCATGTTTTCTACACGTGTAGCACTGCACCTTACTAAAATAAAGAATTTAAAAAACTGTCGCAAAAGAGGGGAACTCTCTATTTGACAGCGCTATCCGCCTCTCCCTCTCTAACAAAGCGTCTGAGCTTCTCCGGTGTGTGTTCGGTTCTTTAAATTTTACCGAACGTACCATCTCTGCGCTCCGCGGGGGTGTTCAAGGACGTGTAATTCCCGTTAAATACACAACTACGGTTTTAATACACGCGCGTTTGAGTGAACAGACATCACAAACGAGTCGCTCAGCATCGGTCGGTATCGTCAACACTGCACAGGAACGAGCCCTTAAGAGACTGGAGTGTTGGTTTTTACCGCGTTCTTGTTACATTGAGCACGATCTGATTGGACACCGCGAAGAATGCGTCCACATGGATGGGAAATAACCACGCACTATTTCCTTGTACGATCGTCGACGTTGTGTAATGCGATTTGATTACACGTTCTGAAATATTTCCAGAGGTATTTGGGTTGCATCAGCACTTCAGCAATCCAATAGACTGTCGGCAGTTACAAGATGTTGTTTTTACGGTTCTTCTGTATTGTGATGGCTGGGTCCTATATGTAACCCCCGTATATCACTGAAGTGAAGTTAAACTTGCGTCAAGGAGATGTAACAAGGCCATGTAGATAAGTGCGGGAATGTACTTCCTCGCATTTAATGTGCTGCTTCTCCGTGTGTGAAAACATGAGTGAGCGTGACATTTCTAGCTAGACGTAGATTGTCTTGGACTGTCACATAAACAACCGAGACGTATGAATTAGTTTCAAGGGTTCGGCAACAATAATTCATCAGGTCTCGAGCTCACACGGAAGCGAAAAAGAAGTTCGTCACGAACAGGATTCGAACCTGTGCGGGGAAACCCCATTGGATTTCGAGTCCAACGCCTTAACCTCTCGGCCACCGTGACGCCATTTTTGATTCTCGGAAAGAGCGTATACAACAATGAAAACACGATTCTTAGTAGACATAGTCCCCCTCTCGAAGCTAGCAAACTCTAGCACACGGTCTTCCAATAAACTTTCCTGAGGCGGTTATTACGCAAATGTCATGAAAAAAACCGACGTACACTTGTACACGTACACAGTAAAATACGGTTGTTTATTATTAACATTATTTCAATATAACAGTCTGATAAGGTATTTATAATACATTTCGTTAAGAAATAGTCTATCTACCTCTAGTTTCATTGGTTTATGTTTGACATTTGTTAAAAAAAAACAGATGAAAACCTACGAAGTTTGGCCACACGGTGGAGACAACGTCATCCATTCAATTTTAAAGTTCCAGTCCACAAACCAGGTGGAGCCGGCCAAGGTGGAAAAACATAATAGCAGTAAATTTGGGTAAAATTTTCCATTCTAAACATTTTACACTGAATGAAAATGTCTTGTTTTTATGTCACCTATAATCTCAGCTAATATCTTCTGTACCAACCCGGTGGAGGTTGTCTGTAGCTCAAAAAACCTCCTTCAACTTGGATAGATATACAGTATATGTAACCCGACCCTTTAGTCTACCTGGGAGCCAGGAAGATTTTAGACTCCTTGCCAGACCCACATATGGTTGATGTAGAAAATGAAACCGTGAAGTTTTCTGTCAAGGCCGGCTATTCATCTTAGTCTTTCTTGAATAGCGTAAGAGGTATTTTTATCTTACGTACTCCACATTTGAGCAGCAGGACCTGAGACACTCGAAACAAAACCTACCTTACACACATTTAAATTGCATTAATAAATGCAGAAATGATCTCTAGATAATTGTTTGTTGTCATAAACAAAACCGCCTAACAAAAGCTAAGTTGTTTTATCAGCGTTGACGTGACACCAGCATGCAGTGCGGTGAAGAGGCCTGCAGGCAGCACACCTGTAGAGCATGCAGGTATTCCACACCTCAGCTAACCCGTGCAAACTATAGCCATCAATACATTCCTACCTCTTCTTTTTCCACACAGTGGAAAATGAACTGCAGAGAAGCCATCCATCAGAACCAGGAATGCACCTTCTTCACCTGGTATGTGTGTGTGTGTGTCTCACTACTAAGTAGTTTAGTGCGAGATGGATGTGACTGTCCAGAGAAATGATAAATAGCTGGTCATTAGCGGTTGCGTTTTAGTTTGTAAGTCTATATGAGGGGCCTTCACTAGTGGGGAGAAAGGTGGTGACAATTACAGGGGCCCACAGTTATGGGGGGGCCCAAAGATTTCAACCGCCTGGCTGAAGCCATCTTAAAAAGACTCTCAGGACAGTTGATGGCACTGCTGCGTGTTGTCACAAAAATGTTTGCACATGACAATTAACATGTTTAATCAATTTAAACATTCACACGAGTTTAAAGCATGCAAGCACAAATAATTGATAATAACTGAGTGATTGCATGCTTTATTTAATGCTATGTGTTAAATAACACAATACCTAACTCTTATTCGAGTTATGTCATATTATGTATGACAATTGAAAAATAAATCAAATTTGTAATGCTTTAATTGTTACATTGGATGCATTATCTTTTTAAAATAACCGTGCCTAATTTACCTTAATGTTAATTCAAAGAAATTAAATGAGAGACCGTCACTCACAGCTCTTTACTGAACTGCTTTGTAGTTTTAACAAGAATTAATATTTAATTTATAGTGAATACTAGGCAATGAAATTTTATATTTGATTATTCAGTTCCTGTACCTGGACACCTATAAACTTGAAAAACCTTAAACATTGTTTAAATATTTGTGCTATTTACACAATTTCAAACAGGGCCCATGGGCACAAGCAGCACCAGCGCTTACAGGTCTGTGTGCAGAGTGTTTTACCACTGAATCATCTAAATATTGTTAGTGCTTAGAGGAATATGAAGTTATTACATTGGCAGTATGGAATGTTTGACTATACTTCTGCTTCACTGTACTCTTCTATTTATCAGGCTGTGTATGTGTGCCCTTGCCGTGCACTAGCAGTAATTGGAGAGTTGTTGGCAGAGGGTAAGGTTGCCATGGAGATGGCAGTCAATTGTGCTGGCTTTCCCCCAGAAATTTTGTAAACACGCTTCCCTCCCACCACGCCAAGCACTGCTATCAGTCCTCATAGACATCTACTTATTCAAGCCTCGAGACAAAGTGCTGCTAAATATTTTAATAAAAGTTCTAAAATTGTCAAAAAATAAAGACATAACTTTCAACACCTCTTGTCTTTTGTAGTTATCTGTTTCATGCCATACAAAAAGTACTGTGGTGGTACAATGGTACAGTAATGATGTTCCATATTGTTACTATATTTTCACGAATTCGTATTAATATACAATGGTTTCCACATGCTATTTGCGTCAAAGTACTGTGTGAAAAACAAAGCACTGTTTCCAAAAACCATATTACTACCACAGTACTTTTTTGCATGCAGTTTAATACTACATTTCATGTACATCGACAGAAGAGAGTCTGGACTGCAGCATAACAAAGGTTCAGATTTGTACACATTGCTTCTCCTACGCACAAAGAAAAAAGATAGAGAGTGAGAGTTCAGGCGATTCAGTTCAGTCAATTTCATGGTATTCACAGGCTACCGCAGGAAAATTGTGTCATTGTGGTGACAGTGGTCTGAACTGCTGTACCATTCTCAGGGCTTTTATACAGAATCTATTTGAAATGGAATTTAAATGGAATTTTCTTCTACAAGAACGTGCTAAATTTCTGAATATAACTCAATAGGCTATAGTTACATTATATTAGGGGTTAATTCAGGGCAATATGTTATTTTAGCAGACATGCTAACATTAAACAAGCTTGGGAACAAATACCAGTGGAACAAGGCAGTAACTACTCTTCCCAAAGTCTCAGAAGTGATTCGAAGTCAGAAACACAACCATATCTAAGAAGGTAGCTCAACAGTAGCTGCAGTCGACGGCGGAGACACAGACGCTTCTTCTTTAGGTCTCACTTCTTTCTCCTCCTCCTCTTCCTCCTTTCCATTTTCATCATTGCCATCAGTGTCATCATCTTCTTTATCCACCTCTTCTTCAGCCAGAGTTGCGGTCGGACCGTTCTCAAGATCTCCACCCTCAACTGTGACAAACACCTCTCCATCCCCGCTGCCCGGGGTGGAGGGGCTGCGTAGACCGTCTCCATTGGCTTTCTCAGCTGAGGAGTGTAACTCAGCCAGGGGCAGCTCTCCGTCGGGACCCTCAATGTTGGGAACTTCCACTGGGCTGAGGTTCCTCGGTGAGCTCCCAGGCTGCTGGGAGGAGTCAGCATCTCCATCCCGTACCTTCTTGACGTTGAAGGTCATTGGAGAGACACGGAAGGACGAGCTCTTGGAAGAGGAGCTCTTCGGGTGGTTGGGGATGAAGCTTTTCTTGATCTTCTCTCGCTGTTCTGGAGGCACGATTTTGTTGATCTTCTTCTCGATGCTGCTTCGTGAGAAGGCCTTTTTTAGACTATCCACCTTCTTCAGACTGGAGCGCTTGAACTTGTCAGCTCGAGAGCGCTCCAGACGTTCGCTTCCCAAGCCTGGGAAGCTTTCTTCTTGCAGATCTAGCGAATCATCGCCACCTTCTGCCAGAGGACTAGTTGCTCCTTTTTCCTCGTCGTCATCGGAAGAGAGGCTGATGGTCTGCAGGCCTTCCTCTTGAGAGCGGTTTAAATCAGTGAGCGGAGTTGGTGCAGATGGACCGATCTCATCCTGAGAGGTGGAGGCCAGGCCATCTTTAGTAAGCAGAGTGGATGGGATTTCGTGGTCCTCCTAAAATTGGAGAAAAAGAAAATGCATTTTACTTTGACTGTAAGGTTCGGTGTGTAAAGATCTGCCTTTAAATGCATTATAGAAAAATTCTAATATAAACTGTATTTAAACAATAAACGTGTTGCATTTTGCAGATGATTTTACCAAATAAAATTTTTACCGCAGTTTATCACTTTATGTATTTTGTGGGAATCAAACCCACAACCTTGCCACTACTAGCAGCACACTATACTGTAAAGATTAGTTTCAGGTACACACACTACTTTTGGGCTAATGAACAAAACAAATAGATGAGTCAGTTTGTCTGTTGTTGTTTTTTTGAGTGATATTGTGCAATCTACTGAAAAACCTGTTTGTTGCAGAGCAAGCTATACCCAAGGCATGTGGAGGCATTGTATTGGAGTTACTCCAAAGTAAAAAAAAGCATTGATGGCAAGAAGTAGAGGTTTACTGTTCCCGCCAAATTCCTTTTCAAATGCTTTGATTCATATCTTACATGTATTTTAGGGTGACCAGACTCGTCCTTGCCAGGATTTCTGTATTGCTTTGATTCAAAGTACCTCAAGAGCGTTTTGAAAATATGAGGAATCGATGCCATACACTGATCGGTCTGCACACAAACAAAGCCAAAACCTAGATATTTTAGGCAATATAGAAATCCTATCGTCTGGGGAAAATGGCTCTTATGTATTTCCCTAATGTATTTCCCTGAGCATAGATCAATTTATGTTGAATGCAATAATTTTCATTCCTTTCTTAATTTGTCTGTATGTTTAGGCATGGACTTTTAGCCTATGCAAGATTAAACAAGTATTTAATCATTAAATGACTGTAATAAACAAACAATAAAAAAAAACAAGACCACACATTTTCATGGCAAAATGGTTTTTGCAGTCTGACGCACAGACAGTGCAGCGTATTCTTTTATCGCTGCTCTCCCCTCACACACACACACACACACACACAGACCCCTGACACACACTTCTGACACGGCTGCAGAGGTTTACAGGGGTTATGCTTCACGCTTAAGCAGTAAATTGAAGATCTGACCCTCAGGGAAGGGCGGATTAGCAGCACGAATGAAGCTTTTGCACGCTCACCTGCTCCCTCCTAAGGGCACTTAGCACACAATTCAGAGCACACACCATATATCTCTCCAAGCTCTAAACATCTAAATGACAGATTTGTAACTGTATGCCAGTATTTCAGTATGAAACTTTAAGTAGAAGTATATGCTGTAAATAGTGAAATATAAACAGATCTTCAAAATTTATATTTTACAAATGGAGCAATCTTATACTCTATAAAGCGCTCATTTAGGTTTTTAGTAAGCTTTATTATATGCGTTATAAAATGGAATAACATACGACAATCTTATCCTCATCCCTTTGCCCTCGGCCACGAAACTCTGTGCCATTAACAAGAAGTTGGTTACAAATTCCAAAGAAGGAATGCAACTCCCATTTGTGTGGGGTTTTTTTACATTTAAGAAATAATCCCAATGTCTTAGCAGTTAAAATGAAAAGAACTTATGCATTTTTTTAATGCATCAAATGTATTTTCAAAAAGTGGTCCAAATAGACACTACTCATTTTTAATATTTTGCCTTTGAATAGCCAGTATCACCCTGAGGGCAGACAGCCAGTCCAAACCAGTGTTGACTCTGGGCTAACCAGTTTCTTCATGAGCAAACGTACAGAGTAACACCCCTCAGGTTCAAGAGCTACATGGAAACTAGAGCTGGGAGTTGGCTGTGTTCGGTTACTTCTATAAAAGTATCATTTTTTAATTTGTGATAACCTGGTAATGGCTACATTTGTATACTATTTCATAATTAATAATAGAGTGAAACTCAGCCAACACCTTTATATAATGTTTTCAGTCCACTAAAGAAGTACTGTAATTTACCAAGAGTCTACCCAGATGGGATTTAGGGAGATGTTGGGGGAAAAAAAAAACAAAAAAACAAAACAAAAAAAAAACGTTAAGTCTGTAAAATGATTCTCAGTTGAAATATGTTGATTCAGCTCAAATTTAATTAGTTTTTGCCTTGAGGGCCCTGTCAGATAAAAAGAGCACATATGAAATACATCTACAAAAGCCTGGGAAATCTCACACAGTAACAGACAATCTGAAGGCTTTATTAAAAGTCTCTAAAAACATATCAGTGCAATGATGCATATTTTACCAACTCCTATAGGAATGACATCATTCTAGTGAGATTTTGTTCCTGTACATACATTCACGTTGTGAAACAAGGCAGGGAGTCC
The DNA here is from genome assembly GCF_018831695.1 of Puntigrus tetrazona. NCBI lineage: Eukaryota > Metazoa > Chordata > Actinopteri > Cypriniformes > Cyprinidae > Puntigrus > Puntigrus tetrazona. The sequence goes on along the minus strand of NC_056707.1, from coordinate 13,102,324 downwards.
CCATTTTGTTACTCTTCATTTATCATTTGCATTCTTAGCTGAAGCTGCATGAGTCCAACTGATCCTGCTCTGTATGCACCTTTTTATACATTTGTTTCTCAACTCTATCTCTTGTAACAGAGTGATAAATCAAGACATTTGCCATTCAGATTTCGACCTTTATCTAAATACACAATGGCCAGAGGAAGAGAAAGAGGAGGAGACTGAAGGATAGAGAGAGGGAGAACTTTTGAAAACATTGTGTCACATGCTGATACCCCTGGTTCAGTGTGTAATGGGAGCCTGGATAATTAATGCGCCCCACTGGAGGCCTCTGGACTTTTTGGAGTGGAAACATCGAAAGAGATGAGAGAAATGGTGTGTGTGTGTGTGTTTCAATCAGACTGGTAGGATCTGAACAGACAACACTAGAGCAGAGGAAAGCACAGGAAAGAAGCAGAGGAAAGACAAATATGAGAACAATAGAGGACGGGACTATTAAAAAGAAACAGACACAAAGGAAGGATGTGTCACTGCTAGATGGTCGCAGTATTACATTTGTTCTTGGGGGGAAAGTGCCGTTTTGAGACAGAAAAATATGAACATTATAAATATATAAATAACATGAAATGGTATTTTAGTATTATTTATATACTATATACAAAAAACTGACACAATAAAACTATAAAAAGCACAGTACATTGTCTTTGAACTTTTTTGCTTCTCATCCAGGGAAAATGATTCTGCATCTGTTAGTTCCCATGCAAATCAGACTCAGAAGAAGTCTACACCATCTGCACATGTTTTGATTGTCAGTAAAGGGATGTCTAAGTAAAATAAAGACTGAATGTCACATTTTAAGCCGTTTTCTCTCTAAGATTAATTATGTAACACATTTATGGGATTTTGAAGACATAAAATACATGACATACAGCTCACATGTGACGCCACATCAGCCTTGGCAGGATTTTGAGTAAAACAAATTAAATAAAGTCCAGACAAATATGTGCTTGCTCATCCATTACCTGTTTATGATGTGTGGAAGAAGTTCAGGGAATCTTTGGCCTTGCTCCAGATGGAGAGAATAAGTGGAACGCAACAGCCAACTGGCTTGAACACACAGTTTAGTGAGATGCTGGGCAAAGCAATGTGCTATCAAAGCCTCCGATCTGCAGCACTGTGGTGAAAACTATGGGAAAGTGATATTTAAAGGGCCATCTGAGGACTCGACGGACTGAATTCAGCATAGCAGAGGTTTACTGCCCTTTTTTTTTTTGTTTGTTTTGAATTTAATCAAATTCTGACTTATTATTGTCTGAGCTGATGAGACGTGAGCTGTCTTAAAGAGAGGTCTGATTCCATCTCATTCTCTCTCAGGTTTATATTAAAAAAAGCTTCATTGTTTCTGTCTGGCCGCTTGAATTAATCACATGATTAGTCATGCTGCCCGAAGTATCATTTTTCTAATTAGACTGTATTTATTTGAGTGAGACCAATAATACCTGCAAAAATGAGTGTGTCTGGATCGTTTCATCTTCACAGGGCTTGACCTTTTAGATCTCAGCTTTGACGTATTTCTTATTTAAACGGTAGGTTTGGGTGGGGCGTATCAAATGACTTGTCGCTTTAAACAAATATCCAATAGGCTTTAATTTTAACAAGCAGTGAACCATCGCTGCTTGTTAGTCAGGTGCAGGTGGTATTTATAATTCTGGGGTGGGACCTTTGATTGGACAAACATCTGTGCAAAATGAATCATAACGCACTTAACCTTGATCCTTTGCAAACGCTAGCGAGCCGTGTGCTGGAGGAATCGTGGCTAGGAGGCAGGAAAGTGAGTCTGGAAGGATTATATGATCACACTTCTTCTGAAATTCCAAATCAGCTCTGTCAAACATAAGGTTTTTTAATCATCCTTGAAAATGTGGGTAGATAAAAAGACATAAAAGTAGGCTTCAGTCAATCGGTCAGCATGATATGACAGAAACTACCACAGAGTTGGAGGTTGCTGGGACAACAGTCAAATACATAGTTTGGATGTCATTATACAAAAATATTTGACTGCAGAATGCTGCGATTAACCAATCAGAATCAAGTATTCCAGAGCATTGTAAAAAACAAACAGCTGTATGTGTGTGCTGTATGTTAGCACAATGGCAAAGGGAGGAGTTGAGTTGTCAAACCAGAAATCCAGCACATTGAGCTAAAACATGCCCAAGCAGAGAAGATCTCTCTCTCTTTCTCATACTTTCTCATGGAGTTTGTTTCTATTGTTCTCATCCAGTTCATTATATCTCTTCTGTTCCTCTGCCGTTTCCTCCTCAATCACAATCTATTCCCGGCCTTGAAGCAGTCATGCTTTGTTTTCTTTCTTTCTTTCTTTCTTTCTTTCTTTCTTTCTTTCTTTCTTTCTTTCTTTCTTTCTTTCTTTCTTTCTTTCTTTCTTTCTTTCTTTCTTTCTTTCTTTCTTTCTTTCTTTCTTTCTTTCTTTCTTTCTTTCTTTCTTTCCCCAAACTCTTGTCTTTCTCTCAGATTTCCTTTGAGGTGTATTTTTGTTGATTGAGGGTGGAGCTCAGGGAACATCACGTGAAAGGACATCAACCGTCGTATTTCAACCTGGGCTTAAAAATATGCAAGAATTCATATTGTAACTGCAATCTGAATGGGTATATTCTCCGAATACAATAGCCAGAACTAATCTACATATACACCCACCGAACACAATGAGCAAACACATTTTCTCTCACTGACAGAGAACACAATCAGTGATGAGATCGAAACACAGTCAAATTCAGCTGAATTCTCTTTGTCGTTGAGCATGAAATGGATACAAATCTTTAAGGAAGTCATGCTTTTGACTGATGAAAGAATGTGTTTTGTTGTATAACCCAGTGTTATTGTGCCGAATTGTCAGACTGACTGTGTTTTGATAATCTGAATCTGCGCCGTTGCTACAAAAGACATTTCATCATAAAGGCCTGCAAACACTGGCTATCGGGTGTTTTTCCTTCTCCTACCCCGAAAGATTGTCACTTTCCCACAATTCATATTTGCACACCCATATTTGTTTTTACCTTTCATTGAAGATCCTGATCTTGAGGATTAAACATCTACCTTATGCGTAAATGCACAATAACACACATGTCGATGGACTGACTGGTCAATCATACGTGGCATTATTTGGATCTCAGCAGACTTACATCATCTTAATGAAGGCGTTCCGTGGCACCTCTGGGCCAAAATAAACCTTGACAATGTTCAACAGGATTTCAGAGAGGGAACTAATGAGGTGAATCGGAGCAACTACAAAGGTGTAAAAAATGACAGTTGTCAGATGTTTTTGTGAACGCCCACTGCAGAAACATCTCAGCCAAAACGTTCCTTGCTTCAAAAACGTAAAAGCAATAAAATATGTTTTATGACTATCCATAAAAGCCTCATGTTTGCCATCAGTCATGCAGCTTGCCAAATTTCACAAGTCATGGAGATGTTTAAGATGCATGTTATTCCTTATACGTATAGAAAGAAAGGTCTGCTAGTCGTCATGGAAAACATGCATTCATAACAATCTAGATGATCAAAAACAGCATAAACTATGAGCAGTTGTCTAGATTATTGCTGTGGACACATTTAATGATCTTTTCACAAGCACAAAAAGGCCAGAGTTACTGCAGTGAAGAGCCTCAGCACGTAGAACCACATTTTTCGAGAATCAACACTGATGTATTTTTGAGAAAACAGAAAGAGCAGTGATGCATTAAACATAAACAAATAGAGGCCTAAATGGGCAGTAATTACTGCAGATCATTAGTGCTTGTTATAGGAAACAAGGCAGTTGACCAGACTGTCTCTCTCCCACACACATGCATTTTCAGTGCCAAACTCAGTGTGTTTACTGCATTTCTTTCTTTCTTTCTTTCGGAGGGCCCTTGTGTGTTCAAACCACACCTTTCATCTCTAAATGCCTTTGCACGGTGCACAGAAAGTTTATAATTACCACACGGGCGGGTGAGCCTCGTCAGATGCCAAAAAATGAAACAAAACAAGCAAATGCGCAACCAAAGAGCAGTAGTACTCTTCCAAAGCAAACTCCTGAGAGCGAATAGATTTGCGATGACTCTCCCTAGTGTTTGCATTCTGTGTTTACTTTCAATAGTGTAGCTCCATAGAACAATACGCCATTGTTTTAATAGCCTATGGTATAAGGACATGCTTATCACTTTCCAGAAACAAAAAAAAAAAGAAAACAAAATAAGAGAAAAGTGTCTGGACTGAATTAAAAATCATTGGCATGTCATACAGCACTGATGTGCAAAAAATGTGAAACATCACCTGCAGCTATAATGCCAAACGCAAGAAGGGAAAGTACATACCTGTGCTGTTCTGTCACTCCCCGAGGCACTTTACCACTTGGGAAAATGCATTTCCACCAAAATATTGTATAAGAACTAAAGTGCTGACGATGGAAGAATTTAATAATAAAAGGGTAAAGTGAGATAAAGTTTAAAATAAGAAGGCCTCATTGTGAAATACAAAGTCGCAATTAGGGAAAACAAATTTGGTGTACATCAATCAAAATGCAAGTGCAAATTCCAAGAAAAAAGGTCACATTTACCCTTAAAATGTAGTTTTACAGTGAGGCAGAAACTTGGTTCAATGCCTGACGATATCCACTAACACACTCCCACCCATCCTGAGACTTACTGTGTGTGTGTGTGTGTGTGTGTGTGTACGTATATACACTAATGTTTACCAGTGTTGGGTCAGTGAGATTTTTTGTGTTTTTTCAAAGTAGTCTTTTGCTCACAAAGCTCTATTTATTTGACTAAAATACAGTAAATATAATGAAATATAAAAATGTTTTTTATATATATATATATATATATATATATATATATATATATATATATATATATATATATATATATATATATGTACTGTTTAATAATAGTTCACCACAAAAAGAAAATTCCATCATCATTTACTCTCAAGTCGTTCCAATCAATCACAGAGGAAGATATTTTAAAGTAAGTTTTATACCAGGCTATTTTGGGTCACCATTGACTTCCATAGTATTTTTTCCTACTATGGAAGTCAATGGTGACCTAAACAGCCTTGTACAAACTTTCTTTAAAATATGAAGGTGAGTAAATGATGACAGAATTAAGATTTTTGGGTGAACTGCAATTTTCCATCAATTTAACATTAAATGTATTCCCTAATTTCTTAAAAAGAATGCATTTCAGTTGATTCAGAATACACAGCAGGAGAGCTAACGCGTGTATGTGTGTGCATAGCAAAGCTTTTCTTTTCTTCTTGCTGCACACATTCCCAAATTAGATATTACTATCTCCTGCAGCAAACTTTCTGCAAGCCTGCACTCATGCCAAAGTGTTTTAACAGGCTGAATGCAGGCTGATTATCACTTTAGAAAATCACCTGCTGCTAGATCTCAAAGGGAACGGTTAAGACTTAGGATCAGCCATTAGCTTCGTTGTTCAGCCCCATGGCCTTCCTCTCTGACAGCTGGATTAGTCAAGAGTCATCGCCCCGATAATCAACTCTCTCTACTCTGATGGAGTGCTTTTATTAAAAGGCTTTATTAAATGCAATTTCCTTAAAAAAAGTCAATCAGTTTGAATTAGCACGCTTGAGATAAATCTTAGAGACTGTTAACCTCAGCCTGTTTAGAAAACCTTGATAAAGAAATAAGCATATAGAACGAAAAAGACAACAAAGTTACCTTCTTATGGGAAATGAATCCATTTGAGACATTTTATGCTAGGTAATGCCTTCATGAATGATCAGGCGTTGACATGAGGGATTAGACTATGACTTTCAAAGGGGCTAGATAAAAGTCTATTGACGCTCACTCACATTTAGCTCACTTTGCTATTGAATATCATTTGCCTCAGGAAAACTGATTCCCAGAAATCATTTTGAAAAGCACAACACTAACACCCCAAAGAAATGCCTCTACCTGCTTCTACAAGTCAAAGATCACTGTCCCAGCGTGTAAAACTGCATGTGGCTTGCTCCGGGGCAATCAGATAAGAATACACTTCTAAAAGTACGAGCCCGACGCAGCTGCTTAAATCAACACGACGCACCCTTCACATTAACCAACCGGCATAAAGTATAATAGCATTTCCTGAGTGTGTAAAATTGCATTGCCTGAACATACAAAACACCTCACCTAAGATTAGAGCAAACTAAAGCACAGGTCACAAAGCTGGTTTAGCCAGAAGACCTGACTTTACAATCTCAGTTGGTTTTTACGTTTATTTGTAAGGAGAGGCTTTTAATCAAACAAGTCTATTGTAAACAAAGTCATCTTTGAGATTTATGGCAAGGAATTATGAAAAATGTGAGAGTTTGCAGGGACCTTAGCCATAGAAACCCGTTTACATGTATGCTGCAAGAATACACATTCTTAGACACACACACACACACACACACACACACACACACACACACACACACACAATCTTTTCATCCCAGCTGCTGTCACAGGAAGAATTCCCATGCACTTTCATTCAAAATACTGCACACATCATTTAAATCCGTTAAAAACGTATTTTGTACATAATTCTAAAAACCTGAAATAAGAATACGCTAAATTCTTGCATCAAAGAAAGAATTACAAACAATTAAAACTATTTGTTCAGTTTAGTGACATTTTAAGCATTATTAAGTTTTCTTAGGACTAGAAAAAACATATTTCAGACATATTTATCATATGCATGCACATGCGGTATATCTTAGTTTTATTTTTTTTTATTTTAATATATTTTAAAATGTAATTTATTCTTGGGTTGTTAACACTGAATTATCAGCAGCCAAGTCACCAGTGTCACATGATCCTTCAGAAATCATTATAATATACTGATTTGCTGCTTAAGAAACATTTATTATTATTATTATCAATCTTGAAAACAGTGCTTATTAACATTTTTGTGGAAACCTGATACACTACCATTGAAATGTTTTACATTTATTCATAGTTTTTTTCTTTAAGAAAGCCAAAATTTATATATATATATATATATATATATATATATATATATATATATATATATATATATAAGAATACATATTTACATTATTTTTGACATGTATTTTTGTTCCAAGGTTTGTCAGACGTTAGGAACTTCATTCATATGCATATTGAGATATGTTCATCTTCAAAGCGAAAGATTTCATTCTCCTCACCTGAAAGATGAGCACTTTAAAGTGGTTCCTCTTGAGCAGATGGGCGTGGTTGGCCTCCAGACGCTTCACCTGGCTGCTCTGTTTATCCAGGCGCTCCCTCACCTCCTTCACATTGAGGCCAGTCTTGCGTGAGCGCTCCAGCAGCTTTGCCACGCTGTTGGCCGTGGACATGTGGTTCTTGGTGAGACGGGTCACGTCGCCCTGCACCATCCTCACGGCCCCCTCCAGCTCGGCCTGTTTCTTCTCCATCCTCCGCTGGTTCTCCTGCACCGACTCGATCATCACCACCAGCTTGTCGAGCAGAGCCACCACTGTGATGGCGCTGACCTGGCCGCCAGGGGCCGTGGGGCTGGTCGGGGACTTGGGGCCCAAGCGGGAAAGGGTGTGGACAGGGGAAGAGGGCACCGAGCCAGGACTGAAGCTCGGAATGAGGAGATCTTGAGCATCTTGAGCATCATGAGCATCTGGAGCCGGTGGCGTCGGGGTGCTTTCCTCCCTGGGTAAGGTGGCTGTGCTGCGCTCTGCGTGAGAAGAGTCTTCACCCATCCTGGAGTCAACGCTGGTGGTTTTGAAAGACGGGGTTAGATTGACTCTCACAGACACTCTCCTGCCTTCTGCGCCTCTCTAAAAACAACATTCCCAACTCTCCACTTAAAAACTCCTCACACACCCAGGGGAGGGGCCTGGTTGCCGTGGTATTTAGCCCAGCCCATCAGAGTAATGTGAGTAAAGAGTGTCAGTGTGAAAGTGTGCCACTGTGTGTGTGTGCGCATTTTCCTCAATGCAATTTCAGCATTGTTTGATCAGCCTGCATGGGCTCGATGTTTGTTTGTCATCTGTATGAAGCGTCCCCAGAAGACATATTTTGACAACAGCAGCAACAGTTTGTGTGAAGGAATGGAGGTGTTTCAGTGTCTGTGTGAATGCACCTGAATGTCTCTTCATTTCTCCACGAATCTAAGCTGGCGTTTCTCTTCTCCGCTGTCCGGCAGACTGGGGAAATGTCACACGGGGAAATATGGAGATCGGTGTTTGAACAGTGAACTCAGCTCATCTGTGGCAGTGGCACAATGCCAGACTCACACACACACACACACACACACACACACACACACACACACACACTGTATGCTACTTTTAGGGGATATCTTGTACAAAAATAAAAATTCATTTTCTCTCATAAACTCTTTTCAAAACCTTTTTTTTAAACTATGACAAAAAGACATGTTTTGAAGTTTTTGCATACTGCTCTTTTACATACGCTGAAACTGGATGGAGAACAGAGGCTGTCAAGCTTTAAAAATATGGAAGAAGAGAAGCTTAGTTAGTAAAGACTAAAACCATAAACTCAAATAATATTATTGGGAAAATATAATTAACTGAATGAAATGAAATATAGAACAACTATTTTACTATACAAATAAAATACTATTTTATTTCATCAACATTACTTAATTTCATTCTGTACAACTAGATTAACGAAAATTACTAAAACCAACTGAAATGCAAATGAGCTAAAATTAGTAAAATATTTCAGAATATATAATACTATATCAATGATAAAATAACACTGGCTTAAACTGATAAATAACCGATTGAGTTTTCTACATATTAGTGATTCACTGGCCCAGACATAAAGCTGCTAGGAATTCAGGCGAGGCTGACCATGATGGAGGGTTTCAAAAAACAGATAGAACAAGAAAAACAGTTATAATACCTTTAAAGCTGATTGCACAGGATCAAAGTACAATAAACAAAGGACATCCAGCAGACAGCTCACAGTTATTATAATCATAAATTCTTAGTGCATTAGGGTAAATTACTACGTGTGTGTCTTATGATGAAGTTCAAACCAGACTTTGAATGTTTACAATCGTGCTCAATCGTCTAAATGAACAAAGAATAGGAAAGACACTAACTCATTCATAGATCCGTCAAGTAAACATTGTGAAATAAACGCCTCACCTGGAAATCTGGCGTGTCAAAGATAAACACGCCACATTGTGCTTCGACCAGAGGTCATTTTCTGGATAATGACAATCAATAGAGACAGAATAACACGCATAACTTAGATATCTGTTTGGGAGTGTTATTAAAGGACAAGAATCTAACATAAATTTTATCTCCCCATCCGTTCATTTGCTGAGACTGAGGCCAATGCAGAAAAACACTGCTAATGTTGACTGTGTTGTGGGGTGATGGGTTACGTGTGTTCTCCTGTCCGTGGGCTCAACTATAAAAACCCCACATCTACACACGGGCATCGACAGATATTTCATGCCTAAACAAGTCACATTGCACTTAAAGTGATAGTTTACCTAAAATCATGTACTGTAATGTTGTAATTAATATTTTATACAACGCAAAAGATGTTTTAAAAAAACAGAAACGATCAGAAAACAGTCACTTGGCTTTCGCTGTTTGGACAAAACATCGCTTCTCAACACCAGTTCATGTTCCAGAGAAGAAAGTCGTGGATACAGTTTTGAACTAACATGAAAGTTTTTTTTTTTTACCATTTCATTAAAAAGGTTTTTATTATGTTTTAAGGTATTTCACGATCAACTATTACATATTGCAGTGAGGCCTGACCTCTGCAGGTAGAGAGTACTCACTGCACTTGAAAAGAAAAGAACAAATAAATAAAATTAAATAATCAATTAATTCACTAACTGACAGTTTAGCACTGGTATTTCACGACCACAAAAACTACCCAAAAAACCCGAAGTGCATGTCATGACAGGTACTAATTGTTACATTTTTGGACCAAATGTGAAAACGTTTCAGTAAACGAATGAACTTTTGCAGTTGGATAATGACACTGTAAAGCATCTCAGCAATGTGTAGTTTCCTGTCAGCTATGTAAAAACATCCTGTTGTTGATTATATTTAATTAGAGTCTGAAGATCCGTAGGTCAACTTTCTTATTAGTTTCATATTATCGGTGACTGTTATTGAGATGTCACTCATAGCGATGCATGATTTACGTTTCAGCTTCATGGGAAGATTCTCGAGCATGCAAAGACATGTCATGCAAAACACACTAAAGTTATGTATATGTTATACATAATTGCTACCTTTGTTTGAAACTTGGATGGCTTCGTTGGTAACAGGTTCTTCAATATGACTGTTAGGTGAACGCAAATTGTTTGGTGCCTGGTAAGAGATCGTGCTTGTGGTATCACAGTAATGAGAACGGAAAGACTTCAGCCTTCATTAGCCGAATGATAGCAGACAGATTTATTTCTCTCGCCTCCGGGACCTTTTGACCTGTGATGAAAAAAAAGCAGTAGATGGTAAAGACATTTGAGAGATAATTTGACTCAGATCTTGACGGCCCTAAAGGAACAGCATTTCTCAAACCCTCCCAACCACCCACATTAAACGCTATTTCCTCACTTTATTTATTTATTTTTGTAAAGATCAAGAATCCAACAGGAATCAAAAACTAAGTGTATAGTTTAAAAAGGAATCACTGTTAAATGGATGGCCACTAGCTTAAACGATATCGAGTGCAATATAAGTTAACAGCAATACATTACTGATTTGCCTCAAAACCTTGCGATAGAAAATTGATAGAAAAAAACCTGTGTTAAGTGTTGTGAAGGTGTTGGAATGGGTCTTCACTTGGCTTGGCAACTGATTCAGCGTAGCTGAGAATGCAAAGTATGTCTACTATGTACCTCTTGCACTTTATTCTGTTTGACTGGAGCTCTCTTAGACTATAGAGAAAGCAAAAAGAAAATCGTATACCAAATTCATAGTCGCCAGTGTTACAACTCCATCTTCCATTTTGAAAACACGTGAGCCTGAGGATAAAGGGTATGCTCATTTTCATTAAGACTCTCTCTTACCCCTGTGGCACACAGACTGTCAGACAGAGACAGGAAGTGCAGGGGCTCCACTGGACTGGTCTGGGGATGAAGTAGGAAGAACTTCTGCAGACAAAGAACGTTAGGAATTCCTTAGTCCTAAGGGTCCAGTCCTCTACATGACCTTTAGAGGTCACTAACTTTTCTCTATAACTTTAAAAGAAAATGTAATAATAATGTCTTGGCTATTTTAACTAATTTCCCCAAAATCCAGGATGGACAGTCTCATCTGTTGTTAAAGTTTGTTTGAAGCAGCACTATGCATTTGTCTGTTTTTTTTTTTTTAATAGCCTTTCTGTTGTTGCTAGGGTAAATCTGGCCATAAACATGCATTAGTAAATAATAGAGTCTTATTTTAAAGGAAAATAAGAGGTTCATTTTGAAATTACACCCATTATTTTTAATGCTTTTCATCATCAATGCCACATGTATTTGATCAAAAATACAGCAAAACAGTTATAGGCTATTGTGTAAAATTATTATAGTATAAAATAACTTTTCTATTTCAAAATGTAATTTATTCCTCTGCTGGCAAAGCAGCCTTCCGTATCACACGATTCTTCAGAAATCATAAACATTCAGAAATACAGAAACATTTTGTATATTATCTTATATTATACTGTATATTATCAATGCTGAAAACATTTCCTTAATGTTTGTTGTGAAAACTGTTTTTATGAATAAATAGAAGATTCCAGACGCTAGTTTTGACATAAAATATTTGTAGCATTATAAATGTATTTACTGTCACTTTTGATCATCTGCTGAATAACTTTTGTAATTATTTATTTAGTTTGTACATATTTCTGATCCAAGACCTCAAACATTAAAAACAGCCAAAACGAATTGTTGAATCATCTCGCTAGAAAAACCTAAAACTAACCACAAAAGAAAAAGCATAAATAAAAAAACACACTGCTTTGTGATATAAATTATTTATTTACATTACAGAAAAAGGACCCCATCAAGACAAACAAATTAACTATTGGAAATATTACCCATACATAACCAAATAACAGGACTTGTCCTATCATGGTGTCCTAAAATTCTCTGTTTGTGTCCTGTGCCACAGGTGCAAGGCATCGTGTGTAGAACCCATCGTCCTCCGTTATATCTGCACCGTTGTCCTCCGTCCCTCCATCCCATCATCCAGCAGGATGCAGTGTCTCCAGGGGACGGAGTGCGAGTTTCTTCTTTTCAGTCCTCTGTTCAAACTACGTTTCCCATGATTCTCTGCTCACAGGCTCAAATGAGGCGGGTGGAGGCGCGCAGGGTGTTTTCAGAGTTGTAGTGCATTGTGTTCTGCTTCTGTCGGTTGATTCTGTTGGTCCGCGGGCACTTCCTACCGAGGAAGGAAGCGAAAGGACACCCTTAGCATACATGTAACTTGCCTCCAACAGGCAGCTCTGCGTTATTTCGAATCAAAACAATGCCTGGAAGGAAAAACTCAGAGCTTAAAAAACGTTTGCTATCAAAATAGCTTGCTATTTAGAGTTTGCAGACTGGAAGTTTATAAAGGAATGTTTCATGCATTCTTCTGCATCAGTATTCATCACAGTTTTCCACTGATATGACTTGAAACAGCACAACAGCTCACAGACTCTTTGCCCTAAAGGGGCTGCTTCTTTCACTGGAGAAGAGAATAAATAAATAAACGCTGACACTGAAACTAAATTAACAATGATTCCTAATGTATATGTTACTCTGGCCCATACAAATTGAAACTGACAAATGCTTTTTGACTGGAGTCTTTAAGTAATGTTATTACGATTTGATTCATATTTGTCAAAAGTACTATTCATCATTTTGGGAGGTATATGTTTGTGTGGGTAATTTCTGGGCCACAAGCAACATGAAATGAAATAGCAATCTTTGAGCTGAGTGGGTACAATACAACATTTGCTCAACATTTGAATTTAGAGGAATATTCATTTGCTCAAACACTGAAAGATGGGTTCCAAAGTTTGATGCAATCCTCATTTGTCCACTTTTCTTTAGTCAAGAAATGTCAAGCTTTTTAGAACTACTGTTTTTTATGCTTACCCAAAGCTGAACTTATTTGATCATAAATAGGGTAAAAATGGTAAAAATGGTTTCTCCACCCCGAAATGAAAATGTTGTCATTAATCCAAACCTGTAAAAGCTCCTTGCGACACAGTTTAAGATATTTTGGATGAAAACTGTAAGGCTTATGACTGTCATTGTCAGAATACTCCATCTACAAGCTAACGTTATAAAATTACAACAATACTGTTTGGCTTTCACAGCACAGCGTATTCTATTATGTGTCCAGCTGTGCTCTCCAAAAGGGCACTATGTTGACATTAAGGTACAGGATCGTCGTTCCATATCGAACGATATGGAGGTAAATGATTAAATGATAAAATGTTCATTAGTAACCCTTTAATACATAAAAAAAAAAAAATTCTCGTGCTTAGTTTCTTGAGAAATCGTTTTAATATGTTGATTTGGTACCGAAATTGAAAACTTAATCTGCTTTTTTGTTTAATGTTTTTGTGGAAATTCAAATGAGATTCCTTGATGAATGGACAGTTAAAAGAGTTGTTTGAAATACAAATATTTTGTAACATTATAAATGTCTTTGCAGTCGCTTCTGTTTAATTTAAAGCGTTCTTGCTCAATAAAAATATTTATTTCTTTGAACAACTAAATCTTACTGATCACTAACTTTTGAAAGGTGGCATATATAGACTAATTGTTCGACTAGATCTGAGGTCTTTGATGTAAGAATGAAAATATTACAGTAGATGGGTGAGTTATTTAGTGCTGCCAGCGATTTAGATTTCACTAGCAGCCCCGCACACACACACACACACACACACACACACACACACCCTTCAACAGTGACCTTTCACGGAGTGTAAAGTGTGTTATTCTGCAGACTCTTGCTGGCAGGAACTCTCACTCTATAAAGAGCTGCGAGTGTGCGCGATCTACCCAGGAGGTAGCTATCCTCTGCTTTGCTTCGCAGTAGCACAACGTGTGTGATATAATGCTGTGGTGTGTGTGTTTACACTCACCGGGTGATACACAGCACCACTACACATATGATGGCCACCTGCAGAGCCCCAATGACAGACGCGATGAGGACGTAGCGGAGCTTTCCAGAGCCAGGCACCACGTACAGCACATTATACTCCTTAGTGTCACACTGTGGGCCGCTGAATCCTGAGTGACAGCTGAAGAAAAGAGGAAGAAACAGCGTTATATCCTTGTTAGATTAGATGCGAGTGTTTTAGTCCTCTGTGGATTTATTCAGGCTGTTTTAAAGAGTCTCCTCTCTCTGTAATATTTCTGTTCACACACAAACACACCGCAGTGTTTCTAGCTCTCAAAGACTTTCCTCAGAAACACCTGCTGTTTTACTGCAGCACCTGCCAGAAAGACTCTCCTGTCTTATCATTTCTCTCTAGTACCCTTTACTTTGTTTTTTTTCAGACACTTTAATATGAGTTTCGCAACTTGAGCAGCTAGTTATTTTTTAAATAAGCTGATGTGTGCAGTTTTCCTGTTTAACACATTCTTCTGTCCTAGTTGGATCTAAAAAAACTGTTGTAGATTGAATTCTCTAAAAAATATCTATCTATCTATCTATCTATCTATCTATCTATCTATCTATCTATCTATCTATCTATCTATCTATCTATCTATCTATCTATCTATCTATCTATCTATCTATCTAAGTAACGTAAACATGTTATTTCAGCTAGTTGCCAAGAATTTTTTTGAAACTAAATGTATCTAAATAAAGCAGTAAAATAGGCCATAAAAATAAAAAAAATATATACAAAAACAAAAGTACTAAAACTTCTCGATGGAACTAAAATGAAAGGCCTACAAATAAATTCAAACAGTAAATAAAAATTAGAATAATATCCCAACAGTACTATAATAACTGAAAAAAAAGTTTAGTTTGTTTTAAACAAGGCCAATCTTTCTTGGCTTGAACACTAGGGGGAGACAAAGATCTGTAACACAGTGTTACACACACAATCACGAGAGGTGGGTGCCAATTCACAATGTATTTTTGTAGACAGGATACGCTGGCGTGATCAGACACATCATGACTGGTACCTGCAGGATGGTGTCGAGAGCATGTTGGGATATTCACAGTCTCCGTGAACACAATAGTTCTTATAGTGCTCAGGGCAGGGGATGTACAGCCCTCTCGCCACCTCTGAAACCTCAGGCTTCTCCTCTATAATTCAAACACAGTGGGTCAGAACAGCACAAAGTCAAGGGCACTTCAAAACCACAGGACAAATATATTAAAAACAACTTTTTATAATTAAACACACCCACCCGTGTAGTCTGTCCTGGCGTACTGTCCATCTCCTGCTTTGGTGCCTGTAATCATGTCGCCTACAGAATAGAAATAAATTCAAATGCTAAAATGAACAGATCTGCTGGTTACATAATGTAACATTGCCCCCCCGCACACCCCCTTTCATTTGTACATTGTCATTTTGAAGATATCATCTGGGAAATTGCTATATTCTAGAGACTAATGATCATATGAACATGAATGAACTTGATTATGTAACAGTGATTTATAACGTTCATATGTACATGTGTTCTCTGTTGTTGTCTTATATAAATGCAAATCGAATGGAAAAAGACATCATGCAACAACGTAAGAAATTAATACATTATGTAAAGCAATCGTAAATCTGCTTTTCTTACCCTGACAGTGACCCAGGAACTTGACTTCGATTCGTTCCTGGCGCTGACACGACGCCTCTTTTACCTGGCAGGGGTTGTCATAGGAACGGCCGTCTGATGCACACACGGGGTTAAAACTGATGTGGGAGCAGTCGATGTTACAGACGCACCTGTGTCGTGAGAAACAGCTTAGTAAATGCCAATTACTGACAAATCAAACACCATGAAAAAGATCATTAAACAAGTGTCACACCTTGTTTGATCAAGCTGTCAGCTAAGAATAACACTTCAAACATGCAAACTGGGGACTCAAAGTAATTGCTGGAGGGGATTCTGTGTTTCACACCTGATATTGATGCAAAAACTTCACTGTTCAATTAATGTTTTTTCAGGGCCTCTTTCGAAACAATGCATTTTTTTTGGGCCTTCTACCAGTTTTTAATTAACATTTCAGGGAAAAGGGGACTGGAAATGATGGGGACAGAAGGGTGAAACAGAGCGGAGAAGTGTCACAAAGCAGATTAGAAGGCTGGTCAGCCAAACCAACAGCAGGGTTCAATACAAACACTACACCACAACAAAAAAATAAAGATTTCCCGATTCAGCTGTGATCCACAAGTTTTAATTTCATTTTATTTGGGTATATATTTGGGTCATGATGCTAACTTTGTGTACACATGATTATAAATTACAGTGTTTTAGATCCAATGCAATAATTCTAACTATTTAGTAAAATTAATGCTTACACTTTATTTTGATCGTCTACTACAATTTGCAACTACGTTAGAACTAATTCTGTCAAAAAAAGAGTTACCAAAGAATTCTGTCAGACCCACTATCATTAAAGATGATTGACAATTAGTAAACAGTTTGGACTGGCTGCATGGTTTTATTCTGAGAAAGGACTCCCCGTGCATGCATGCAGCCTAGTATGGATACGAGCAGAGAGACCAAAAATAACCCCCCTCTGGGGTAAATAGAAAAGAACCAACATAAATGTATTGCAGATATCATTAATATTAAAACATTTAAAGTAGTCTGGTTCAAAGGAAAATCAGATGGCCAAAACCTAACTGGAGGAGAGGAGGAGCGTAATTAGGACCTTGTATATGAACGCTGAGATAGGTGTTGCATACTTCTAGGTAGACTTGAATCAGCTGAGACTTAGCTGATCTACCAGAACTAACGCAATGCTTGATTATTGTGAAATATTATAAAAATGAGCTTGTGCTCAACATTCAAATACTTGGCTAGCGCTTGCTGAAGCAGTTGAGGCACGCTCCAGAAACCCTTCACCTTCCCCAGCTCCACCTGTATTTTGTGTTCAAATCTCAAAACTGCCATGTATAACACACTCCTAAACTTTCACAGAGCTGTCACGACAGATACATGTTAATATAAATATTGATGCCAAAGCTGAATTGTAAGCTTCCTTAATCCGGTCTTCAGACAATCCTTCAGAAATCATTCTAATATGCTGATTTAGTGCTGAAAAAACTATTCTTCAACTATAATTCTACATAATTTAACAAAGAAAAATATAAAAGCGCAGCAAAAGTTTGTCCCAAAAAACAGCATACTTGCCAGGAATGGACAGTTTACGTATTTCACGTATTCTGTTGCTGGTAGATTCAATCAATCAAACGAACACTTGTTTTTATGCCTACAAGAAAATTGCTTTTGTAAAAGCCAGTTCTGCAAAGGGTGAACATTACGATTTTAATGTACACCTCTCCATCATGTATGAGTGTGTTAAGCTCAGCGTTTTCACAGGCGTCCTGCGAGACTACAGCCCCGCGACATACACAGATTACAATGGTAAAAAATACAGGCCCCTTTTACAAAAGGTCTGCATCAGCGGGAACGGCAGTCTCGCATAAACATTAACTGACATTCATAATTGCCCATTTGGCTTGAGGCTGGATGAATTACCATTAGAAACAGATTAACACCAACATCAACAATGTTTTTATGATGTGTCTGCTCTATAAATGTTGATAAGGGTGTCAAGATTGCAAATGTAATGAGTAAAGTCTGTTTTTTCATCTTCTCGTCTCAGCGTGAAGCTAGAAAGGAAAGCTCAGGAATGAATGTGGACGGGATCGAACTGGATGCTGCAGTGATTTTCAATCTATAGCTCATTCTTGAGTCTATCATCTCAGGGGCTTAATGACTAGCACAGAAGACTGGCTTAGCTACCAAAGCACCGCGAACACATCAGTGGAGAATAATACGACGGTCCATTTCAAACGATGAGAAATGATGAGTTCCAACACTTTGATGTTCTTTCGCTCATTTTAATGGCCGCTTTTATTCACATACCTTCATTAACGACGGTAATGAGCGCTTATGCGCATACGGATGAAAGGCGATGCTCTTCTGAGGAAACAAAGACACGCAAAAACCTAGACCAAGTTTCTGACATTTGCGACCGACAACACACAAAGCCTGCATTTGCGTGTGAACCAGTCATTCATTTCTGCCCGAGAGAATCAAAAACCTGTCATCCAGTCTTCTGCGTGTGTATTTGGTATGTTAGCATTTCCCAAAAGAGTTGACATGAATTTATGGTCTGCATCTTCAGCTCAGGTGTCTCTGCTGCAGTTTCTCTCTAAAGTGTGTACGTGTCGTCTCTGCTCCACTGTAAGAACATGTTGAGCAGAAATGACAATTAAACTGCTGTCCGCAGTCACTTCCCGCTGCAGCAAACAGACGACAGTATAATTATAAATCTGTCATTATTTTTGTGTATGTGGTTCTTTTTTAATATTTCCACCCAGCCAGTGAGCTTTGGTGATGTATGGAGTCATTTTGTATTCTGGCACTACTGGAATAATGCGAACTGACTACAAATAAAAGATAAAAATATCTGTTTTAAATAGAGACGTTAACTGAATTGAACTCTGGCGTGGAGTCAACTCAAGGGCAGCTTTGATTGTTTGTGTCACATCTCTGGACTCTGTGTTTATGTTTTCGTTTCATGCCATGTGCTCCCTGTGCCCTGCCTTCCCTCTGTGTTAATTATGTTATTGTCATCAGCTGTGTCTCGTCAATTACCCTGTGTATTTAAGTCCTGTGTTTTGAGTTCTGTTTGGCCGAGCGTCAAGGTCCCTACCCGATGTTGATACCCTGTGTTGATTCTGCCTGCCTGCCTGCCTGCCTGCCTGCCTGTTCTACCTGCCTGCCTTTTTGTATCTTTGTTACCATTTTGAAATTAAATCCATTTACGTTTATTTTACGTGTCGCACTTCGCCCCGCGAAAGCGCAACCGTGACAGAACGCTCGGACCGATAAAAAAGTAAATAGCGCGATTTTCCCCTTATTTTTTGTTTTTTGCCATGTTTGCCCAGTTTAAAGACCCGAACTTCCTCATCCGCCTGCTGGAGCAGGGGGATTGCTCTCTCGAGGACTACACCGAACTATTCTCGAACTGGCCAACGACTCCGCTACCCGGACTGCTCTCTGCTCGAAATCTATTTCCGCGGACTTAACACCTCCAGCCAAGCGCAGCTGTCCGGGAGCGTCCTCGAGAGAGCCTCGCCAGATACGTCGAGTGGGTGCTGGTGTCCTGCAAATCAACAATGATGGTTGCGCCTGAGGACAACGACACCAGCCCCACTCCAGATCCAGAGCCTAGCCCATCCCTTCACCGCATGGTCGAGCCCCAGCCTGAGCCCACCGCTGACACGGGGGCGGAGTCGAGCGTGACCACGGACCCATCGTCACAGAGAGCGACAGAGCCGTGGAGCGTAACAGGACCTGAGCCGTATACGTCAGACCAGGTGCGCGAGCCAGCAACGGAGCTCCCCGCGGTGGAGACAGCCGTCTGTCAGGAGAGCGCGGAGTGGAGCTCCGCCCACTACACATCGGCTGAGGATGAGCTGATCATCCACCTGGGGCTGCTGGATCTGCAAAGGGAGCTGGATGATGTAGACTTGGACTTAGACTGGGCACCTCCCCTGTATCCTGAGTTCCTGTTCCCGTTCAGCTACCCAGTAAGCCCGCTGGTTCCGCCCAGCCGTCCCGTTAGCCCGCTGGTTCCGCCCAGCCGTCCCGTTAGCCCGCTGGTTCCGCCCAGCCGCCCCGTTAGCCCGCTGGTTCCGCCCAGCCGCCCCGTTAGCCCGCTGGTTCCGCCCAGCCGTCCCGTTAGCCCGCTGGTTCCGCCCAGCCGCCCCGTTAGCCCGCTGGTTCCGCCCAGCCGCCCCGTTAGCCCGCTGGTTCCGCCCAGCTGTCCCGTTCCTGTGCCCGCGCGCCGCGGCGCTCTGTCCCGTTCCTGTGCCCGCGCCACGGCGCTCCTCCAGTGCCCGGCGCCACGCGGCGCTCCTCCAGTGCCCGCGCGCACGCGGCGCTCCTCCAGTGCCCGCGCCACGCGGCGCTCCTCCAGTGCCCGCGCCACGTGCGCTCCTCCAGTGCCGCGCGCCACGTCGCGCTCCCTCCAGTGCCCGCGCCACGCGGCGCCTCCTCCAGTGCCCGCGCCCACGCGCGCTCCTCCAGTGCCGCCTCAAGTTCTCCCACCCTCCCACCCTTGCCATACCATATCGATGGATCCCAGCAGCCCCGCGCCATCCTCAGCTCACCATCCGGAGCTCGCCACGGGTCTGCCGGTCTCCATCGCCGTCGAGGGTGGACGATCCTCGCCTCACCGTCGTGCCCCGAGACCCAGACTCCTCCTCGGCCCGTAGACCCGTCAGCTCCCCTGGGCTCCTAGCTCCCTCCTCTACACCGTGGTCCGTCAGTCCACCAGCTCCACCAGGCTCCATCGTCCCTCCGGCTCCGCCTTGGTCTGTCGTCGACCATCCGTCGCCTCTGGATTCCTCTCCTCCGGCTTTGCCTCGCCCCTCCATCCCACCGGCTCTGTCAGGCTCCTCCTTCCTCCGGCTTCACCTCAGTCCTCAGTCGCTCTGGCTCCGCGCGCCCTTCCCGTCCCCGTCTCCGTGTGTCGTCGCCGAAGCCTGCGGCGTCGCCTTGGACCTCCAGCGCCTCGACGTCACCCTGGCTCTTCGGCTCTCCGTCTCCACCTCGGTCTCCTCCTCCACCTGCTCCGCCACCGTCGGTCGGCCCCATGGAGTCGATGGCTGCTCCTCCTCCATGGCTCCTCCCTCCGTCGGCTCCACCTTGGACCACCATAGCTGGGCTCTGGATCTCCTCCTGCTCCGGACTCCTCCTGTCTCCTCCCTGGCTCCTCCCTCCGTCTACACCTCCTTGGACCCTTCTGCCTTCTGCCTGCCCACTCCTGGGGATCCGTCCTCCACCAGAACCTCCTCCCAAGACCCGGTATCCCCAAATCCTAGTCATTTTGGTTTTGTTTGTTTTCATTTGTTACCCTTTAGGTGCGAGGACGCACCTTCCGGGAGGGGGGGGTAATGTCACATCTCTGGACTCTGTGTTTATGTTTTTTCGTTTCATGCCATGTGCTCCCTGTGCCCTGCCTTCCCTCTGTGTTAATTATGTTATTGTCATCAGCTGTGTCTCGTCAATTACCCTGTGTATTTAAGTCCTGTGTTTTGAGTTCTGTTTGGCCGAGCGTCAAGGTCCCTACCCGATGTTGATACCCCTGTGTTGATTCTGCCTGCCTGCCTGCCTGCCTGCCTGCCTGTTCTACCTGCCTGCCTTTTTGTATCTTTGTTACCATTTTGAAATTAAATCCATTTACGTTTATTTTACGTGTCGCACTTCGCCCCGCGAAAGCGCAACCGTGACAGTTTGCCATTGCTAATTGAGATCTGTAATGCATAGTAATTTAGATACATCCCCAGGAACATTGGATTGGAGATAAAAACAAACAGGCACAATGATATTGCGATGTATTTATTGTGAAGCACTGGTAATGCTCACACACACACACACACGCATTTTCTCTCCAGTATGACCGTCTGTAGTGGTCATAAAGGCTAATGTGTCTTGAGAGCATGAATATTTAATGTCGCCTCTCACATTCTCTTTGCGCACACACCCACACACACACACACACACACACTGCAAATGCATTGCATCAACAACACAAACACTCACACATTCACACATTCATATAGATGAACACACGCACATCGAAGTTTTCCAATAGCTAATCAAGTAATAATGGCTTTGTGAGTGAGACTAACTGAATGGTTGAGATTTCCTTTAAAAAATCAGGTTGTTTGTATGGTATCCTCTGTATGTGTGCGAGTGTGTTTATCTTGTTGAGTGAGGGGATATGTCTTATTGATTTGTAAGAGCCATGTGGTTTCTCTGTTATCTAAACTTTTCCAGCATGGCCTGTGGGCTTCCTGTCTGTCCGGCTGCTCTTCGCTCACACACTTCAATCTCTCTCTCTCTCTCTCTCTCTCTCTCTCTCTCTCTCTCTCTCTCAGTAGCAGGATTATGATGACAGAGTATGCACTGAGGATAAGTCTCTGTTTTGTATCTGTGGTAGTTTGGTGAGAACAGATGATGAGTTTTTGGCTTTTTTCTAAAGTTTACGTTGATATACTTCATTGTGTGCAACCAAAATAACAAGAATGTATACATAATACATAACATTTAAATATAAACCAGTCTTATTACTTATACGCTTTACTACTTTCAGCTGCTCTCAAAAAAAAAAGAAGGTATAATATGCACTCTTAGAACTATCCACAATAGGGCTGTGCCTTGACTTTAAATGCGCAGTGTTCACATTAACTTAATTAAATCATAGCCTTTTGAATTTTAATAATCACATTAGGCCATATTGCGATTCCTGTTTTTCTGTCTGCAAACTTAAAACACCCTAAAATGATAACTAAAACTGACTATCCGTCTTCCTATCTATAGGCTAAGGAACAGTGCACCAACAGAGGTCAACCGTAATCAGATTATTGTATCTATGTGTGAGCATATCTCTGTTCATATACTGTGTATCGTTAATACTGACCAAATTCAGCCCTAATTCCAGACATTCCAAGAATGCATTGCAACAAACTCAAAGGAGTGAGAAATGTTGATTAGAAATAATAAACAACTGAGTCCATATTAAAAATAGAATTGTAAACATTTCAGTGTAATTGAAACGGATTATTCCACACAAGGTATCGTACGCGTCCTATTTTAGCAGCTTTACTGAAATCAATATTACTTCTGTCTTCTGCTCTCTCTATTTATTACACAAACCCAATGACTAAGGCCCTACACAACAGCCAAACAAATCCTTTGCTTGTCGCTACACACAATCAGTGCACAAACACACACAGACATGTTATTAATGCAGCTTATAGCATTGATTTTATTTATAATCGCTCATCTCATTTTTTTCTCCAGTAATCCTTTCAAATGACGCAGGAAGATGGGAAAATGGAGCGAGACAAAAAAAAAAGGGTTGCAGAGAGAGGTAGAGTGTTTTTGGTAGAGGAACAGTGAGGTGAGTGAGTCATCTGCAGTCAAGTGTATCAGAACGAGGGGCCTGTCATGGGACCATCCCTACGACTCAGGCATAAATGCCTCAAATCGTGCTGATATCTCTGAGGAGGGAGAGGCCGGGCTGTTTCATTCTGATGCCTCCAAACACCACGGCTCTCCAGCCAGTGCTTGCTGAATCTTTAGTGAATCTACAGGCTGTCTTTGCCAAGGCCGACATGTAATTCCCTTCAGACGCCCTGAGAGAGATAGGCAGGAGGGAGGAAGAGAGGCCTTCTTCTATTAAGATTAAAGGGTAGTCTCCTTCACTCTTGCTGGCAGTTTGAGCTGTTCACTGATGCCCAGGGCAACGAAAGCCTCCTTTCCACATCCACGGGTGGATTTTAAATATATCATGTGAGTCATGATTTTTTCACATGTTTACAACTCAAACAGATTCGCTAGAAATGATAACCGTTTCTCATTGAATATAGCATGAAGATGTTGCCAGAAGAACAAAGTGGATGCCGAGATTTTTTATTGAATATTAATGAGTTCTCATTGCTGGAGCGTTGGAGCTAAGCGGCCATTCATCAGCAATGATGAAACTGTCATAATTGGCCTTGTTTCTTGTTCATTTATTATGAGCAAGTTCTTAAAGTTCATATTAAAAGAACTAAGATATGTGAAATATACCATATTGACCCAGTGTCCCATATTTCATATCATGCTATGACAGCACCAATCAATCTAAAACAATGTGTCTGTTACTGACCAGAGTAAAAAGGAACAGATTTGAAAAAAAGATTTCTGTTTAAAGAAATTGATATTTTTATTCTGCACGGATTATTTAAATTGACCAAAATTGGCAGGAAAGACATTTATAATGTTAAAATACTCCTATTTGAAATAAATGCTGCCATCAAAGAATCCTGAAAATCTGTATCACAGTTTCCACAAAGATTTTATAAGAAATGGTTTTTAGCAAGTGATTTCTGAAGGATCATGTGACTCATGAAACCTGATCTAATGGACTTTTTTAACGTATTCAAATATGTTAGAAAACAGTTATTATAATTTTTCACAACAGTAGTTTTGTATACTGTTTCTAATGTATTTTTCTTCAGATTAATGCAGCCTTGCTGAGCATAAGAGAATTGCAAATGAGAAATAAAGACAATGGCTATCAAGGAAGACTTTAAAGGCAATCATTTACTGAATAATGACTTAAATTTCAGCCTGATCCTCAAATACAGCTCCTTTTTTGTCCCCATCTGCCTCTATCATATTAAATAAAGCAGTGTGATCTCTCTTAAAATTAACTACTTTAGTGTTTTGCCAAGAATAAAAAGTCACACAGTTCTGGAATGACATGTGGGTGAGAAAATAGTGACATTATCAATTTTTGGGTGAACCGTCCATTTAAATTAACCAACTTATATTTAAATCACAAACACGCATGAAAAAAAATATGGCATCTTTTTTTTTTCCTATTACGTTTCTGTGATATTAGTTTTCCTACAGGCTGTTTTTGTGCTTACCAAACATCTTCAGCATCCACATCACACTCTGCCCCAAACTGGCAAATGTCACAGGTGGACGTCTCCTTCTGTCCATTCTCCGCCGAGCCCTCATTCCCTGCTTGAATACATAAAGACGAGACAAGACAGCATCAGCTACCAAAGGTCTGACAAATATTACTTGCGTCAAGATGAGCTGGCAATCACAGTCCGTTTCTCTCTGTCTCTTTCTCCCACACAAACAGACAGAGGACAGACATAATTCTCATTCAGTCTTTGTCTCTGGCTCTCATGAGAAGTTCAAATCCCCCACTGATCTTTCCTCAGCCTCGCCCCTCATTTCATCATGATGATTTCTGATTTGCCGCTCCTGCTCCCCGGCGATAGAGGCTTCCCAGGAGCCGAAGCTTAAAGCCCCTTGCTATCGCATATCTGCCCTCATCAGTGGACGGGGAAAAGCAATCCCGTATGCCGTGGAATTTAAATTACGTCTCCTCCTCGGAGGATCATCGTTCCCCTTTGGATCCTGACCCTCCATTATGAGGTGCTATTTTTAAAACTTAGACCGCAAAGAAGGAGAGATGAGAAAAAAAAAGGAAGGCAGATGCAAGTAAGAAAAGATAGAACAGGAACAAATAAAATATACTGCATTTCTGTGCAGAGAACAATGTTTAGGTCACATGTGTTTTTAGTCGCTTTTCTTTCATTTTAGTGTAGATGACAAAAGCAAATCTAAACTTTCATCTCAGTGTATTATTTGAGCAATATCACATGAGAGTGCTGTTGTCCTGAATATTAAGGTCAAAATGAAAACAGCTACAGAATCAACTACTGTGTCTCATTGCTGAATCAATCATTTTTCTCAACAACATATGTTGAGTGAATAATGCAATTATAGTTATGCGTTTTGTCTTGGAGTTATTATTTTAGATGAATCAAAATGTAAGTGAATGATTCAATACCTCACTCTTACCACTTGTTGAAGAACAAATCAGTGTTTTGAATTCAAAGACTCAAAAACAAACATAAATTTTACAAGCATGCATAGATCAAGCTTTGCTCTAAACATATCTCGTGTCCGGCATCATAAGCAGATCTCTTCTCTCTGAAGTGTGTCCGGATGGACCCAAGGGTGTGGAAATGAGAAACGTGTCAGAGGGAAGGGGGCAGTAACAGTTATCTCCATCTCCCAGTTTGACGGACCCTCTAAATCGATTTTCCCTGACCAGAAACGCAGTCGATCGCCAACCCCTCCCCCCCGTTTCATCTGCAACCGCTGCCAAAAAGATCCTGCTTCTGACCCTGCTTGTGAATATCCACGCTGCATGCAAAAAACAAAGGTCAATGATTGGGTTATATATGTTTTTTCTTTTTTTTGTAATGAATAATATCTATAGAAATCAGAAGCCTTTTTGTTGTTGTTTTGTTGATGAAGAATCTTCAAAAGTGCTTTACATGCATAACGCGAAAGCATTTAAGGTTATAAAACATTCAATCTGAGCACACACTGAGAATAGAGGAATAGGGTTTGCTGTAAATGGTGGAAGGAAAGGAGATACTCAAATAAGCAGAAGACAGATGGTGAGTGTCCAAGAAAATGGCTCTTAATGGGACAAACCTACTTGTGCAGAAACTAAGGAGAAAGGTGGGGGTGGATTTAGGGCACAACATGGGCTGTCAGACAGATGATGAATGAAGCCACCCATCTCCTGCACAGTGTATGGAAACTGACCTTCACAACAAATATGTAGCAAGAATGAGAGTAACATTCCAGTCTGGGTCAGAGAAGCTGTGTATGAACTGAGATCGCATGTGAAGCGAAAATAGAACTAAACGAAAAGATTTAATTTTGTTGTGCGAATGAGTGCATGAGAAGCATCGTATATAATTTTTTTTGTTCAATACCTTAGCTTTTCCTAAAAGCATAATTGTTCTGCAGAGTACATTGTTTTGTTTCCCTGAAATAAATGATATTGTTTCATACATGAGCATGAGATGGAAAAGAATACCACTTGATTCTTTCGAGTGGTATTTATCGCAATGCACACAATGCACTGAATGGATGATACTGTAACTCCAGGATCATCTAGTGAAAAGCAGCTCGGATTAACACACACACACACACCATTTGTGAAATGGAAGGGGTTTTCAACATCACAGTTGCGTAAACAAAGAGAATAATGAGAAAGCTCTCCCTGGACTCCAAAAGGTCAAATTATATCATGTACATTATTTTGCTTTTTTAAGATACAATGTTACTATAATGCAACATTGTATTAGCCTACAATAAAAAAACAAACAAAACAATGAAAAAAAAAGCCTGCATCCATAACTCCCAGAAGAGATGCCACCACACAAGAATACGCTGAGCTCTTAAGGGACACAAAGGTCAAGTGAATCTCCACAGATGGAGAGGACACATTACATCTTTGAATCAATAGAGAATGTAGAGAGCATAATGCTTACAGAGGAAAGATGATAGCCTGTAAGAGGATCTTTGGATTTCCACTGATCTCCACGAGCTAATGATGCCGCTTCTACATGGTGAATGTGACATTAAAGTTTTACGCATGAGCCACAAAATCATCTTACTTTCTCAAGACAATCTCCAGAGTGATGGAAATTGCTTTGTTCTTCCTTTTGTATTGCAGTAATGTGACATTTTTTTTTCTGCCAATGATTTCTACATTTCATGAAATAGTTCTATGGGTGTTCTGTTTCAACATATTGCTTATATAACTTTTAATGTGGTGCACTGTTTGTCACCCAGTGTGTGTGCCACAAAATTAGGGATGTGCTTTAGTAATCGCCTACAGCTCAATCTAAAAGGCTCTACATACACACACACACACACACACACACACACACACACACACACACACACACACACACACACAATTGTTGGTAACATATTTTACTGTCTGATGACTTGATAACTCATGATTTAGATGGACAATTTTACAGTTGGGTACTCTAACATATATTTTTTAAATCCTTAAAATAATGTCTAAACATTTAGTAAGGATGTCTATTTTGACATATGACCTGCAAACTTGTCCCATAATATGGTCCAAGGCTCTCAGTGCCTTAATCATGTGGTCATCAGCTAAGCCTTCGCCACACTGGGTCCATTAAAGCCTACTTCACACAAATAAGGCTGTTTGAGTGTCCCAGCGCCATTGAAAAAAGCATGTCATAAAAAACCCTTTGGCACTTTGCCTCTTATATCCACACCTGACAGCATAGAAGACCTTGCCAATGACCCATTTGCGCATGTAATTACAGCAATCCACTGACGACAGTGGCACAGAGTGAAGGTGTCTAATTTTGTGGAGTGCTCCCGAGGCCCTTTCCTTCCACTGGTTGACAGCTTTTGGAGAGCGCTTTGAAAGCCAGATGAGGGTTTGAATTGGCAAGAGAAGTAAGAGCCAATGTGTGAAATTCAGGAAAGGAGGCCCAAAACGGGCTGCCCTTCTTCGAGGGATTAGGGAAGAAGAATTAGGAAAGGAATTAGGGCTTAAAACTTCATTTTTTCCAGCTTTGACCAGATTAAGTGCTGCTCGCTGAAAGTCTTCCATTGAGCGCTAAAAGCCCCAGCAGAAGATCTTCGAATCGGTTTCACTCTGGGTCATTACACTGCAACTGTGGGTCAACCATGTAAAATAAACACAGATATTTAACGTACCACTTAGAAAACTCTTACGACTGAATCACATATACTGTATATTAGATGTACACCCAATATGTAAGCACCATTTCACTAGCATTTGATACAGCTGTATCACTTCTAAAGCTCTCCATTATTCTCCCATGAGAAGTGCTGTGAGGTTCAGAGTCTCTTTCATTCACAAACAAACTAACACGTGTGCTGATCTCCGGCTCTGACTATGATCTGCCCTTGATAGCACCCATAATAACACTAGTGATGGAAACGCTCTCAGATATATAATGGAAGAAGAGTGCAGGGGAAAGAAGGAAAAGAGATGAAGAGTTGAGGATGATGGGAAATGAGAGGAACACATCAAATGGAGTTTGTGGTATGTTGCGCGGAGAAAGAATGAAAGAAACAAAACAACAAAGTAAACATGACAATGATGGAAAGCCATCGAAAACAGATGAAGAATGAGAGACATAGACTGAGAGAGACAAAAAACAAAGGGACAGAGAAAGAGACAGAAAAAAACATCTCCAGCAGCTAAGCGGTCGATGGGCAGTCAATAAAGTGTCACTTTCTGCAAGCTAAGAAGCTGGCCTTGATGAGGGGATCTGACCAGGATCGAGGATGAAATGAACATTCGCATTAGTGGCCACAGCAACTAGTGCTTTACCCACCGAATGACCTTCCCTAAACCACAGTCTCATATTAGAGTCTAAGATGCCCCAGATTAAAAATAAAAGCATTTTGTAAGGATTTCTTAACTGTGGAAAAAGCCTGCTGAGTTTTGAGGCTTTGAAGACAGATAGGCTCCCTGCAGATTTCTGCTAGATTTAACTCTTTCATAAACGTCTGTGTTGAAAAATAACACAATTGAACTAAAATCAATTGTCTTAAATGCTAGGGAATTTAGACAGAGATTTACATAAAAAAAAAAAAAAATCTTTATTTCCATTTATGGTTCCATGAAGAACCATTCATGAATTGACCAATAGTTTCCTAACAGTAAAAAAAGAGGTTCTTTGGATTATCGAAATGTTCATTACACTAATAAATACACTAAATAAAGTTTTTAGGGTTCCACGGTGAACCCAGAATGTATTTTCTATGGCATCACTGCAGAAACCTTTATTTTTAATAGTGCATTAAACAGTGTTATTAAAG
The DNA here is from genome assembly GCF_018831695.1 of Puntigrus tetrazona. NCBI lineage: Eukaryota > Metazoa > Chordata > Actinopteri > Cypriniformes > Cyprinidae > Puntigrus > Puntigrus tetrazona. The sequence continues at coordinate 13,072,889 of NC_056707.1, read as the reverse complement.
CATTAGTGTTTTTAAATATTAACTTGAATGAAGTATTAGACGAAGGCAAGGAAATAGATGAAAATGAAAATGGAAAAGCTGAATATTCGATAGCTACATAAAATATTGCAATATACAAAAAACTAAAATAAAAAAAATAATAACAGTAAATTATATTGTAATCCTAAATTCTTTACGTAAGATATAGGAAGCTTGGGAATGAAAACATTGTTATTGATAAACATGTAGTCCATTTTACCCAAGCCCACTTATTAACATCTTTTTAATGACGGAAATAAAACATTTTATGTTTTATGAGTTACACAGTTAAAATATTACACAGTTTATGTCCCTCATTAAATTTTCTTTTCTTCTAGCACATTCCCTGCTGCAGTGGACTGTGACTGTCCGAGCCGCAAGATCCTGGCGCCTTGTCTTTCCATCTAAACTCCCAGACACCGTGGGGTGGCACAGAGAGCAGCTGAAACGTTCCAGCACCGTGGGTGCCAGTCTTTGCCATCGAGCCCCGCTAATCCCACTGGCACCACTGTGCCAATCTTTCACTCCAGTTTTACCCGCTGATCTTTAAAAGAGATCCAAATCAGTAGAGCAAAGCAAGCTGCTGGTAAACAAGAGCTAGCTGCTAAAGGCTATTCCAGAGAGGACTGCATAAAATACGACAGAACTAGTTTAATATGTTCTCTTACATAAAAATGCTATGTTTCATTCACTTTGTTCTGATTGTCTATTTATAAAAGAGCAATGTTATTTTCCCTGAAGCGGATCTTATGAACTCATTTGACGATGAAAGATTTAGTAAGGACGACGTGAGATTTTCCACCTCAGTAGAACAACAACTAGTTTTTCTGTTTTTCTGTTTCAAGTTAAAGGTCATTTCTCAACTCAAAGGAATATGGATTCATTGCTCAGAGACCTAAACCAAATTTAGATATTGGCCTTTAACAACACGTGCCCACCAGGGACCTTGTAACACCCAACAGCCAATGCACAAATGAAAAGCAAATGAAAACAAATGAAAGCATTTTCACAAGAGATTTTCCTACTTAGCAATCTCACGTCACTGAGGAGAAGCTTATGGAGCGAATCGACTTGAAGGTACCTTGACTAAAAGGTACATTACAAACAATTAAAAGACGTTTAAAAATGTAGATTTTAAAATATATACCTAAGCTAAACAGTAAAAAAAGCCTTAAATGACGCTAATTAAAATACAGTATACATATACAGTAAAAGAAATACATAAAAGTTGTGAAAAGAAATTATATAAAAAAGATACTAACAAGAATCTAAAAAGATCCTTAAACAAAGAAATGATTTATACATTCAACAAAAAGAGCCTTAAAAGAAACGGTTTTAAAAATAAATTGACTAAATGTCAAAGGAAAAAAAGTAAATAAAAAGAGCCTTAAAAATGAACTGTTTAAAAAGCTAAAAGAAGCTATTCTTTTAAGCTAAGCTTACAAACATCAACTAAAATGTACATAAAAAAATCCTTAAAAATAAATTATTTAAAAACATAATTTATCTTGTGCATGTATATGTACAACATATGCATATGCTTTTATCAACAATTCTTTAAAATGATTGTTATTTTCTTTAAAGCAAGACATTTTCAAGAAATGGCTAAAAACACATTTCTTCCATCTATATCTATTTTATCTGCTTGTACTTTTTTTAATTTCATTTGAAAAAAAGTGACCCTATAGCACTTGCACTCCTTTTTCTATTTTTATTCTGCCACTTCTTTTCTTTTTACTTAAAATGGACCCTCTAGCGTTCTGTATTCTTTTTCTATTTTTCTAACACTTGTTTTAGTGCTGACTGGTTGAGACACGCGAGTAGTCAGTCTTCCACTATCCAGGTACATTAGCATTACTGTAACTTACTGGGCAGAAAATTGGAGAAAATATTTCTATTCATTTTTTATGTTGAGGAACTAGGTGACTGAAAATCCAGGAATGAATAAAGGTAATTGTAATAATACATTTTGCCACAAAGAATAGTAGGCTACTACTATGATCAACAAAATTTCCGAGAATAATTTTTGAACAAATTAAGGGACTGCTGCTTGTCCCTGTCTCACTCTCTCTGTCCTGAACCGGTTTTCTAATACGAAAATGTGGGGGGACATTACGCCCCTGAACGTGAATGCACTCACATATTTCTCCCACACAACGCAGTATCACTTTAGACCCCAGTGGCACCTGTATTTAGAGCTAACCACTATCACACAAAACTCAAAAATACGTTTAAACAGGATCCAAGCCAGAAATCACTGGTAGTTTCTTAATCCCGCTGCAAACGTCTTATGAAACTGGACAACAGATGCTAAAATGTACTCAACACTTACGCTTCTAGCCAAAAATAAGCCCTGCCATGTTACGGGCATCAAAAACAAAGAAATGTGAACATCTTTTCCATTCCAAAACACCTCCAGCTCCAGCACAAACTCCAGACTCAAGCCCAGCGGAGCTCCTCTTTGCTCTTTTACACTTTCTATTCAAAGACAGTCAAACAAACCAACAACCTCAGCGGATTTTGCAGATGCATCCCAGGATAAATGAGCCTTTAAGAATTGAAAGCTCTATAAACAACCAAGCCCTTAGATGTTTACATTTCAAACACCGAGGTTTGTCTCAGAGGACTTCAGGCTTAGCTGGTTCCAGTAATTTGGGAGCTGGAGACTGCTGTTATGATGGGTATTTCTGCACCGCTGAGGGTTGATGCTTTACTGATTTTAACCAGAACAGATTGCAGCCGGTTCGTTTTTAGTGGCACTCAAGAAATGAAGCTCACTATTGTCAGAAAATAGTGTCCTCGTAAGATCCACGACCGGAAAGGGATTAAACTCCTCATAGATGCCGCTGCTGAAAAACGAGTCTATTTTCCCAAGTTACCATATAAATGCCTCTAGTGTTCCGTCTTATCTTTCTCTCCATACAATATTTTTTCTTTTCGCGTCTCCTGGACTGTAAATCTCCATATGCTATGTTGATGTAATTTATTCTGTCTATTGGTAGAAGAAATTTAAACATCTCTTTGTGTGTGACTTCTGCTGTATGGATATAAGCCAAAATGAACTCTGCTCTTTTCTTTCACTTTCTCTTGTGACCTTGAGGCCATTTTGCCACTTCCTGCCACGGCTCATCAATCACAATGTCTCCTGACCCGTCTAGCTCGCTAATCTCCATATAATCCCACCATTACCGTGAACGGCTCATCTTTTTGTGTCTAGTGTGATTCCTGTTCATCCTCTCTGCCACTTTCCCATTCTCCCCAGCCTGCTCGTATCATTATATTGTATGTCCCAAAATAAATTTTAATAGAAATCCCCTTCTGCCCCAAGGATGACCCGCATTAAAACATCACATTTATTTCTGAGCGACAGAAGGTTCACGTAGCCCCCAGTACACCTTTGTCTCATTTGATTCAGCTCCTTCCACGTTTTCCTGAGATTTACATTTCATCTGCAAAGACCCTGACTATATTAATAACTCCGGAGGTATTTGTCAGAGCTCGGAACGAATCGCGAATGAGTAGATGCTGCCATAAAATGATTGCATTTTCCCTCTTGTTGGGGCTGGAAATAGCTTAGTCTCTGAAATGGTTTGCTACAAAGACAACAAGGGCGAATCTATGTCTTGTTTGTGATAAGAACAAAAGTGGGATATGAAGTCATTTACATTTTCAATGTTATTTTCAATTTTATTACATTAAGGAAGCACTATATCTGTTTTTTTTTTTTTATTGAGCTTTTCTTTCAGCTGTGGAGAAAAAAGCGGTTTGAATTTACTGGATTTAATCTTGCATAGTGTTCCACACAAATCAATTAGGTTACATCAACAGGTTTTTTTCCTTCTTTGTTTAGTTCAGTAATTCTTTGTCAGATAACATCACTTGTTCAGTAAACAAAGCAGAATAAAATGATTTTTAGTGAGCATATCGTCTGTCTCAACAGGGCCTTATGACTGTCCACCGCATGATCCATTTTCATTTGTGTCGATTTACCAGGTACTAAGAATGAACCATTTAGCAACTAGAAATAGCATTTTATCCTGATAAATAGTAGCACAGAAAAAAGAAACAATCAGTACCAGTAACCGGACATTCAATTCTTTACATTACACTCGTTAAGTTAAGTGGCAAAAACTATTTGAAATCATTGAAAAATAAGGCTGATGATAGACTGGACAACTTTTTTGATTGTCTGATTCCCTTTTTCTCTTTACGCTTTGCTTTAACAGACTATAGGCCAAAAACATCTCTCAACAATAGAAGTAACTCATATGTTGATATCAGTTTAACAGATAAACAATGTGCCTCCCTTTAATTACTGGCTCAAAATAGGTTTCGGCCTAAGAAGTAGTTAGTATCTAAACGTAATACTCCAAGATAAAACACCACCCTCACATTGAAGCTGGGTTATGGACAGTTCGAGAGCTTTTCAAAAGGGCTTTTTTATCAGATGAACTTATGAATTATATCCGTTGTGATGGTTTAAAAGCCTTTTCCAGCCGCGGCGACACATACTGATAAACAGTGCATCTGACTCAGTAAGGACTGCAGTACAGAAACAGTGCACATGTTCACACTCAGCTTGAATGTTAAGCACACAAACTCTGAGCACAGCCAGACACTTTTCCTTAGTCTTCACCTCCCATTCCAGACGGCACTGCGCCCGTCTTTATCGCAGCAGCTGAAACGGGGAGATTAGATTATTCTCTTTCTCATTCCTCTAAGCTTGTTACCATGGTGATACCACTGTGACTGAGGAAGGTCCTCACCCGCAGACGGCTGTGCAGCTGACTGTCGTCACCTCAGGAACGTGAGGTCATTAATTTCCCTCCGGTAAAAGCTGCGGAGTATTTTAGAACAGTTTAAGGCGCGACTTAACAACCGTTTGTATGTGAAAGATCAAACGCGGTCGACCGCAGCTGCGAAGACCAAATAAACACAGAACGAAAGCCCAAAGCACACTAGCCAACTCCTTTAAAGACTGCTTCCTGTGTCTGTGTTGTCTGTATTGATTATAGAAAATCTACCAAAATTAAATACATAATGGATCCTTGATGCAGAGCCCTGGATACACACTAAATGGATTACATTTGGAAGTAATTAGAAATAATGAAGTGCTGCTGAAGCCGTACTGATGCAGTTTTGACAGACGAAGTGATACAGCGATTAATCATTGAATAAAATTGGGCGTTTCTTGCTTCACAGCGATGGAACGAAGATAATCACTTCTTGAATTAAAAGCAAAAAGCAATAAAGAAATACAATAAAATTAAATCAAAATAGAAATAAAAACGTACTTTCATCATCATCATATATCATTTTAATGAATTAATGAATTTATTTTTTGTTTGTTTTAGAAAAGAAGATAATTCGATCTGGTGAGACAATTCTCAGGCGGTTTATCTAGTACTTTTCCAAGACTGTCTTTAAACATTAGGAGTGCAATTAACTTAAATTAACCAACAACAAAAACACCACTGAAATGTTTTAAACAAGGCGTCAGTGTTGGGCTGGTTAGCATGACCTTATTAGTCCTGGCTTAGACCTTTTCCATAGGTCATGGTGTTGCCATATTCATTTTTGACTGGAATGAAAACAAGGCTTTGAGGTACAGCGCGTTCGATGGATTGTAATGCTTAGTATGGATTGGCTGTTCAGTAAAAAAAAAAAAACAAAACAGTTTTGAAAGTTGTTAGTTGTGAAAATTATTGGAGCATGTTAATGGGATTGACGTATACCAATCTGAGAGTCATTTTTTTCTGATAAAGTCATATGTAATTTGTCCAACCGCAATAATAACAGGATATTTTGTTAAATCAGAACACACATTCTTATATTGATTAGCCATTGTAATGGCTATTATGTATCTCAATTATATATTGTTTTGGCATGTAAAAATTATTTAATGTACTATAATTCATGTTTTATTAGTGGACGATGTGTGTTTGAAGGTATATCCACAGGACTAAAAAAAATCCATTGTTATGCACTGTTGATGGGAATTAAACGTATTTGATCATCAGAAAAAGCCTAACCTCTTAGCATCAACCATAACAATCACTGGTGGCTCTTTATTAGTCTAAAGTGTAAAGTGTGTTATTCTGCACGTAGCCTCTGATAAACATGATGTTACAGAGCGCTCAGGGGTGTCCAGCAGCCTGCATGCCCAGTAGGCAACCCATATGATTTATCTGTAGCCATTGAAATACATTTGATTTTTATCACATCGATAGTGCTGTGCTTACCTAAATGCCCTTCTTTCTCACTCTCTTTCTGTTCCATCCATAAACCGCAATCATTTCCCCCCCTTCCCTCACCCAGCCTTTATCGCCCTCATCTTTTTCTTCCTCCTCTTTACTTATCTTTCTCTTTATCTGCCTTACATTTCTCTGTCCCTTTCCTTTCTCAACTCATTTTATTGATGCGCACGTTCTCCGGCCTCTTATCACTCTTCTTTTGTCTCTCTATACATATTTTTTCCACTCCCCTCATCATCCTGTCTTCTCCACTCTCTCTGTCTCTATTGTTCTGGTCTGCAGATAGCCATTTGCTTTCATCTACTAACGCAAAACCAATTTCCTAACAAAATATCTAGACATTATTAATTTGGCATACTTGGTAAATGAGAAGTACACAGTCAGTTAAGCAGTAGTTTTCTAAACCAGGGCTTTTCAAACTTTTGAAGCTATGGGCTCCAAATATAAAGGCAGCTGTAAAAACCACGCTGTAAAAAAGTTTTGGCAGCTGTGGTTGCAACAATTTTGAAAAAAAACACCCCCCAAAAACTAAACGTAAACACATTTACTGTAAATTTTCCAGTATAAAACACTTAAATTAACATTAAGTAACTCAAAATTTTAAGTTGACTCAACAAAAAAAAATTAGGCTGCGGACAACAGTGTAACAAGTTATTTTAAGTTGAACTTCTTAAAAATATGCTAATATATAGAAGGTACACAGAGTCATTCATGTAAACACAAAACACACGACACTTATGCAATAAACATTCACTGAACAACAGAGGATGTAACATAAAACCCCAAATGTACATAAATGATAACAAAAACTATTAAAAAACATGATTATTTAAGCAAAATACTTTCAAGAGTGCCACACAGGGAATATCAGTTTATGGTTTTTATTTGTACATTTTGTATTCATTTGTTCTAAATACTTCTAAAAACCGCACAATTAACACTAATTTTCATTTAATTTTGGTTAGATGTTTTACAGTTTTTCCTTGCATATAATACGAGAATTTACTGTTAACCTATTAACAGCTTTACACATTTATGATTCAAATTTGTATTTATAGTACTTTTTATTATTTTAAGGTTAAGCTACAGCTTCCAACCTGTCCTACTATTTTCTATTTTAATAATCCTTGTTCTAAAAAACTGATTCGAAGGTAATTAGAATTATTAACACATGAAATCTGACTTACATTCTAAAAAACGAATGTTTAGTGTTATTAAATAAACTGATAAATGTTCTAAATGTATTAATATTTTACAACATTAATGTTATCCTTAAGTCAAACCAAAATGCAGCATGACAAAGAATGCGATTTAATACATACATAAATGAATAATAATAGTAATTGTTAATAGTTAATAATAACAGTTTAACAATAATATTTAATAATATTCCCCAATTGCAGACATTCTTATCCAGATGGGATTCAATTTCTGTATAAACTCTGAAGGATTAAAATCACAAACTTCCGTAAAATATAACATTTTCAAACCTACTCATGGAAAAATAGCCCTGTCCAAATGACATACCAAGCTGCCGCCGTTTGCAAAAAGCACAGATCACATCTAGTAAACAGGAAATGGCTAGCAAAACAAGACCACAATAAACAGCAGCATACAGGGGGATGTTACAGTACTCAATTAACGGATGTGGCTTGTTTGCTTGAGAGAGAAGAATAAAAGGGTTGACTGGAAGAGCGAGAGATTAAAATCAAAGAAGAGTGACACATTTTAAGCGATGCAAATACACGGCTCGAACCGCAGACTGTTCTACTGTCAGTCAGACATTGCACTTTGGGGGGAAGAGTGTAATAATTCTGTTTCTCTGAACAATACGTGAGTGGGTGTAATTGAATCTCAGTTTCAGTGGGCGGCTCGTGGAGGAGAGCAGATGACTGCTGACAGGCTGAGAGGAAGTGAGTGTGTGTTTATGAGCATCATCTGTGTGGAAGTGTAAACAAGTGCAGAGTGATTTAATGAGCGGTATGCACACAAATTCAGGTGTCAGAATTGGAGTATTTTGAGCTGGTCTGCTTTACCTTCATCTCCTGATCCTGAACCGGCATCTATAAAACACAAAAAGCAGAACATTACATCAATGTCTTCGCTTTAGTCAATCCAATGAGGGTCAAACAATTCACACAGCTTTTACGGCATCTAAAGTTCACATCCATGTCGCTTATATGTCAGCTACCCAGAGCAATCATGAAAAAAAGTGTTAAAAAATGTATATGTGATGAACTGGCCATCCATCTAATGCGTTTTCCTGTTTATGTCTAGAGATGCTAGCAACCCCATGGCCTTATAGGACAAGCGATTTGGAAAATTGATGGATGGATGGATGGATAAAGCATGTACATTATTGCTCATCTGGGTCTCTGGAGTCTTTGCACACTATCCCAGTATGCAGCACAAATACGGTCTTATATACTTGAACTGTGGGAGGATCAAAGGTGAATATGTGACCCATTCGGCTCATGTAGGCAGAAGTGGGCTGCACGAACGATGCAAGAGGCAGATATTATAAATGCATAGTACTCTGATTCATCGCAGTCCGAATTAGAATCGCTTTTCAACTTAAACCGTAGAAACTATAACCTTTCTGCACACCCTTTGCGCATAACAACTAAAAAGTCCAGGGTTTTATGGTTTTACTGCCACAATATTTGTTTAAACATGACTCTAAAATCAAGTGTAGTCAAGTATCATAATGTAAATGATACACTCTGACTGGGTATGAAGGTACGAAAAGACACTCGAGTGAAAATGAGGAAAGGATAGCTGGATAAAACCTTGCATATGTATCTTCAATCAAACACACACTGAAATTCACGTGTAGATTTTTCACGTCAAGATTTTTAAATTCACCTCTACAGTTTACATCAATTTTCATGCATAAACACAGAAGTTCAGACTGGTTTATTTGCTGTCAGTTTTTCTAATTGCCTGACAGTTACATTCCTAATCAGAGACATGTCGCACACAATCTGTCTTTGACCATCTGAGCGATGCTCTTTGGCCATCTGGACATGAAAAGCTAAGCAATGGCTTTAATGCAAAGAATGTCTAAACCTGTCAAAATACTTCCACCTGTTTATTTGACATGCTTTCACCTGCATGTGTGTATAAAATCAGTATAAAATTAACTCTGTAAAGCTTGATGTATAAATAACAGGTAGACAACAAAATGCGTGCATTTATTATTATGACCAATAATAGAAAAAACATTATTGAAACTCAGTATAGCTCCCCTTTTTTGTATGTTTTATATTAATCTTTTGTATTTATTTTAGACACTTATATCATTTGTAATGTGGTCTGGCTTTTTTGCTTGTTTTTGAAGGTTTTTGCTTACAGTTCTTGTTATAAAAGAAATTTAAAAAACAATACTAAATACATCCTAATAGAATAATATTTCGATTTTAATTAATTTAAAAAATGATTTATTGTTTGTGATAATGTTTATTTGTGCTTTGTATAATAAAATTACATGATCGAAATCCTTATTTCTAAAATATCTGCTGTATGATAAATTAAAAAATTGGTTGCTGACTTTGTCAATAAACATAGCATTACATAAACAAAGCATTTCAATCATCATATTATTGATCTTGTATATAATAAAAATACTAAGATTTCCCAGCAAACAGGCATCTTTGCATTGTGCCAAAGAAATTGGAAAAAATGTGTAAAAATATTGCTGTCAAATGATTAATCACATCCAAATTAAAAGTTTCTGTTTACGTAATACATGTATGTATGTATGATGTAAATGTGTGTATATATGTAGATATGGACACTGCATATATATACTAAATATAGGCAGAACACACACGATATTATTCAAACAAATGCTTTTACTTTGTGCGTGATTAATCGTTTACTAGCACTAGTAAAATATAAAGTATTAAAATACAAAAGATTCTTCAGCTATTGATGATGTTAATAATGTAAATTCATCAGAGCTACACTTTAAATATGATATACACAACTTCATAGGGTTAAACCAATAAATAGTCTATTCTACATTCAACAACTTTCCAACCTTGCATTCAATTCATCATTCCTTATAAACACTGAAGACCTTAAAAGGTAAAAAACTAAACAGAACCAATGAACCTGTCCTGAAGCACTGGGTCAAAAAAGTGGAAAACCTTCCACTGCCTCAAAAATTCATGAAGTTCCCGAGTACATCAAAAAGACTATTTCACAGTGTGGCTGGAAGAGTAAAGCGAGACGAACAGTCTGTTTCTCGGCACACTTCTTCCTGTGAGACTGGACTCTGCTGAGTTTGCTGGCACGAAACAATGGCAGGAGTCTTATTAAGTCTAAGAGACCTTTGTTCCTCATTCAGAGGTATCAGCGGGTTATGCATCTCCTCTGCCTTTGTCATTTATCAGGAAGAATGTGTTATGAGGTGACTTTGCACTTTTTTATCTGGGCTCCCACGATGCAGTGGGTTGAGTGAACTTGAGCTGGAGGCTCAGAGGCAGATGGTCTCTGTCAGCGGAGACAAACGCAGCTGTGATTTAACATGCCACGGCCGCTGTTACAACACACAATTAACTATTTCCAGAACAGCGTGCTTGACCGACATGTGCGCGTCAGGTAACATACCAGTACTTAATGATAAAACAGGCCTGTTGAGTTGTTTATGTGAGAGTTCTGCGACTATAATAGTCATTTCTTGGAATATGATGCATGCTCCCTGCATGGAGAAAGCTACTTTAGCACTACATGCAGCGCGATTACGGAGAAAGGCTATCTTAACCTCGATTTCCAATGTCGAAAATGAACTGCCTTCTCCTCTCTACAGTTACGCACCACTAAGCTAATGGCTAGCTGCCCTGCGCCGCACTGAAAACTCAATATAAGTGCACGGACCCGTCTCCTTAATCAGCGCATTATTCACACTGATCTTACAGCAGCACAGCGGTGAACTTGTCACCGTTTGCAAGGTAAATAGCCCACTTATCAATGCCAGAAAAAAGAGAGAAGCATATACTTACCTCTGCCATACTTCTTAATATTTGGCACACAAGACCTTTCTGAAAGTTTCAACGAAGCACAGCAAGAAACTAAGCTGCGGTCAAATCTTTGAGGTTTGATGGATGGTGGAATTTCTTAGTGGAAGAAGGGAATTACACGATTTCACTAAAAAGTATTGAAGGTGACTGTTGACGAATGAGATTACAGCTGAATTTAGTGACTATGCCAGTAACCTGTATGCTTTAAACAGCACCATTACTTTTAATACTGACTCCAGACTAGAAGTGGAGGATTGTTATTGACAAGCAGTGGCACTTTTGAAGCCAATTAGCATCATTTAACGTACAGATTGGAATTCAGCACCACGGAGAGCAACAACCGTTGGCCCGAATCTGAAACCTTGTGCAAGCAAAACAAAAAACTAAGCAAAGCGAGACAATACAAAAGACAAAACGAGACAAGACACAAGACAAAGGCCCAAATCTGAAACCTTGTGCAAACAAAACAGAACAGAACAAACAAAAACTGCCCAACTTTTAATAGTTTACAATATTAGTTTACTGTTTGATCATAGAATTGCAGCCATGATAAGCACGAGACACATCTTTTAAAAACATCTTTCTGACCTCAAACCTCTGAATGTTTGTTGCACACACTATTTCAATGGATATGAAATTGATTGTAAACATCAGTTTTCACATTGTAAACTTTGTCACTGGTATTTATGTGGCAAAGGTGTTCCTTAAAGACACAGGAGCATTTAATTTTAAAAGCAAGATGAATGGCAGGAAATATCTATGCAAAAAAAGAGCGGGAATCTACGAAAACCTAAAATATGACAAACTATAAAAATTTAATATGATGTGATGTGACGCCTTTAATACTTCTCTGGTTATTACAATCAATGTTCTATTTCCTGGTGCATGAAGGTGCTCACTTTCAGTTATGATACTGATGTATGAATAAAGACAGAGGAGCTGAGCTGCAACCAGCCTTGGAGAAATAAAGAAAATAGCAGAGTGTGATACACTTCACTTATCTCTGTAGGTCATCTGTCAGCTGCTGGATCATTTGCCAGGGAATTAGTGGAGAGGAAATCAGTGTCAAAGAGTTAGATGAGCTGGTACAAGCATCAGAACTGTGAGTCAGTCCATTTCTCTGTCTCTTTCCTCAATGTCCTCGGGGCTGAAAGTGTGAAAATCTCATATGGGCTGTGGATATATTCTTTTGGTCTTACTTAAAGTTCTTTTTAGACAGAGCTTTAAGCATTCCGAAGGGTTTCAGGTAAATTACATTTTTTTGTTCAACCACGTAATTTAATCTTTGACATAATGATGTGGGTAAAATGAACTATTAAATCTGAATTGAACATAGTCAAAATCCAATTGGTAAGAAATTAAATAGATCTTTTGAGAATATCTGTTGGGCCTTAGGTTTGAATTATAGGTACCACTACAATTCCCGGCTTCTTTACTATAATGTGAAAAACTATTGATATTTCTTTATAGTTTTTAGTTGGTGTTTTTTTGGAGAATAAATAAACGCTTTTATTTAGAAATAAAGCATCCAACTAATCAAAAGTGACAGTATAGACAGTTATATTTACTGAAACGATTAGAGATGCTTTCTTTTTAACTTCTATTAAAGAATCCTAAACAAAATCTCAATTTCCTCAAAACACATTTTGCATTTAACATTAATAATAAGAAATGTTTCTCTTAGAATGATTTATGGAGCATCATGTGACGGCAAAATACCAGAGTAATTGCTCCTGAAAATTTAGCCATAACAGGAATAAATACAATTTTGAAACATGTTCAAATAGAAAAGTTATGTTAAATTGTTATTAAATTCTACCATTTTACTTTACTCGTATATTTTAGGCATGCAACAATACAGAAAGGAAACAAATGAACTTAAATGTTTAAAAAAGTACCAGGCTATTATACACATGTGGTTGCTGGATTTGTGAGGTTTATGCCATCAAACTATAAAAGATATTTAAAAACTATGATTTTTTTAGCGCTGAACATGTAAACAAGACATCCATGATCACAAATATAATTGTAGCTTTTGTTTTTTAGAGTTATATCCATGAGGTACTTAAACCGGACTGGTCTGATGCACATTCAATGCATGAACGTAAAAAAAAGAAATAAAAGCGAAAGATGACAGGAAAGCATTCAGAAAGACAGAGCCAAACAGAAAGATGAAGAGAGATGATTCAGTGGCGCCTTTCAAGCTTCACAGAGACAAAGACAAACACTCTTCTTATTTTCTTGTTTCAGTAAATTAGCTTTTACCTTCCAGAACACCTACAGACAGGTACATGTTCGAACACATTCAGGCATAGATGAGAACCAGCGTCCTGCTGGGACTGAATTATGAATTTACCTGCATATACACACGGATTGGGGAGAACATTTCATTCTCTGGATGCTCCATAAGCACAAATACGTGCCTCCCACACTCTCACTCTCTCCCTAGAGATCATTTTTAGAGGTTTAGGCGCTGTTTAATGGAGTCTGACTCAGCAACTCCCAGAGCACCAAACATCTGCTTTAGCCTCTGCAATACAACATTTTACTGACCACAAAACACGTTTCCGATCGTATCATTTGGTCTTTGATTTGCCATAAACACGCAATGCTTACTCCTTTAATAATCAAGGAAAAAGGGGGACCTTTTTCTGAAATAATATACAGCAACAATCCAGTCTTGTGAAGCAGCCTTTGTGTCTTTAAAAGCTCTGAATGCACAACAAAAGCTTTAAAAAAGCCTGTAAAAGGTATTACGGGTATTGTCTATGTTTAACACAACACAGATATGAGTCCCTGTCTGATTCAGACCCGAGGGAAGGGTAAATTGAAGTTCCGCTCAATCTGATAACCTCACACTCACATTTTATGGGCAAATGATTAGGCTCTGGATTAACCTTCAAGAGACACCAAACACAAAACCGAACGTACCAGCTGGGCAGGATCCTTCAGAGACCACCAGGATCTCGGTCTGCTGTTTGCAGGCATCTCTCCGCAGAAAACACTCGTTTTCATAGTTTTCGTTGTTGGAGCCACACACAGGAACATAATCATTGTTGCACTGAAAAAAAGAGAGATTTTAAGCATTAGACAGATTTGAGAAAAACGAGATGTGGAAAACATGAGACCAGTATTAGCATTATAGTACCGCAACTTTCTGAGAATTAAAATTTAGGGCAATAAATAAATATAAATACTGAAATAAACAATATTAATATTATTACAGTGGCTTTCAGGGGAAAAAAGATTTATGAAATAAAATTCTTTTTTTTTTTTTTTTAAAAGCATTGCGTGAGATGGAAACAAAAGGGTATTTCTTTAACACCATGTTGTAATGCATTACGCAAGAATAAGAATTAAGCATGAAACTGACCCATATATCTCTCACAGCCTAATTGTGATGTTTTAGCAGCGCTTTATTTTGAGGGTTTTAGATTAGCTCACAGCAGAGAATAAGAATTGCATGATCTGAATGTGAATAAAGCTACTGTGAGCTCCGAGGGCCGAAATACAGTCTGCCAACCACACTGCCCACGTTCCCAAACAGCCGGAAAAAAGACGATTACAGTATAAGAAAATGCCAAGAAGGAATAAATCACAAAATATTGTGAAACATTTGCAGGTTTCAGGTTGGTTTCAGGTTGTGCGGTCGTAACTGGTTATACTTTTAAAATTATATTTAGGTTTGAAGATTTGATCAGAATGTTTCGTAAAAACGTCTGCCAAAAAATGGAAACATAAAAAGAGAAAGTGAATTTAAATTGTATCTAAGAGAACAAAAATATAGCAAATACATAAATACACAAACACACAAACATATATATATAGATATATAGTGGCCATAACAAAATTTTTATTTATTTAATCTGTTTCAGACATAATTTTCACATTGGTGCTTCCCCAGATTTATGAAAAGCAAAACTTCTACTTCAGTGCTTCTCAAATTTTCCAGTCAATCTCTTGAAAACCCACTAAAGTTCGAGTTCATGAGAAGCAGGTATTTTAAACTCACTAGGTGGCCTGGTGGAAAATGAAGCTGTTCCAAACCTCACGCAGGTATTTTGGAAGAGCCTGACCAGCGCACACACATATGCACCTGAACACACAGAGTCGCACAGAGTCTGGTCCAGCAGGCCCCTGGAGAGGACGGTACAGTGCAGGGCTGCAGTGGTCTGTCAGCTCACACGTTGGCTGAGGGATTGTGTGGCTGGTGGCCAGCTGGTTGGCAGGGGTCACAGGAATAACTGTGCCCATCGATTCTGGAGCGGGATTTGTACTTGCTGTTTTATCGGCTGAGAAGCAATATTATGCAGGATGAGAGAGCTCTGAGCCAGCACTGGCATGAGATCCAGAAAGAGAGGGGGGTGAAATATGAGGAAAAAAGAAAAACTAGGTCTACAGAAGATGATTATACTGGAAGGACAGAATAAAGCAAAAAGGAAAAAAAGGTAGACATGCATTGATTTTTATTATGAAATAGAACTTGTCATAAATTTAGGGAGATATATATTAAAATAAAACTATAAAAAAAATCACTATTAGCCAAATCCTCTGGTAAGAAAATACAGCATCGTAAAACTTTCAAAAGAACAAATCCAGTTTGCAGTCAGTACAACTCCAAGATGATATTACATGCATTCAAAAGCAAGACCGAGAGCGTAATATTCCCAAAATATTCCAACAGACAAATTTAATACTGAGTAACTTAATATTGAGTAACAATGTGTCTGCATTCAGAATGGCCATTGCATTGCTGCATTGCGTTGTAATAGCTTGAGGGGCTACAGAATGTGTTTTTGACAATGAGACAGTGGAAGAAAAACAAAGCAAAGCCAACAGATGCTTTTTTTTTCTAAAAAAGTAACTTTTTTTTAACTTGAGTGTTGCATTTTTAGTATGCTATACAATGCATTTGATACTGTTGATCAAACGCGCGTGTATGTGTGTGTGTATAGCGCATGTTCACATAACAATGTAAAAATGTAAAAGCAGCCTAGGCTGTGTACACTGGACGTTCGCTCAAACAACTTTGATGCACCATAAGCCATAGAACCCATTAGTGTGATTCAACAATTCACTGACAACAAATAGAAAACCTACTCGACCTGCACTACTTGTATCGAGACCAAATTTGACATTTTAGACACCTCTTGGCTGAGTAATAATAGACAAATGAGTCAAAAGCAAAATAAAAATGCGTCAGAGAAAAACAAACAGTATTTAGCTATTTCCTGAATGAATCAGCATTTTGAAATGAACTGGTTAAGTAAATAATTGAGCTCCAATGCCCTTTTTACCTCCCCCAAAAATCCCTCATTCAAACAAGGTCGAATGCGATTTGAGTTCTCTTTGATAAAAATATTCCACTATTAGCACACCTGAGATGGAGGGTGAAAGAAAAGACTGAGTGACACTAAAATGCAACCGAGACACCAGAATCGAAAAACAGAGTGAAATCTCAGAAGAGCAAAGCATTGAGATGATCTCAAAATAAACACAGAAAGAATGAGAAGAGGAGGAGAGAGCGAAATGGATATTACCAGCTTTTAAACCTTTTCATTTTTTTTTGACATTTCTACAGCTTCAAGTGTTCAATCAATCTTTTTGGCCTGGCATGATGCAATAGTGAGAAAGGCTGTCCAGCCCCAGGCAGCCCCCAGCATGCCCAGAGAAATGCCTGTTTTGCCGAGCCCCTGCAGTTTGGTCCTTTTAACTTTACCCCTTGAGGGGAAGGAGTGCATTAGCACTTCATCTTTGCGGAAAATAACTGGTGATTAAGATAGAAAAATTCATTTAAATAAATTCAGGCCAAGTAACGAGTGCCTGACACGTTAAAAAGAGCAGACAGACACTTTAGCAATAACAAAAGGAAGAATAAAAAAAGCTTTTCACTTGAAGGTCAGAGGAGTAGGATTGAAGCAGTATTATAATAAATGAAAGACCTTTGAAGAAAACGGAAAAGCATGCTGATAGATATAATATACATACACGTATTCCCCTGAGGATGAGTAAATCGCTAGCAAATTTTCATTTTCATATTCCTTAAGCTATTTCTTACACTATACGCTTAGGGAAAACACGGCCATGACTGAACAAACAAGGTGAAGAGTGCAACAAATTCTCAACTAAAGCAATAAATGTTTTGATGATTACGAATCAAGGCATGCTCGTAGTTGACAATAACACAGTAAGACAAAGTGAGGGGGGAAAGGAAGACAGGAGAGATAAAAAAAAACCTTGTAAGAGCCAAACCATAAGGCTGGACAGCATGTGTTTAAAAGTAACAGAGGCCAGACACACAAACACTCAGGGAGGAGGTTGAAATGTCTTCACCTAATAAACCACATGACATGCTACACATTATAACTCTTAAGTACCTTTAGTTAAGTCAGTTCACTCAGTGGACACGTCTAACTCTGTAAGAAAGAGCTGAAATCTTACCGCTAACTTATGAGACTGATCTTGTTTATATTGGTTAATCCACTTTGTTTCTGTTGATCTGGATATATCATTCTTTTATCTGTTGTTGTATGTTATTACTTATCTCAATTTACACTGTATTGTAGCACTGAAAGTGTGAGAGATGTGCTTTTAAAAATATTGTATTTTAAATCAGCAATATAACATGACAACTATACCATAAAGTATGCATCTTAAGATCAAAAATCCTTTTAGACAGGTAACGCTAATATGCATACATGACTCTAGATTAAACAAACAGGTGACTGGCTCTCTTAGCTGGCCCTTCTACAGGTGATATACGGCGGGTTATAATTTGTCTCATTAATTTACTGAAAAATTACTACTACTAACCTAGCAATACTACTTTCTTTGCCTTTTGCCTCGAGAACCATAAGTTAACAGTGCTTTAAAGCCATGTGTGTCCATGTAAGCAGGTCTGCTCGTATATAATAACATAATGCGTAGTGTTTTGGTTCCACTGACTTTCAACTACCATTAGAGATGCTGCAGTTCCCGTTTCGTCCTGCAGGGGCTGCTGTGGTGCTGTGTCCTGACTAACAGTGAGGTCTCGCTTTCACTCGAATTTACCTCATTATCTTTTACTTATTTTAAAGCCTCTTTTTCCTCACAACATCGAATAAGTTCTTGCAAACATCAGTCAGAGACACCTGTTTTACCACATTTTAACATTTCGTTCACACCATGCCAAGTCACACTTAATCACAGGCAGGAAGCCAACAGAAAAGTGTTGCAGTATTATTAGAGTGAGTATTAAAGCAAGCATGTGAAAGCCTATTAATTCCTTGTTTTTTACCCATCCATCAGTTTTTTTTTTTTTTCCTGATCGAGCCATTCATTCCTGCATCAGTCAGTCCATCTATTAGCTGATCTATTCATCTATTCAGAAGCACAAATCAGCCGTTCTCTTTCTGACAAGTCAATCCATCTATGCTAGGCACCGCTTGTACTGCCATAGCCTACACAAAGAAACTTCTCAAGCAGTAGGGCTAGACTGAACCAAGACAGGCAATTAAAGTCAGACACAGTGAGCAGTAGAAGCGATCGGTGCGGTGATAAGACTGACTGCGTACTGCGTCTACAGTTCTGTAAGAGGAAGAGCTAACAGCACTGAAAACTACTGAAACAGTTGCTGACATGTTAAGACAACACACTACCATAAGAAAATGCCACTCTAGAGACTTGTATCAACACCTAAATGTCACTCTTGCGCTTTATTCAGAAGTCATCCAGGTCCTGTATTTAGCCAAGTTAGTTTAAAATAAAAGTACAACAATTTAATTGCTGTTGAAAATGTTTTTTTTTTTTTTTTTTCCAAATGATAAAAGTGACATAGACTATTTTTTTTTTACTGTTTTAATATTTTAAGCCAATTATTTTTTTTTGGATATTTTTGATGTAAAATTTTTTTAAGAAAATATACTTAAATTATTAAAATGACAAAAATTATTTCTAAAGGTTTTAAATAAAACAAAGATTAAGTAGCTTTATTTCAGCGCAAATAGCCTACTTATATCTTGCTACTTCAATATTCACCCTGGTAATATTCACTTAAATATTTGTTTTTTAATTAACTAGCAATTTTGGAATGAAATCGATCATACACTAGAAGTAGATCATACACTAAATTGCAGCATAAAAGTAAGTACTAAATGTGGAACAATTTGACCTTTTTAGGAGTTTCTAAATAAAACTATTTTCTCAGGAGTGGAAATATTACAAACCAATAAAATATGTTTGACAGATACTGGGCTCTGATATATGGGTGGGTTTTCTCCTAATAGCAAATAAGTCTCCTACCTTGCATTGTGTGAGAATGACTTGTTCTCAGTTATTACAGGGAAAAAAAACTTCATGTTCACAAAACAGCTGCTTTCCAGGGAGAGAAAATAACACCGACCATTTTTATAATACACTTTTTTATACAATTTACTATTACATTACACATTTTACCATCTCTATAGCAACATCTCCCTTATGAGCAAACAGGTGAAAGCACAGCTGGTTTGTTGGGCCACACCAAACCGTGTATTTAAGTGAATCTTATTTAAGTTGACATTTGTGTACAACACCGTGAGGGAGTGAAACTACGATTGTAAGGATATCTGCGAGGAAGTGTGAAATCCGAGTGTCATATTTAAAACAGCGCAGTATCCTGAGTGCAGATGCAAAACTCCCATATGGTCCAACAGACTGAGAAGCGCTAAAGGAGTCTTGATCCGATATGGAGTAAGAAAAGCAAATGTGTGTACTTGTCTACTTTCC
Source organism: Puntigrus tetrazona (assembly GCF_018831695.1). NCBI lineage: Eukaryota > Metazoa > Chordata > Actinopteri > Cypriniformes > Cyprinidae > Puntigrus > Puntigrus tetrazona. Next base: position 13,052,848 of record NC_056707.1, on the reverse strand, counting down.
AGTGGGTACACAACAGCTTGAGATGAAACAGGCATAGCGAGTTAATTATGCATCGTGGAACATGATATAACCCATTTGATTCATTAGGCATTATGTAGCATTTCTTTTCACCCTTGGGCACATTATGAGGGCTGAAACAGCACGACTCGAGAAACATGAGAGGCCAGAACGATGCTCAGAGTGCTCCGTGAGTGAGCGGCTGTGACTGCAAACAGACATTGCGTGCACACGCGCGCGCAGCTCAATCTGACATGTACAGAGACAGTCACAGACAAGAAGTCTGCCCGCCTGTTTTTTTCTCTTCCATTAAGATAACGTAAAGCCTATCGGCTGTGTATCAGTAACATCAGCTGATCCTTATCAGGCGAACAAACCTGTCAAAGATGGAGTCGAAGCCCTGAGGAGCGGAGGAACAAGTCAGGACATCGTCTGTTTGAATTCCAGTGACATCCTTGGTACTCCAACCACCGTTTCCTAGGAAAGCACAAAACTGCCCGTACCTTGCAGTCGAAAAATCTCAGACGTCACAAGTAGCACTTGCGCTAAAAAGACTTAACGTTCCAGACACTCGGAACACCTGTGGTTCGTGACAAAAGACAGAGATAGCGTCTTTGAGTGGACCTGTCAGCTGGCCCTGTGGAGTGATGGATGTCTGGCACAGCGTTTGTGACAGAGTAAAAGCTCCAGGGAACGACGATGGAAAACTGGGCCTTTCTGTCAGATCATTAGTTCCGTACCAAAGGGATGAGTTGACCTTAAACCAGTGGAGAAATGTGAATGGGACAGTCTGGTACAAGGACGCAAGGGTGCGTGCTCATTCATATACGGTTTGTTCTCTCGTCATTTCAAAATATTGCTTGCTTCAGTTGACAGACCGGAGATATGCATCATGGGGTTAGGTTTGTGACAGCTGCCCAAAATGATGAATTTAAAAGAATATTTTTAATTCAGTAAAAGTTAAGGTCAAAAGCATTTGAATTTACGTGAAAAAAATTCTAGTTACAGTGGAAGTGATCGATATGGCTTAGATGGGGGCTTACATCAAGATCAAGGCGGCGGATGGCACGTCACATTTAATATAGAGACAATAAGCATCGGACATTGACTAAAACATCTTTGTTGATCAAAATGGAGATCGATTAAAATTAAGAAAGCAATGTTGTTTAGAGAAACACCAACTAAACGTGACAGTTTTGGTCAAAACCGAAAATTCATCTTTGATTTCTCGTTGCTGAAATGTGCTGCATTACTACTTATTCATTTACTATTTACATTCTTCGCTTAACAAAAGTTTTATTATTAGACAGAGCTGTTAAACCAATGAAGATGGTTAGTCTCTAACCATTTTGTTGCACTTTATCCAGAAGCTTAGAAGTAAAACCTATTGGCTGGTGTTAATTAAACAACATCAAATAACATACAAGATTAATTATTGTATGTATTATTGATGTAAATGCTTTTAAGCTTGACACTGCTGCTTTTAAATCCTCTAAAAACTCGCGCCATTCACTTTCATTGTACATGTTGCCACATCGCTGTCGAATGAGCTTAACTTGTATTGAACCCGCGATACTCATTTAACTACAGTCTCATCTGGAAAAGCAAGAGAGCAACTGCGTCTTAGTGCATTTGGATTCAACGCCTTCTTTCTTAAAGAAGCACATTATCTGTGACAGCTCTCAGGGAGGGTGGCCAATAGGGTCATGGGAGGGAAAAAAATAGAAACAGATCAGGCACGATATCCCGGAGAGGCACAAACAAGAAGAAAAAAGAATCTGGTGCATGTCTCACCAGATGATGTATTTTTGCGCCCCCTCACACAGAGACGTGCCTGCCATTGTGTGACTGAGTGACATTCCCCATTCCCAGGATGCCCGTGTACGTGCCTTTCGCCTCTGATAAAGGGTGGAGGGGGGTGTTAGTGGGGAGGGCGGTAAGGCTCCTGCCTCCCTCCTTAACCGCTTGGCAGTCTGCTCTTGATTAGAGCGACGCTCTTCCCAGCGAGGAGCTCCCGGGCCCTGTCAGGGGAGACGGCTCTTCGGTAATAGCGTCTGACAGGCTGAGGGGAGCCGCGCGGGGACTGATACAGATGCTGCTATCCTGAGTGGCATCAGGCTCAAGCCAACATCACCTACTTCGGTAAAATCCCCACACCACCGACTCTCCAGCTGCCAGCCCGTCAACCGGTCTCATGTCTAGCACATGCCAGCCGAGGTGTGTGTACATGGATGTATGACACATAGCCAGGAGGAAAAAACAGGTGCTGCCGGTACGACTGCATTTTCAATCCCACCAGACTTTTAACAGGAAACTGGACCTAATTCCACCCTGAAATAACTTCCTTCCTGATTTTAATTGCTTCATTTTTGATATATTGGTGGAAGTTATCTCTTGTGGCAGCTCATGGAGAGAAGCTATTAGGGGTGATAGACGTGAAATAAAGAGAGCAAAAGAAAAATAAACCCTAGGTTTTTTTTTTTTTAAATAGGCTGAATGGAAAAATACTTATGTATAGGTTGCCATGAAACGCTGGTCAAAGATTACTGTGTCATCCAAAACTATTTAAATTTCATTAAAAGGAAATTTCTACGCCAAACGCAATTGCCAAAATAATGATTTTTAAACAGGTTCCAAACACACTGTCCATCTGCCACTGGCTAGTATTTACGCACTAAATTTTTGAACACACTTCTAAAATGACTCTGAATTCTGATGGGAAGAAACGCTGCAAAATAAAAAAAACTGCCAATAAATCCAACTGTGACCACACATAAACTAAACTAAATTCTAAAATAATTCTATAAAATTTTAATAGTAATGCTTTTGTATGAATTATAACGGGAATGTTTAAAAGGACCGTTGATTCAATTTCATTGCAAAAAAATAGACAACTGTGAAAAATAACATTTAGTGGAAACACTGCAACAGCTAAAATAAACAAATAAAAATTTTTGGGGGGATATTTTGGGTTGTTAAAATGTGTTGCATCACTACTTATTTACCATGCACGTTCTTTGTTAGATATTTTTTTTTTTTAAACAAAAAGTGAACCAATGAAGATTTTCCCGAAGCTTAGTAAAACGTATTGGCTGATGTTAATTAAACAACATCAAATAACATACAAGATTAATTATTATTGATGTATTGTTGATGTAAATTATTTTACGCTGGAAGCTGCTTTTAAATCCTGTAAAAGCTGGCACCATTCACTTTCATTGATGTTTTGCCACATCACTGTCGAATGAGCTTAACTCGTTTAACCCACGATTAACCCGCGATACTCATTAACATGTCATTAACCACAGAATTATAAAAGGAATGCTTAAAAAGACTGTTTATTCAATTTAACTGCAAAACAAAAAATGCTATTTTTAAGTTTCTTCCTTAGTGGAAACATTGCGAGAACAAAAAGACAAAACAAAAGCTTTTTTTTTCTCATTTCATTTTATATTAAAATTAAAATGTTTACCAAACATGTATTTTATTTATTTCTTTTTATCATATTAAACATTAAGGTGGCGGCCTTTAATACTAACTTGATAGAATCGAATAGAATTGCTACTTCAGTAAAATTGTGTTGTTATTAGGTACTCCCACTCTGCAAAGCAGCCTATTGCTTATTCCTCAACACAAACATGAGAATACTGCGGTCGCAGGCACTCCAAGAACATTTTAGCATTGCACCTGTACAACATGATTCATGGTCGTAGTCTTGTAGGACTCTCTAATGGCACCAGGGAATAAAGCCCCACTTTTAATCTGTCTCCAGCCACGGTGAAATCATGTGACTGGAGGATAAAAGGATCACAAATACATGGAAATATATGCAAAGAGGTCTGGCTGAAAATGGCTCTTATGATGGGCAGCCGAAGGCCCCGGAGGGGAGGCGTCCACCTTCTGCCACTGTCTGCACGCCCAGCGAGTTCATTCTCAAAGTTCACGCTAAAGGAGAGCTGAAGGAGATGCTGCTTTTCACTTGAACACTGCACCTTGGCTAGAACTCAAACGTCAGCCGTGCCACAGCCATCTTGAAATGGCAACACCTCAGTCACCCGAGTGTGTAAGAGTCGAGTCGAGCAGAGAAGAAGATGGCTGCGATAATTGATCGGTCCAGTTAAACTGAATCAAGACCACACGTAATAATACAAGGGACAATGTCGTAAACTAGCTCGCAAACAAGCAAAAAACTAAAAGCCTGGGCAGTGTGTGGCTAAGCAATAACCCCCCATTAGAATGAATCACGCGAGTAAGCAATGAAAGTGCACATGAATGGCTGAGCATCAGAGCTTTGGATCAGAGGTGTCATAACACAGTGAGTCATCAGCACGAGCATGACTGAACAAGCAGAATCATAACACGATCCGTTATGACATGATGGTACATGTCCAGATGAGGACAATCGAAGATTTGCTAGAAAGAGCGCCAAATCTGACAGGGTGGATGCGCATTCTGTTGCTGTGTTAGCAGGCTTTTTTGAAATATATCTATAAAACAACAAAACTTTGAAAAGTTTCACGTTATTTAAAAAAAAAATGACAACAAATTGGATGTTTTTTTGCTATTTTTTTTCCTCAGTTGACACAAGTTAAAAACATTTGAAACATATTTCAAAATATAAAGCCATACAGGCTTGAAACAACATGACGGTGGCTAAATGATGAGAAATCATGGAACCGGTTTCATAGACAGGGCTTAGCCTAAACCAGGATTAGTACATAGTTGAATTAGGACATTTGATAAGTGATTTTTTATAAAGATGCCTTAGGAAAAGTATAACTGGCGCATCTTAAGTGTTTTAAGATCGGTCAGTTTCTTTTAGTTGAAAGAGCTCAGATTTACATTTAGTCTATGACTAGGCTTAAACCTTGTCTGTGAAACCAGGGGTGAGAGTTCAAAGTTTGGCCGTTTAGCATGATCCTCTAAGCTCCTGCTGGTAGAAAATGTAACTACACCATTCTGGTAGCAAATCTTAATCATGCCAGGTGTGTTTGTGCAATAAAAAATAAATCAATAAAAATTGACTGCGTATGAGCAAAAACAAAAGATTTGAAATCTCATATTTTCGTGGATTTATGTGCCAGATGAGAAAGTGGCACTGAAGTCAGGGGAAATGCTAACAGGCAGTTTCCTCCAGGTATTATAGAAGACTCTAAAAGTCAAAACCAATTCATGACTGTGTGCTTGCGAGGCTGTGGCTGTTTGCATGGGACCTTGATATTATGGCTCTACCTCACAATCGGCACAGACTCCACCACATCCACCAGTTGACAGCGGCCATTTCTGGAGCATTATAGCTTCATTTTTCAATAGTGTAAGGAAATAGAGATGCATTGTCCCTCTTTCTTTGTCCCGAGAGCAACACAAAATCACTCGGATGATTAAAACTGACCTGTCACCCTGTTCCAGAACTCCTGCTGCTGTGTCAGAGACATGCATCTTTAGTAATCTTATCCATTATACGTTCTGACGGAGAAGCCTTACCTCACTGCATCAAACTTGTTTCGGAAAACCATTTATGCAATTCATGTTGTGTCCCCAGGTTTCAAAGTTAACTTGTTCAGTGGTCCAAAGACATATTGCAAATTGCATTATATAAACTATACTGCATACTTCCCAGCAGGTAAAAATCACATAAAAATGCTAAATTGATTTTGGGGTTAACCAACCTCTCACAATGCAATAAGGTACTAAAGAAAGTTTTTGCAAGTATTACAAGTACTTACATAAATGAAATGACTTTCATTTCTGCATTGCTCTCAGTTTCTGCTTTCCACTGGCCGCAGGGATACTTTGGTGCATTTGATTAATTTTTCTTGGCTAGATTAAATTCTACATTTCACACTTCTTTTTTGAACTTCATCATGCTTATTGAAAAATTCATGGATCATAAAAACAGACAACATAAAATAAACAAATCAGGAAAAGCAGAGTTGAATCAGCCATAAATAAACAGAATAATAACTAAAACTTTACCATGTTTCAAGAATTGCATCTTAAAATACAATTAGTTATTTTAAATTGTAATCATATGTCAAATATTACTGCTTTTGCTGTATTTGTGATCAAATAGATGTGGATTTGATGAGCATCTTCTTTTAATAACTTTTAAACACTTATATTAAAAAAACCCTAAAATAACAAAAAAAAAACTAAACATGTTCAGACCTCAATCATCTGAATCGTTGCGTAATGTAAATACAATTCCCTTTTTGATCAATTATTTTAATCGAGTAAATTATTACTATACACCTAGGCAAACAGCTTCTCTTTGGCTGCCTCTTTTAGTGAGTTCAGCATGTTATGATGAAGCCAAGACTTTTGAGTGCAAGAGCGGTCCTTCTTCCTTAAGGGGGGGTGTTCATATAGGACACATTTAAAAGTAATATTATTTTCACCCCTATGACCTTGTTTTTGTGGGCCATGCAGAAAGAAGTAAAATTCAACCAAACATCTAGACATAATGAATACTTAAAAAACCATTAAAGAACCAATCTTAAATAAACATCACAGTATGAGTGATGTGCCAGGCGCCTCTGAGAGCCGGTGTGAGGTGAATAAACATCACTAAATGAACATCAGGGACTGAATGACCTCTATTCATCGGCAGATCAAACCTTCTTCCTCTTTTCAGCAACACTACCTCCCTGACTGTAGACTTCCCTGGGCTTCAAGCCTCTCGACGGTCTTTCTTTGATGAATTATTTCACTTAATGGAATAAAGACATTGACCATTATTAGGTTTAAGCTAGCTGACGCCAGAGTTTCACTTGCACACATGTGGCACGCAGTCCAGGATGCCTAAATCAAGCCGTTCACATTCTCGCCCATGGCATTAGTGCCTCACTTGAAAACAAATTAAAACAATGTGACCCAGTGAGGCCAGACACAGAACGGGGTTTGTCCTAAAAAATACAGCACCAACATGAGTCTGAGACCTATTTGCACCAAAAAAAAAAGAAGACGATGGGAGGGGGACAAACAGGTAATGCTATTTATCTCGCCAAAGAAACTAATGTGCCTTCGCAAGCTGGGATAAAAATAACAGACTCATTGAGTGCCTATGCGCTCAGTGCCTTGGAGGGACTCTAATGCATTTTCATTTAGACCAAACTCAGATGTTATTAGGACCGACTCTCTCCGTCTTCATTTCACTCTGATCTCAAGGCCAAAGCAGACAAAGTGGGCCACTTTCTAGTAGTCCTCTTAAAAATCGTTTAGACCGAAAACAGCGAAAGGCAGATACACTGAAGAATAGTCAAAATAACTGTTATCATGGCATCAAAGTCTAGCATCTAAATTATGTAACAGATGTATATTTTTTTCTACCTCCTATAGACCATTGGTTTTAAAATTGTAAAAACAACTGTAAAAAGACCTGAGAAGATTGCACAATTATCCTTTATCCAGTTGTTGATTGTAATCGAGGAAGGGTTTGGGCTCAATGAATGAAATGGCAACAAATGCTTGAATATATTGAAAATATTCCAAATTAGATTTAACAAATATTCGAAGCATATTCTAAAGAGTGAGGGTTGATCACACTTGTGAACCTATCACAGGAGGGTGTAGTTTTGCTGTTTATTTTATCCACCTTGTTCTTAATGTAAAAATGGATGCGGCTCTTTGTCAATTCAATGGCTTCCTGTCTTATCCACATCCAGATTTTCAGTTTGTTTTGCTGCTTGATATAAAAAAATTGTTATTTGATTGTTATTTGTAATCTTATGTTATTTTAATGTATCTGAAGTATAACCACAAATACTGTTTACTGCGAGTTGTTATTCTCTTTGTTATTTACCTATAACGGCTAATGAACTGGAAGTCTCAGCCACAGGCTTACCTCCGTGTTAAAGAAAAAGTTGGATGCTGCATGATAAAAGACTATAGAAATACAAAGACGGTTTACTCCTATACGTACAGAATGGAAGAAACTGCAAACCGCAATATAGCAGAATAGTCATCGCATTGCTGCAGCAGCTGTTATAAGCTCCGGTTCCTATAGAAACCTGAGGCTAGACCAGCCAATGCACATGTGCAGTGCGAAGTGCGTTATGACTTCTTATGTGCATCGACTGGTCTAGCCTGAAAAACATGCTATTTGAGCATAAAAAACAACATTCGTGTGGTTGTTCTTTTCAGATTTTGTTGCTGATTTGAAATGTGTAGTTCAGTGCAATTGAGATTTCAGGATTCCTTCATTGATTTAGATAGGACTTGGTCTTGTTTGAGCTGCCCAGAGGCATTGCAAACATGGCCACCGAGTACAGAAATTCCTTGAAAGGACTTGATGCACATCTATGAATGGCAACCAACTACAATGGTTTTGTAGATTCTTCTTTAGTGTGACCTTCTGCATTGGACAACCTTACTGCAAAAGCACCCAATGGTATACAAATCATCATGTTCATTTAATTAAAGATTATGTATTTAAGTCATGTATTTAAATAGTACTAAAATAGTAAAAGATTGTCTGATTTGTGTGGCTCACCAGTCAGAACACATTTATTCTTATTAATTTTATAGTTTCGTTTCTACTTTATGTAAAGTTAAATGTTTTTGCACTGAAAGATTATGAAGAGGCTTATATTTTGGTTTGCATAAGATAGAAAAAAACCTATCAAATAAAAATAAAATTAATAAGAATAAATGTAAATAATAAAAGTTATATAACACACAACCAACCAACTAAACAAAGAAACAATGATGGGTCATTCTTACCTTGAAGTTGCATATACATGTTATTATGTCCCCAATCCTGAGACACTCGCCGTCAAACTTGCAAGTGTTGGTGTCACAAAGGAAGAGATCTGTGTCCCGGTCATCATCCCCTGCAACAACACGAAGAGCCAAAAAACACCATGAATGTATGCATAAACACAGCAGAGTCAAGACACAACCAGCACAAGCAGGATAATGTTTTTTTCAAACACTTCTGATAAAAATAATTCAGCAGAACTAACGGAACGAACACATCATCCAGCAAGCAGGCTGGCAAGGCTTCTGAAGGGTTCATCAAGTTGCGTTAAGCACCTCCATTCGCCAAGACCATATTTTACTCTTGAGACATTTTCTTATCGGGAATAAAACAAGTGCTCATGGTGGAATAATGATTCAGCACATGGTGAACTTCTTGGAATCTCTGCATGAGAACCTTATTCAGCTTTTATAATAAGCTGAGTACAGGTTCTGCAAAATATTCCTATTCTGTTGAGGAGCCGGACAGATTGCGAAAAATCGCACTTCATCAAAAATCAAGAGCTCACAGACAGTTCAAGTCCGCAAGGATTGCTTAAGATGATTACAATTAAGATGAGTTGTTTCAAAAACAGGCCACCGCTGAGTCGAAAACTAATTTTACTATTCAGCGTGCAAAAGCTGACTGCTGTTCATTTAACAATTAAGCTCCAAAAATAATGAGTTTACCCATTAGGCACTATATCATTCAGCCCTTATCTGTTACCTTTTATAATTATGCAAGAAATAAGCATCTCTGTCATTTGCTTAACATGAAAAAAATACAACAACAACAAAAAAAAAAAACTACACAAACATTATGTGAAGAATAATATCTCAGTGATACATTCCACATTACCGGCATATATTTCGACTCAAAGCTCCATATATCATCATAATAAGACTATACGACACAAAACAGTGGGTCCGCTCATGTGCCCTGGGATTTTTGCTGTCAAAGCAAATAAGCTTCTCGCAAGTGCTACACAGTATTTTTACCCTGTGTTATCCGGTGAGGCCTGGAAGCTAGAGAGAACCAGAACATTGCTCATTGTAACGACAACACCAGAGGACACGCAGCTACTTTAGGCCCCTGCTAAAGGGCCACATACAGCTTGCAAATATGTCTTACATAACCTTGTGGCTTATTTGCATTTCAGCTTAAAAAATTATCAATGCACCTCAAATGCTACGAGGTGGCAAAAAAACAACAACAACAACAACAAAAAAAATAGTAGTCTAATAGTAGAGACAGTTGCAAAATTCACATCGTGTGCCTCAGACTCAGTTCTGGAGACCTTGAGAAATGATGCTGGCTCTTGGTATGTGCATAAATCCCTTGTGTAAAATTAATAGTTGCTCATGCTTTGCAGCAGGAATATTTCATTAAAATTCATCTTGTTCACAATCTGTTCTTAAGGAGCTGTGATAAACTGACATTCAATCAATTCAGCCTACTGAAGCAACAAATACTAGTCAGAGTATTTGCCAAAGCTAATTAGTCAAAACCATTGTCGATCCCTTGGCTTACTGATAAAATATGAATTCATGCCTTAATTTGAATTTAATACATTTTACGCAAAACATTTTCCTCACATTTTTCAAACAGCAGCAACACTCCTAGATCGCTCGGTGTCTTAAAGACATAATTAAAAATAACTTTCTTCTGTAAAAAAAAATATTTGGAATAATGTTGTTGTTCAAATACAAAAACTTAAATGACTAACATCAGCCATAAAGCTTTATTATCAAACGTGCAAATAATCGTTCCGTAAGTTGCGTTTAAGATCCGCTTGGCTCGCAGATCTAATGTGGCACATTGCTCTCTGGTTTGTGCAGCCATGATGCATCTTCTTGCATTATTGATGCAAGCGCTCCCTCCGCGAAGGCATACAGATGCAAAGCATTTTGTCACACCTCTGCTGCTTGGCTGCCCTTCCGTAACTGTGTCATAATACAGTTTGACCTCGCAACACAGGTAGACACATTTGAGTGCACGTCTGAAACGTGCAGTATTCAACGAGGCACTTGGCAGCAGGAGCAGGAGGGGGAAGTGGTGTAATGGATCGGAGAGGAACATGGAGATCTGAGTCACGGGAGCTTTTCTCTCACCAGACACAAAATCCCTCTATTCAGTCTAATTAATCTGAAGCAGTGGCATCCTGTAGCGACACTGAAAAAACACATTCGGTTGAAAAACTAAACACAAGGTTCCGCCGTTTCAGAAACTGTGTGACAAACACACCAAGTGACCTTGAAAAGATACACACACACACACACACACACACACGCACACTCAACAGTACATTAAGAATGATTCAACAGTCAGGACCAGTGTTTACCAACCTTTTGTTTTTTGAACCTTCACAAGACTTCAATTACCCTTTCATCAACAACAAACTGGAAATGTGTCCCCTTATCACATGTTGTATTTTATATCATTTATTGCTACACAAAACCAAAATAAGTAGTCAGTGATTTTTGCCAGGGGAAGTTCAAAGTTGTTTTGAACCCCACTGACATACATTGCATGGACAATTGAAACATCCACAGAAGAAATAGTCATAGAAGGAACAAACTGCCTTTCTTTCCCTTAAAACACTTCTTATGTACCCCCTGAGGTCCACGTTCTCCTGGTCTGGACCATAACAAAGTTCAAAGCCATATCAGGTTAGGACAGGAAAGTAAAAACAGAGACTGAGGAAAGTTATCAGGGCACGCTAGAGGAAATGAGTTCTGGAAACAGACAGTGGCATCCTTGCAATTTTATTATGGTAATTTCTTCATCAAGGACACTTAAAGGCCTCTAAATGCTTAACCAGATTTTAAACTTAACCAAGACATCAGTCAGATAATTTGATTAACTGTAAATACGCTTTTGAAAGTCTGTTAAAAATGCCTTTTGAGCGGGGGTGAGTTACAACGAGCGGAAAGGAATTTTGTTCTGCTCTCTTTAAAGTCTTTCTGGCAGGACAATCTTTCAGTAGCTGTCTACATGGAGAGATAAGATCTGTTTTCCTTTTATTTGTGAAGAAAGCACTGTATGTGTGTGGACAAGAGAGTGAAAAAAACAAAAAAAAAAAACATCCTGAAAATTTCAATAAAAATTCCTCAAAGTCATTCCTTGAAGTCACAAAGCAATGATTAGAGCAGCCAAACAGGAAATTACATCTTTCATCCTAAGATGCTCTACTATCTGACGGCCCACAAAAACAAGTTAAAGCAACTCTTCCTGAATTCAAAATAGACTTTCTCTAAGTACGAAAGCAGTTCGGTTTAAACACAGGATTCTTCAAGGTATGTGAATATGAAAATATGACGTTCAAACAGTCTGCATGACACACGGCCATAAACAAGATAACAGTTGATGCATGACTATCCGCAACAATGCTCTGCAGAGTCGATTCTTTTGGAGCTGTCACTAGCAAGGCAAACACTATATTTAACCTCCCAACAAACAGCCTTATACTGACATCAAAGCATTCTGGAACACCTTACAGTATAAAAGTACATAATGCAGATTTAAAGGAAGGTTATAGAAGTTATATTGTTTCTGAAGCATAAAACAAATATCGTAAAAAAAAACATTAATAAATATATTCTTTCAATACGTTTAGTATTTTTTTTAAAAATCGATGTTTTAAAATACTATTTAAATAAAATAAATAAATAAATTATTAAAAATTAATTTGCAAATGGTCACAAAAACAGTCAGTCCTGCTCAAACTCATGGCACGGTTTGCACCTTTTAAGAATTTGTTTGGAAAATAGGTCTTCTAAACGCAAAAATATATTTAAAAAAATCAAAACAACTACACACTTTAAAGATTCCTTAAAATGAAAATGTACATCTATTTTGTAAATGCGTGTTACATTTTTTTTTGTTGCATGATTAATTTATATGTTTCTCTTTTATATTAATATACTGTATAACATAATATATTATAGAATCTAGATCTCATAATGTTTAATCAGAAATGGCAATGTGGCCTAAAACTCTGCTTCAAAATTCACTCATCAACGGATGGATAGAACAGTTTTTTCTTTTCATATATTTGAATCATTTGTCACACACATATATGATATGGAAGAAAACCTCTGCCACATGCTATTTTTGATTCACTGCAAATTTTGGAAATCCTGTAAGGCCAAATATTTGCGTACTGCATCATAAACGGGATTCCCACCAACTCCTTTTAAGGTTCTAAAGCAACTAATTTTATAAAAAAAAAACTTCATAATCACTATAACCTTGGTAACAGCTTTTGAACGTATTTGGAGCAGCATAATTTGTCCTGTGGCTCGGCCACTTTTGCATAATAGCTATTTAGTAGCTAATGGAAGGCAATTTAAAACAAATAGGTTGTGAGTTACGGCTGTAGCTTTAAAGTGACAAGGTGAAGGGCAGATTCAGTATAAAGAATGAGTCGCAGAGCTTCTTAACTTACAAATACACGTGAAGAACACAAGACCGTTCTCATTAAAAATTCCACCTCCAATATCATAATTAGCCAACAACATCCACTTCATCAGTAACTGAGCTCTAGCAGTCCTGATTAAGGGTGTTGTCAGCGCTGCTTCCAGCTGCTTGTTTCTTCATTCTGCACTGAAATAGGAAACTTTGTTTGGCTCACACACCTGGTATTGCAGGTCTCCTCGCTCTCCTCAAGAGTGTCGTAATTTTATCAAAACAAACGAGAAGCGTGAGCCAATGCTACGTCTTAAAATGTGCCAAACGGGAGAGTATCGGGGATGCAGATTGTTATTTCTGCCTTGCCAGCGAGGTGAATAATTGAAAGAAGCAAGCTGGCAGAGCCGCAAATATTCTAAAGGTGAAGTGTAGACAGCTTCCGTGAGTGAGACATCAGACCAGTTGTCTGGCCGTTAAAGAGCTGGATTTCAAACCTCAGGACGTTGTTATCAGTCGAAAATGTTTTCGGCTTTAGTTTGAGGTGTAATGCAAAATAATCTGTTCAGAATTCTCTGCTCTTTGGAGATAGGAAAGTTAAAAAAGTGCGTTTTCAACAATCTGGATACTTTGTAACTAATATGAAAAAAAATAAATAAATAACATACAGCAAAAGAGATAGCTCACCTAAAAATGAAAACTCTGTTATCACTCATTCTCATCCTCTTGTTATTCCAAACCATTATAACTTTCTTTTGTGAAACACAAAAAAACAAACAAAAAAAACTGTGTCTTTCACTGTATAGAAAAAAAATATAAAAATATGGTATGAGGGATAGTAAACACTGACAGAATTTGTATTTTTTTTAATGAACTATCCCTTTAGGACTTCAGTTGAACTACCAAAAACTGCCAGTTTATGTTTTTGTGTCTTCAGATTCATAAAAGTCTGCTGTCTCCTCTTGCCTACTTCGTTTCTGCTCGTCTTGCATCCTTTAAAGCTGTTTATGCAAAAGCCCTTGGTGAGCTAGCACTGCGAAAAAAATTCTCCAAAAGAGAACTATTGACATCTATGAACAATACAAATAAAAGCGCACGGCCCTTTGGGCGGTGACACACTTTTGAGCCAGTAGCTACATAAAATTGATACAAAGTTGATGCTTGATTCTGATCATGAACAGAAAAGATACTTCAGTAAGGCATTTACAAAAGTATTCACACTGCTTGTGTCCACAGCCAATGGCCCTAGGTTAGGACTGTTGACTAAACAGCTGGCTTGCATTTGTTTTGCTGGACATCGTTGCTGCGTCCAGCACATAATCCTGTGCTGGGAATTAAAACAATATTCGGTCAGTTGGAAATTCAGGTTTCATGCCATAACGCTGCAGGTACTTCTCTTATTGTTGCGAATGCACTGCGTTGTACAAATATATAGACATTCTGTTTAATGTGTGCACCAAATCATCAATAATGTGAAGGGACAGCTAACTTAATAAATACGAAGATCCTGTAAATGTGTTCCAGAATAACACCGGTCACCACAGACTTTCATTAAACAGACAAAAACACTTTTTTTTAAATGCTCGTCAAATGTGCTGACAACTGTTTGAATAACTCTCACTAAACGCTCTTAAATGTCACTCCTAACAATCAGATCTGCAATTAAAAACTCACTTTATAATTTTAAACCTGTCTGAACAGACTATTACGGCAATTAGCGTTATTAGTGCACTGGTTATGAGTGCATATGTAGACGGGATTCACCAGGAAAATTCATAACATACTATCAACACCTTTTTTGTAAGTCGTGGAAACACTAAAGTGGCCTTCAGGCATGCCTGTGGTAGAGCTTCCCACGTCTCACGCATGCCATTGCCATGAGTCGTATAACCAAAGTGCAAGCGAGAGGCAAGGATAGATGTTTTGGAACGACGACTAATTGCCCACGGTAACCTGCTGATTGATAGTCAGGCGCCGCGGCAGGAAACTGAGCAAAAATATGCGGCGAGTTCCGAGCGTCTCTCGCGCCTCGGGGCGCGCGTGATGATTATTTCACGTGCATCCGCAATCAACGGCGCTCTGACGGCGAGGGTGAGAGGTCGGCCGCAATCCGAATCAAAACCCACTTAATATTCCGGTCTACAACCGATGCTCCGGATTATTATCCCGGCTTGATGGAATTGTTACCAACAAAAGCGCCGCTTCTAATACTAAAGGATTGGACTTCTCATACGCGTGCATTCTCCAAGACGGCAAGCTTTCAGACTTGACCAAAATATCGCCACTTGTTCACGCGCTGCATAACTTCAGGGAC
The DNA here is from genome assembly GCF_018831695.1 of Puntigrus tetrazona. Taxonomy (NCBI): domain Eukaryota; kingdom Metazoa; phylum Chordata; class Actinopteri; order Cypriniformes; family Cyprinidae; genus Puntigrus; species Puntigrus tetrazona. Next base: position 13,037,393 of record NC_056707.1, on the reverse strand, counting down.
GAGAAGTTTAGGTAAAGAGATGTTTTCCTGCACACGTTACGACGTTACGAGCAAATGCTGATTAATTTAGTGTCATGCTCTACTGAACGTCACCTAACTGACAGCGAGGGACCGTTTGAATGCCTTTTGTGGGGTTTTTCTGAAAATAAAAAACTCTAAGCAAAAGTTAATTTACTTAATATAGGTGATATAGATAGAGTGACGATAACTGCCGTTTTTTGTCGCTTATTTTCACAATTAATAGTCTGCCCGTGTTTGTGTTTTTAACCCCCTTTTTTTCTTTTTTTGAACGCGCTGAACTTGAAAAACAGGTCAATTAATGAAGGAAATGTGGTATCAGCGACCGACTAATCACGGTTTCATCCGTGCGAACAAGAATGAGCCATTTAACCGCAAGCAAAACAATATCCAAAAACAATAACAGTTGGTAGTTTATTGACTTTCTTGCGGTGAATAATAACGATTATAGATCGACTGGGCTACGCTACTCTTATTCGAGGGGGAGAAACTTCATTTTCGTGCCAAATAAAAACATCCTTATTTACATACAGCGTAAGAGTAGGACGAGCGTGACATAAATAAACTGTTTATACGGTCACACACCAAACAGCTTGCTCTGGTCATCGGTAGACTAACCGAAACAGGTCTTTTTCAGCTCCACCGCACGTTAAGATCAATTTGGGTCCTTAACTTATGCTACTTGTATGATAAACAGCCGTCTTCCGTTGCCAAGGGAACGTCAAACCTTATTCCTTTCAACGGACTTCTTGAACATCTTACCCGAGCAATTCCATCCAGTCGGAGTCTGACAGTCGCTGAGTGAGGACGGGAAAGCGCCAAGTTGTTGTACCGGGAAAGTGGCTAGAAAGGACAAGACTGCAATCCATACCCAGTGTCCCACTATCCGGCTCCACTGGTGCGGACTTCGGGGCTCGTGTAGGGCCGCCGCCACCGTGACACCCATCTCAGTTCCCCCGACGCTGCTCGCAGACGCGCAACGACAGCCCTGGTCCTGGTGTTGTCAACTTTGCCGGTGAGCTTAGAAGCCAAGACAGGGACATTTTCCGACGGACGGAGTGTGCCCCATGAAGCAGTTGTTTCTAGGTGACCAGAGCGAGGATCCGCCCGAAGCGAGAGGGTGCAGATGCGGAATGAGAGAGGTCCGGGTGCGATGACAGGGGAGGGATGGTGTCGGGAGGGAAGTGGGTGAGCGAGATGTTCAAAAAGCGAGGCAAGAATAAAAAGACGCGAGGGGTGTTTTTAAGAAACAGAAGTGAGGCAAAAAAAAAAATCATACATCCCATTCGAGTGACATGCCGAAGTTACAACATCCACTGAGGCGCGGCTTAGAGAGACTGTCCTCGGTCCTCACTCCGTGCGCTCGCGGAGAGCCGTGAGTTTGTCAGAGTCTCGCGGAGGGCCATTCCTCTGTACCTGCGAACCACAATAACGCACTGAAGGCGAGCGGCGGCTTTCCAGACCGCTTCGGATCACGTGCTCTCCAGAAACCGCGAGGGGCGGGGCGACGCCGCGCTCCGATTGGTCGAAAGGGATGCGGGAGTGTCTGGAGCGAGGCGATGGTCCAGCTCGTGCATATCGACGGCCAGTGCAGAATAGTGTACCCCGTAGTCTACTTTAACAGGGCTTTGGTTTGCAAACGCGTGGGCGAAGGGCCATGCCGAGAAAGTCTTCCCGGTAATTGAGCACTGCTGCTCTGAGCGCGATGGCAACAGAAATCGATCGCAAACTTGCAGTGTTGTGAAATGATCCCCGTGTCCTAAACAAGACTTACAGCATTAGACGAGAGAACCGAGGGACCAGGCGGAGTTCAGGACCGTCTGCGACGCTCGAGGGTGGTTTCGGCGGATGGATGCGGGTCGCGAGATGAGCGGCATTTAATGACGCAACATTTCGTAAAAGAAAATGTACTTTCGCAAGGCGTATTGATAAAGAGGCGAGCTATGTCGACTCAGGCTGCGTTCTCTATAACGTGTTGCCCTTCGCTCCTGTAGGACAATACGCCATACCCGATCAAACTTGTAGCGGGTGATTGGTCAACCTCTTATTTTTGCTGACTCTTAGAGAGGCAGTTAGTTAAAGACCAAAAACCCGGAGAGACTCAGAGCGAGAAATGCGCGAACCCTAATGCCTCATTTAAAATGCATTGCATTATATAACATAACATAACATAACAACAAACAGCATTCATTAAAAAAGAAACCCGAGGAAAGCGTTTGTGACGGAAACGCATCATTACAGACGATTAAGTCTTTGACAAGTACTTTGAGGCCCCTGTTGTAAAGCGTTTCTAAAAGTATCTACAGGAATGTTGTTAATGTTTGTTTAAATCATAGAGGATAAAAAATTATATATATATATAATTAATTTTTTTAAAGATATAAATATATTCATATTTATTTTTCATTATTTAGTAGTGCCTCTTTTGGCAGCAATTACAGTCTTGCTAATAGGTCTCCATTAGCTATCAGGTCACTGTTATTTTTCCCAATTGCAGATTGTGAGTGGACAGCCATTTCAAGTCCACCCATAAATCTGGCAATTAGTCTAATGGCCAAAAAACTCAATTTTGGTCTTATTGAACCGTAAAACCTTCTTCCAGCTGGATTCATAATTTTCCACATGGCTTTTGGTTAACTGTAGCCAAAATGTCATAAGATTTTTATAGACAGTAGCTGTCTGTACCATTTAAAACTGTAAGTGGTAAAGCACCTGGACAACAGCTGAACGTAGACTACATTCAAACTCAGTCTGTAATTCCATCAGATTTGTCACTGGTCTCTTGGTGGCCTCCCACACCAAACTCCTTCTTAGTCACTTTTTTAAGGATCGTTTACCCACCTTCACTGTAACACAAAAAATAGGCTTACAATAAATGTTTCCACAACTCTGTCCAACAAAATGAAAGTCAAAGTTAAAAGACAAGTATAGCACGACAAAGGAGAACTAGAGGCAATTGAAGTCAAAATGTATTTTTGGGTGTTTTAGTGTGTTTTAGGTATTTTAATTTTGGGGCGAATTGTTCTTTTTAAACTCACTGCCCTTCATGAAAATGAATCCTCTCAGTTTTTAAATCATGTAAGTAATTTTGAAGGCTGTTCGAGTGCAGAACTAATAAATGATGACAACATGCTGACGTGCCTCATCTATCAAATTCATGTCAGCAAATAAAACAAGAGAAAATTAACTTAAATCTTCTTATTTTCTTGGAAACGTTGTCATACAGTGTATTTGGTTCCCAATAAGACGTCCGTGCGTGTTTTCTTTTGCAAAGCGCACATTTGGAAAATAGGTTTGAGACCTGTTGCTTTAACAGTTTAAAGTTGAAAAATACTCTCCACTGTTCATTTCTGTCCTACCTGATTATTCCCACATTTCTCCTGGAGTCTGGCTCCATACCAGCTCAGTATTATTAGCACGACTCAGAGCTCCTCTGGAGAGCAGCTGGCTCTGGGCTATCACCGACAGACACTTTTGACAGATAAAACTTCACACCCTTGCCATAGGATTTCTGTAGTTTTCTCAATGCGGTATCATGTATCACATAATGGTTCTGACCTTATAATTAAGACTGTGTAACATTAATTAATCATTTGATTTTGAAGGAGGCACGGAAAGGTTCAAGCCCTTTATAAAACCTGTTCGGAAATAGGAAGAAAACTGATAAAAGATATTCAAACCAACGGCAACGTTAATAAGTGGATTTCTGAACGACTAGACTGCGTTTTTTTAAACATTTATTTCACTGGAGTCGAATCCTGACATCTTTATTCCTATCAGAGCCGTATGAAATTAAACACCTTTAAAAAGGAGTCTTGGCAAGTCTCCCTCAGCTGCTTTTAGTTATGTGATATAGCAAGAATATTCAGGATCAATGAGCACCAAGAATTCAACATTTTCAAAGAAATATATACGGTATAATGTGGGTTTAATTAAGCATATGAACTAATAATGATGTCAAAGATAAAACGATAAATTAGGTTTATAGAAGCCTGCCTTTGTTCTCTCTAGACTCTTTAACCTAGACTTATTTCACAGTGCCATCCTCAGTATGTTCTTTGCCTCTCAGGTAAAGGCTCATTTACTGTAGTTTGTGGGCCACCGTTCAGTCCCAGAATTGGTTTCTTCATTACAATAACCGCCCCCTTTCACCCAGTTATATCCATACCTTTTATAAATCGTTTACATCACATCTAACATGTCATCTCTCACCTGGACTGGAAAAATCCCCTGTGGAACACACTTGGAGAGTTGACATGGCAACTGGAGTCTCACGGTTTCATTATATGTAAGACTTCGCTGGAAGAGTATGGTGAGCAGTGTAATGAGGAAGGCTGCCTGGGGACCGGTGAGAAGGTCACATCTCTGGAGGGAGTGTGCGGTGTTTGAGTCTTCTAGCAGCATGGGATCCGTTAATGATGCAGGCGTCCCCCAAGTTCTATTGGTGCTTTGGTATTCCTGCTGAGACGCTCTTCTCTTTATATGTGTATGTAAAAAAAAACTTGCCAAGCATATCACGTGAATAAATTATGGATATCGATCTTCTTTGCACGGCATCGTTTAAAAATATATATCGTGAAATGACTCTATAAAAAAAGTTCAATTCTTCAACCGTTTCATACCCCGTAGTTTGGTATTATTAATCATTTCCCATTAGAACAATAGCTCCGTAAGGAAAATTGTAAATCACTTATTGCATAACAACTGTACCACAGGCATGCAATCTATAATCCATATAGACTCTAAGTGAATAATGTAGTCATTTGGAGATATTTATGAATTAATTGATTTGTTTTCACAGTTGAACTCCTGCTTACCCATTGAAGAGTTTTTCCCCCTTCATAATACAGAGTCGACCAGATGTTTTTGTTCTTTGCTGCTGGATATTGCACACACATTTCAGTACAGCTGTGAATTTTCTCAGCAGTAACAAATTGATTGCCATCCTCCTTCTTGGACATCATAGAGAAACGCTAAGAAAATGGTACGGCTTGTTTGGGGATATTTATGAATTCACTTCCATTTGCTTTCATTTTTGAAGTATTCAATGCAACAAGCATATCCAACTATTGCCAAATTGCTCTAAGACAAAAATTTCCCAGGGTTGCTGAATTGAATGTATGTTATCAACTCTAATTAGTGATGTAAATAATATATTAGCTCAAAACAAACATTAAGTGATAACACTTTATTTCAATAGTCCACTGCAGACATCCAACTAACAGTAAGTAACTTTGCAACTACAAATCCACTGGAAGACTGCTTGTAGTTGCAAATTAATGGGAATTAGTTGACATGTAGTTACAAAGTTACTTATAGTCAGTAGAATGTATTAAAATACATTAAAAAGTATTTGCATCATTAATTTAATACATGCCTAAAAAAAAGGCATGTATTAAACTATTTTGCAAGTGTGTTGTAGATTACCCACAACTGATGAGCATCGGCTGTGCTTATTTATTATCCTGCTTTATTTGAACACTTTGGGATATTAAACATATTGATCACTTATCAATCATGAAAATGAAAGAGCTGACAGGCGCTTAGGGATGGCCCAATGTTCGCCGCTGACTGACCGGTGACTCCGTGTGTCACGACCTTTAGTGCGGTATGAATCTGCCTGGCACAATATCGAAATGATGTACGCCTTCTCGCAGATATGCAAAATGATCACATCAAAGCATTAATTAGCACACCACCATGCAACCTCACACCTTTAAACCGATGGACCATGCTATCTCAACACAAGCTTGAACATGGCCAGTCTCATGAGCTCTTTATCATAGCCCTGTCACACTATAACTTGGCCGTGGGTGAGTCTCACCAATCAGCTATAGTCATGGGTTACTGCCAGTTCAGAGTCTTATCGACAGCAATAAAAAATAACAGCACCTCTGGCAAACTGCCACTTCCAGCTGTCGGCCAGGGGCCCCGAAGGCCTGCCGTGGCACAGACTGACAGAGAAGGTGCTTGTTTCACACAGGATATGAGATGACGTTGTGAAATACGAGCACGGTCCCATGTAGTTATTGAGGAACACTGCAGCAGAGTTTGAATTAAAATAAATATTTGGCACAATGAAAGTGCATGGTGACGAGTGGCTGTCAAGCTCCAAAAGGGACTCAGACAAAAAGTATTATCCATTGCAGTTTAATGTGCATGACTGCAACTGAAGATTAAAGATATCGACTGGCAAGCTGTTATCTGAATTACTGCTATTTGTAGACTAGCAACATGTAAACAATAACTTGATATCAGCTTATTAAAGCTACAATGCGTCTATTTTTTGCTTGTAATCTATTGATCAGAAAGTCCCTCAGCAAGACGTCATGACCTCACGGGGCTTTTAAGGTATGATAATCAATAATCACATTACAAATGCTTCCATTTCCAGCCATGATGGCGAAACGTAATCACAACTTTAAATACGGCTATTCTTATCTGAAGCAGAGGAGCAAATTTTATTTTGCCGTTAAATTTTCAATCACCGAATAAAATTAAGCTAATCACTGCAGCTATGGATTCTGCTTGTAGCAGGGTTATTTAAAGCAAAGATGACTCATCTTTTGAACTTGAGTGTTAATGTTGTAGCACTCCAGCTTTGAAAAGACTCTTGGATGAATGGCACGATTCCTGAGCTTCTCGATGTACTCGATAACACATCTGTATTGGACAAAGTAGTGAAAACTCAAATAATATAAAAGGTGTGAAGGACAGAAAGCTGTCATAATAAAAGAGTCTATTAACCTTCAAATAACTATGAGGTCAGTCAAGGACCACGAAGAATGCATTTTTATCAAGAACTAAATAAAAAAGCATTTTATATTACTTCATAAATAGTTTAAACTGATGTGTGCTATAAATGTAACCATTATTTTGATTTTTGATCTCTCCCTGAACCTATAACCTATGTTCATATCAACACTATATTAATAAACATTCTTCAGAATCAGCTTCTAGATGGAAATCTATTATAGACATCTGACAACTACAGTAAATTAGCTTTATGCCTAAACAACTTAGGATAACTTTATTTTAAGTTAGTATTAAGTTTATTAATTGAAATGAGGTGGATGAATTTAGTATAATAATGAGAGGTGAACTTGCCCATTTTAATTTATGGAGCTTAAAAGTAAATGTAGCTCCATCGAGGAAAGAAAGGAAGAGGTTGAAGGCACTTTCAAGCTCTTTCATTTCAAAGATGTGTCAGAACCATTTCTTTAAACATTTTTTAATAACGTTACCATTTCAATTTTAATAACAGTACCACGTAGAGAGTTAGGGATCAGTGATTTATACACATGATTAAATAGATTAGATGTTCTCTGAGGTAAATTACTTCAATTTCAGGGTTTGAATTTACATTAAACCTGTCATTTGAAGTTCCTATCATTGAAAGGACTGGATTAAAAAGCACTACTTTTTTTTTTTTTTTTTTTTTTTTTTTTTGATGAGAAAAAAGCTACAGGCACTTTCAGATTTCTAAACCTGTACGTTTGCACTCGCTGAAACTTTTATTTTCACAGTTTGTTTATTTCGTCATTTACCATCCAGTGAGTGTAATTTACAACAAGTGTAACTCATCCACAGTAAGAAAAAAAAAAAACACAGCAAAGTGTTCGTTTGGAAATCTGAGCGACAGCTTTCTGATACTTTGTGAGGCTGAGCGAGCTGCCTGCAGAAATGTCACGCTCTCTGGCTGTGAAATCCAACTCCTCCTTCTCCTTTTTCTGGCTAAGCTGCTACGATGAAAAATATTGATTCACCATGAGGACACACAACAGCCTTATCTGCCCGAACCTTTGTGCTCCACAGGCTTTACCCATCAACCCCTGCACAGCCTCATGGGTTTATTGCAGAAGGCTTTAAGCGCCACATACTGCCTCCTGTGGACGCTGAAGCGACTGCAACAGCACTTGTGAACATCGAAACAAAACAGTACTGTATGTCAAATCGGTCCACCTGCAAAATTAATATTTATGTATATGTGCTGTTGTATAATATCCATATTCTTAAACATTTCCTTCTATTATCAAGTTGAACATGCCCCCACATGCATTATGTAAACCTGCATCACTCTGCCCCCGACTGAATATCCTAAGCTGGACTTCTAAATCATGAACTTCTCAACCCTGCCTTTTGCTCCTGTCCTCCCACTCGTTAACATTTAAGGCATTTAGTGTGCATTTTCTTATTCAGAGGAACAAACAAAAATGCGACCTTCACATGTGAATCAACTTCACTTCTGCTCTGTTTATCAGAAATACCGTTTCTGCATCTAAACTAGGACATATCTCCGAGTAATCACGGAGCATTTAAATAGCTTAACGCGAACAAAAGAATTCAGCCTCTGCTTGCATTCAGTACAGCTCTGTTATTAAGGCTCTGGTGTAAAAGCAGCAGTTAAAATGTCATACTACAAATAGGTGTTGTGGATTGTGCAATAAACAGCGAGCATTTCATGAGAACAATCAAAGACTGCCAACCACGAACAACACAGCAATATGAGGGCCGCTAAACTGACTTTAACAGGGCTGTTTAGTAACACTTTATTGCTCCTTCTCAGTATCCAGCACAGCCATCAAAAAGGATTTATACTTTAAGATATCAAATGTACTGTTAATAAAAAATAATATAATATGTAATAAATATAATATATACTACATCGGAAAACATTTAGTCTCAGAAACATCATATGAAAAATGTAGGCGAAAAGTAGGGATTTCAAGTGAAGTGATTTCAATCTGAGGTTTAAAAAAAATAAAGAGTCCATTCAGGAATGGATGAAATCTTTCATAGCAGTTGATGTATAAACTTCCAAGTCTCTACAGTCTACCTACTTTTCTCAGCCTTTTTTTGTTGTTACCAAGCTCCTTCAGTTCTTCATTTTCACAGACATTCAAATTAGCCTTGCGTCAAATACCAAACCCCTGGTGTGAAAAAGGTTCGCTAAAGCTCTTTGTGTGGATTCAGTCAAATGTTGGACACAGACCTATACAGGCACGTTTCTTCGTGTTTCTCCACAACGGCCGTCTTGAAATGCAGCGGTGCAGTCTATCTCTAACTCACACACTCACTAGTAATTAAACACCTCAATGAACAGATTAAGAGTTTCCCCATTTGGAAATTTCATTACCATTGCTGTAATTGGATTCCAAATTTAATTAGCACTCCTCTGCGAAACAGCAGGTGATGTTGTGGTGGCAGTCAAGAGCTGTCCAAGTACAGAGAGGTCACTGAAAGAGTTTGGCCGCTGCCATGCTATGGCACAGAATGAGGGACGTTACACCGGAGCTGATGATTTCTGACCTGTTGCTCTGCATAGCATTTCAATATTCATAAAATGTTTTTTTTTTCATTGTGATGGAAATAAACAAACACAGAATATGTTACTTACAAAAAAGAATTGAAATGTATAGTTTGTATATTGCTGTCAAAGCAGCAGCTCGGAGAATGGTGTAATTGCTTATTCTGCCAGCAGGGGCTAACTGGACCTTGCTAACCTCTTGTTTTAGCACAGTTAACCCTAATTTGATGATATGACCTTTGCCCAAGAAACATTCTAAGGATTTCCCAAGAAACACACTTCTCCTCAAAATAGCAATGCCTCTTCTGTGAAAATTCTTATTATTACTTGTGAGCACCTGGAGTAATTTACAAAGCCCCTCTGGAAAACCATGTATTGGTGATGGCCCTCTGTGATCAGGGTAATAAATGAAATCTAAAACCTATGGGGAAATGTTGTCAAAGTAAATCCAGAGCAGATTGAGGCAGGATGACAGAGATAAAAGAAGTATCATGAGGCGGCAACCGGTTTAAACCTTAATGGCAGACATCGTGGGATCTGTAATTCATTTAAAAGGAAAACAGAAAACCTCCTGAAGACGTCTCATGGGCGCCTTATGTTAGAGGTCAAGATCCTGAAAGCAATAATTAATCATTATTTATTAGCTAGGAAACTTTATGGTGACTTTCAGTGCTACGTCTGCTCGTTGGGATTCTGTTGTCTCGCATAGTATAACTGGACATAAAACAGATCTTTAACGTAAAAACATTTAAGGCTAGATCGCTCTCTCACACACACACACACAATGTATATGGCAAGTTTAAAATGTTAAGTTATGACTTATTTTAACATATTTAAACAAATGCCTATTAAGACAACTATTATTTAGACCACGCAGAGCACAGCTCATGGTAGATGAGACAAAGGATGGCAAAAGGACAAGGATGATATCATTAGTGGTCCTTAAGTAAAGCAACAAGCACATCTTGACATCACAAGACAAGAAGACCATAAATATGACAGCAAAAATAACAGCTACACTGTTAATAAAACTGACAAGGCACCCATTTTATTTATTCATTCCCCAGTGCATGCTGGGAAATCCAACACTTAACCCAATAATGTTTTATATATATTTATTTTTCAGTATTTTAATGTCTTTTTCTAGCATTATTCATTTTTTTTTTGCTGTGCAGGTAATAATTTGAAGATAATGTATTAACTCTGTAACCTATAAGTGGTGTTATATTAGACATTCCATTTATTCCAGTCAGAAAAAAAAAGAACTGAGGTGCAAACTAATTTATTGGGGAATATCCGTTTCACAGCCATAATTACAATTTATTTTGTGGTTCACACTAATATTAACCGTAAAACTTAGCAGTCTCTGGTTGAAAATGTTTCAAGTTTCTTTTCACTGCTCTTATCTTCTTAAACCTGTGTGAATTTCACATAAGCTGCAAGGAATGAAGAGCGCTATTGATCAGACAGGCTCATTTCACAGGCCCTGGAGGTGTGCGCTGGAGACCACCAGGGACATCAATGAAAGCCCTGGCAAATGACATGGAGATAAAAACGTGTCCATGAAAGCCATCTGAACACACATGGAGGATCAGTGGGCGATAACATAAGAAACAAACAGTCATTCCAAGCTATACAGGTTCTGGAGGGAATTCACTAAGAATATATGCAGGTATAGAAGTTCCGTTTGTAGTCTGAAAGCTCGAAGAAGAATAAGGACTGTAACTTGCACAAGAAAGAAGTTACATGCTTGACAAAATAGACCTTGTTATCAGTTAGCAGACATGTTAGCAGCTTTAAAATTCATGTTTGAAGCATGACTAAAGTCAAAGTCATTATTTTACAAAGCGAAAACTAAAAACCCCTTAGAAATCCCCAAAAGAGCCTTGCAGATCGCAAACTGCAGCTCAAACTGCTCCATTATTTTGCATGTGTCGTGTGTTGTTTTAGCATGTGATTCACTAAACAAATAACACAAACCATCTCCGCTACCCGTCTTATTTTTCAATGAAGAAGTAAGCTATTTCCTGTGAATTTATTACGATAATAAATGAAAAACTTATCATATTGAATACCAGTTTTCAATATCAACATGCAGCATAAGTAACTGTTTTTGACTGCCAAAATGACAGTGGAAAAGAGATGTAACGATTCCTACAACTTGATGCAATGCGATTTTCTCAATATTTCTTTTTTTAATGAGAATTAAAACAAAATTAGTATTATTTCTTTGACAAAATGCTGCACATTTCTTTATGAAGTCGAATTTTGTCTAATAAAAAAGCAAACTCCAAATCAAATAAATAATACAAATAAAATAAAACTCTTTATATAAACAAAACTTATCTTAATGCTAATGAACACTGTTTAAATATGCGGTATTAAGGCAAGATGAAAAGAAAACACCATTTAAACTATTCTGAAGACTTCCAGTGCGATATATTTTTTCCTTCACATTTAACTGTATTGTCTCTTCTGTAAATTCTGCATTTACATGCTAATAGGATCAGAGCCAAATACCAAGTCAGAGGTTTAGCTAGCGTTTAGCCACAAATCCAGTTTGGCAGTTCAATCTCGAACCATTCAAAACAATTCCAGCGCTAACAAATTAAAAGAGGAAGTGACCTGTGCTCCTGCATTCAGCTGAGAATGTCAAGTCAAGCCAGACTAGCTTATCACCGTAGACAGATGAAAGGGAAGTGGACAACAGCTGACATTTATGAATGATGTGCTTCATAAATCAAAGCCAATACAAACGACCAAACAGCATATTGTTGGCTGGCATTCGGTTAAAAAGAAGTCGTGGAGTTGAATGAAATCGAATGCCTCATGATCATTTCCAATTTAACTGCTAGAAGAAGTGCTTTGGGTAGTTTGTTGGCTATAAATGACATTATTACAGTATATCAGTAATCTAAGGCATTGAAGAATGACACACTCAAGCACTCAATAGTATGTGTTTACAGGCGCTGCATTGTTTACTGTTTGCTGTTCTTCTTGTCAGGAAACTGTAGTCACAATTTCTGCAAGCCCATCATGATACGGAGCTTCATGTCTTGTCTTTGAAGCATAATTAATAAGAGGAAGCCACGCTGTGGTTAATTAAATTTTCAATCCATTTCATGTAACAGGCACATTGTTTGCATGCCCAGCAGTTGCACGTCATTCAAAGTGGTACTCGATCAAAGAGGGGCTCACTTTGAGCAAAGTGACAGATGAGTTTCAGTAAGTAGCAGCAGGAGGGACGCCCATCACCATCAGCACTTTTAAAGCAAGTTTAAAGTGCAAAAAAATACATAATATAATATATAGTATTTGGTATATGGTGATGCTAAATTTCCAGCAGCCATTACTCAAGTTTTCAGTGTCACATGATTTGACTTCCATCTCAATGTTAAAAACAGTTGAGCTGCTTAATATTTGTTGAAACCGTAAGGCGATTATGAATAGACCGTGTTAATTTAATTTTATATGTGTATTTTTATTTATTCATTTTTTTTAGTTAAACATACATTTTAAATACTTATGTACATGTCCCTAACTTACACAGATATTTATGAATAAAGCGATATTACGTTCAGCCATGATTACTAATGTCATTTTTGCATAATTCACTTGTTACAAGTTGCATGATATATAACCTCTTGGTTGACTGATTCTGAAATAACCTTTTCAGTTTGAAATATATACTATTACAGCTACAGACAATAGAAAAAAAGATACTGCATTTAGTATGCATTTTGTATGTGTTATGAAAAATCTAATTATTTTGTCAACTATGTAAGATATCTGACCACTTTGGCAAGTCATAGAGCTAAAAATTAGTTTGAAATCATTATTAATTAAAAATAATGTTACATTTGACCATTTTTATAATAAACAATGTGATATATTTTGCTTGTTTTATTTTGAGAGTACAGGAAACAGTAGTACAGTGGATCTGGGAACTGGGACTGGACCTTGTATCTAAAGCACTGCTGCACGCTTAAACGACATCCACATGGTCACGGCTCTGAATACAGCACACAACTTTCTATCAGGCACATAAGCGACAGCAAAGAAATTTAATGAGAAAGCAGAAGCAAAACTAAATTGTACACGAATGCCATCAACATCGATATAAAAACAATAGGCCTGCATTGCTACGAAAACGTTCATTTTCTAAGCATGTTTCTTCTAACGTCTAAGAATCAGCAAGCCATGTTTCGGAAGTTGATGCACGTGAAAAAGCTATATTTAAAGTGTCAAACAGAGCCCCTAATAAATAGTGCTACAGATTATGTAACTTTATCTTCTCCTTCACCAACCTAACAATCCTCATTAGCACTCTATATATTAGCTTTACACCTTAAACTAGAAAAATGGCTTCGCTTTCCAGACTTCATATCAGTCTGACAGGCACAGTGCCGGTCTTAATTTTGCGCTGAACGTGACTGCGACAGCTTCACTATAGGGGAGCATGACACATTATTGCACATTAGCTGGCATGCTAATCGCTGTTCTGGTAGGTAGGAGGTCGAGACTCTGGGAGATGAACCGGAGGCTTAGCTCCCCTGCTAATGCACGCTAATGCTGGCTAATGTGCTGGGGAGATGTAATTGGGCTCCAGCAGTGAGAGCTCTGTGGGCGTGTGTCCTCTCTCTCCCAGGGTTGCGATTTAAAAGACATGTCCACCCAACTAAAAATGTGTCCGTTTATGTGATTATGTAATATGGAACGATTAGCAAGAGACGTAGGCATAAATTAGATATGTACATATCCTGAACTTCTGTGCATTAGCTGGTATTAAAACTAAAGCATCCCAGGAGACAGATGTTTAAAGCTCTGATTCATGAACAGGAAAATCCCACGTTCACAAGCAGACACCTGCACCCTCTCTATCCATCCAACCATTTCACAAAGCACAGAAATCTACACAATACTGTGTAGAAAAGAAAAAAACCGGGTCGAAATGACAAAAATCAATGGAAATTTTTTGCTTTGAAGAGTCACTCTTTTACTTTGACTTACACTACGATTATTTAGTAGAGCCACAGGGCATAAGTCAAGCAGAAAATTAGCATTTCATTACTTGCTTAACGACAGTACTAACCTGCGATTCAACCTACTGACTCTCGGGTCTTAATCTTTAAGCAGCTGCAGGAGCGAAGCGGCTGGAATGCACTGCTATCCATTTTACCGTATAACTTTTTCTTTTTTTTTTTTCTCGAGATAGGGCACAAATCTTTGGCCATTCTAGTCGAACGGACTCTGCAGTTAAAGCTTTAGAGGAGGCAGATTTATATGCTTCTAAAACCAAGGAGCTCCAGTTTCCTCTCAAAAAGCCTCTCTGCTGTACTGTGGATAGATCAGAGGCACTGGCATTCTCAAATGACCTGTCGAAATATTTATTTACTTATTTACAAAGAGGCCATTCACAGAGAACTGTTTTTTTTGTATTTCACTGTACTGCTTTTCTAACTTTTTTTTCATACAAATATGTTGTAGATAAGTGTGTTTGACCCTTGTAATTGACCGTTCACATCTCTTGCATTTTGTGCATGATACGGGTGTTCGGAAATGCAACGCTGAAGTTGAAAGGACTTCAAAAAATTGTTATGGGCACTAAAGATATGGTCACATCCTTGTTCGGTAATTTCTTTAATGCATAAAATCCAGTTCTTTCCATAGGGTTCCTTATACTTTCAAACCAATGAGCTAATTAGTAAAAGTAACATCTGTGTTAACCATTATATTACAATAGAATGTTTTTTCAAGGAAAATTTCACTAATTTGACTGCACCCTAGGAATAGAAAATACATAAATCTTCAGCAACTAATAAATATCCTTCAGTTTTATTTACTGTAAAACTGTAGGTAAGCAAGGTCAAGCAGGGTCAGCCAAGTAGAGAAGACTGAAAAATCATGTGAAACCTCTAAAATTAGAGCATGCGATCCAGTAAAGAAACAATCAGCAGTACACACCTGTTTGGAACATTTGTTCTATTCATTACGCAAAAAGGAGAGTGGCACTTAATTGCTTGTAATTAAACTAGTTTACAATTAACAAAAGAAAATGATCTGATAGACATTTGCGATTAGTTAATAAGAAACATGTTTTCCCATGTTAGCATTTCCACCATTTTCACAGCAGGTATGACCAGCCAGTGTTTCGAGCATTTTGAATCATTTTGCGAATATTGTTTCAATGATTCACAGTTCTGAAAACTCTTTCATGAACAGTGCAGTTGTCATCACAATAGCCCAACTTTAAAATCTTAACAAACAAACGCTACCTTTTAGTATAAAGTTAATCTACATTCTGAATGGGTTTTAACCTATTATATGGTTTTGAGTCCTAGTAATTACTGTTTGAGTTTAGTTATAAAATGTGAGCGTCTGTATATCTTAATAGTGTGACCATGAAATACAACACTGATGACCGTATTTTGCTGCTGAGTGAACACAGCCATGAGTAAAGTATAGGCACAGGCTATATACTTAACTCTGCTTAACCTCTCTATGGACCCGAGTCCTCAAGCAGGGATAAGCCAAAATGTTTTTCTTCTCCTCCATTCAGTGATTATATTTATACGTGTACTCCTGAGACGTTTGTTTGTATCACTCTGCTTGTTAGTGCAGTCAGTGGTGTTAACATTTCAGTTATTCTTTCTGCATGATATAGTACATGGTGATGCCAGTAGGTGATGACAAGTGACTGTTTTAAAAGCCAGTGATTTGAATCATTCACTCAACCAATTCGAAACACTGATTCATTTAGGACACAGTGAATCACTGAACCATTCACCTTTCCTTAAATTAAAACACCAGTTAATTTAGCAATTAAACACCACTGTGTTTCATTTTTGTGTTTAGTTCCTAATTAATTTAGCATTCGAATAAAACTAGCTTAATATGTTCACTTCGCATTTATTCCATTCATCCTGCCTGCAACCAAAATGCATTGCAAATGAAATTAGAGTTATCATTCCAGGTAAGATGGGGTTTCATATATTTTTGCTGATGAATTACGAATAGGCAAATCTTGGGTAAAAATCATGATATGTATTTTATTTTTGTTCTACAAATATATGCCATAAAACACTGAAATTAACAGAGCAACCGTCATGAAATGATATGCCACAAACCTCTCATTCAAAATAATTCCAAGTCTATCTGTGAAAATATTGCCTGTTGCAGGTTACGTGATCTTTAATGTCTCTTGTAAGAATAACTGTACTCGAGGTCTGCCAGTCACTGCAAGATCACACCGACAAGCATATTTAGCTTGTTGAGGTATCAGTTGCTTGGCTAATGAGACCATATATAAGCATGGATTCTCTGGCTCCTGCTGGCTGCTTTGAGATAGATGATGTGCATTAGCTTTCCTGTGGTAAGAATAGAGAAATTTTCAGGGGGCCCGATGAAAAATTGCCCAGTTGAAAGTGGGGCAGACAGTCTCTGCTCGAGAGACGGCGGGTTTGTCTGAGAGAGAGATTGCATGCTTATGTGTGTGTGTGTGAGAGAGAGAGAGTGAGTGAGTGGGACTTTTCTTCTTGTGCTGGTTAATAAATTGCATGGCTATGATCAACAGATTTATATTTAGAATATGCGAGTAGATATGCAAGTGCGTCATTGCATGTGTGTAAGGCCTCAATTGTTATTTTTTGTTTCATTGGAGAGGTTGTCTATACATATCTCATGCTCAGATGTGTACATTTGGTTTTAATCAGGCCAACATTGGCTTGCAGAAACCGAGAGATGAGATGGTGGGAGTTTGTGTGTGATGGCAGCAGGTGCTTGTGTATATGAAGGTAATCAGGCTGGCTGACAGCTCTTACGCTGGCCTGTATTAAGGCCCGCACCCTCCAGCAAGCCAATATATTTCCCAGGTGGACCAGAAGGTCAATTTCTGGATGGTTGTGGTACAGATGATAAGAACAGAGGAGAAACCTCTTTTATCTTTCATTCTAAAGTAAAAGGGAAAACAAAGTAGCACACAAACAACACACAAATAAATAAATAAAACGAACTGACTCACACCTGCATATCTGCGTTACTGCTGTCTTGCCAAATGAAATGACTCATTGTTCTTGAGTCACATGAATCTGCTTTAGTTTGTGTGAAGTATAAACTTCTGCGTATTTCTCTGGGAAATGGGCCAAAAATAGGTTAAGATATGTGAGTAATCCATCATATATTGCATACACAGAATCACAATCATTTACAATTGCATAATAAAAAAATGCAGTCTGTAACTGTGCTAACATTAATGCATTTTCATCGCCAAATCTAGGGTTATGTCACATACTACTAACCTAAAGGCTCCAGTAACTCAAAATCTCAAATCATATGTTACTAGTCATGTCTAACACATACTAATTCACTGACAGTGTTATCCAGTGGTTAAAATGTGAAGTATGATCTGAATCTTTGCAGATCATATCATTTGAAATATCTTGAATCCCTTGAAATACCAAGAAAGACAAATTCAAGACACCATGTTTTTTATGCCTTCTGTGTTCCTGCAATGCCTTGAGAATGTCCTGCAAAGCTGATGTCCATTTTGAAACAGCAACAAAGGAGTATAAAAAAATAATCCACATCACTGACTCTTCGATGCCAAAATACTAAGCACAGTCTGACTTCCCCAGCCCTGAGGAACATAAGCTACATCTCTGTCCTCTTTTTAATTAGTTCTCCGAGTTCATCTGTGAACAGTTTCGGCTATTGAAGCAGTAATTACTGCATTCATAAGTCTGATACTCGCTCACTCTAAAACCTGACAGAATCGCAATCAGTGCTAGCCAATCTCATTCAATCTCTTGCGCCAGATTAGCATTAGCAGGCTAGCGTATATTTCCAGTCACAAAGGTCTTCAGCCAGAGTCGGAGTCCAAGCCGTGTGGATTAACAAAGCTGAAAATCTGCATTCAAAGTCAAAAATCTTTCAAGGGGATGATCCACACACAATTTTGGCATCTGGCTTTTTTACAAAAAAAAGATTGGCTCGGATGCACCTCTGGAAATCTGCAATGGGATCAAAAGAGGTAGGGCGCTTTGATAAAGATTTTGTGTTGCCCTGGGCAAGAGGCTGGTAATGCCACTCTCTTCTGGCTCCCTGGTGTAATTGCTGTAAAATAGCTTCTTGAGCACATTTGCGGAAATCGTTTGACTCATCAAGTGGTCCCTTGAATAATAATGGTCTCTTGTCAAATAATTCACATTATCACGCTTGAAGTGTTCATTTATCCAACAGTTTTCTTCTGATAATTGTGAAAATTAGTAAAACGAAATACCTGATCTCCTTATACGACCGACACACTTGAAGTACTAGATCTTAGTTTATTTCTATATGCTTTCTACGTGGATTGTCTCTGTGAAATAATACCTTTTCTCTGTTGCTCGCTGAGCTCTTCTCTTGTGGACTAGTTTGAGAAGCTCTTTCCCTGTCATCCATATTCGCCATGCTAGGCGCCTCAGAAAGGACCCCTTTGATATACTCAGGCGCTTGTAGGGCAGCTCTCCAGCTGGCATTTGGGCCGTAAAAGATGAATGCCTCCCCACCTGGGCAGCACGCCTAATCCGTCTCTTTCATCCCGAAGAGAAGGAATAAGGATAGGAAAAAAGAGATGGTAAAGAATGTAGGATAAGAAGGATATGGAACGAGAAGACAGATAATGATATTTAGTGTAGTTGTTTTCAGCTGGTTTTCCTTAAGAACCCATTTACACTGGATGTCAAATGGCAAAATGTATTGTACAGAAGTCAACGAAATTTCCATACAGAGTTGTTAATATGACTTTTAAGACTTTTCATGTCAATGCCTTCAAATTTACAGTCTTGGAAGGCACTCTTGATATCTTTACATCCTTTTCTAAAAGCCCATTTATTTTCAAACCAGTCGCTAAAAGTTTGGAGCAATTAAGATTTTTGAATTTTGTAATCACTAAGGCTGTGTTTATTTAGTTAAAATATAGTAGAATAGTGATATCATGAAAAAAATATAAAATATATAACAATTTAAAATCTAACGTATTCCAGAATTCAAATGTAATGATATTTCACAACATTGCTGTATTCTTTTATCAAATGCTGCTTTAATGACAGAGATGTATTTAAAAAAACATTACATATCTTAATTAAATCTTTATTTTGGCCTCTAGTGTTGATGACTATATGTTTAGCATATATAATTTTAATATCCTCCTGTTTGTGACCCTGTCACAAATCAATCATTCAAGATTTTAAACAGGACATGGTGGAAAGCTCTTAGAGATAGAGGAAAGCACATTAAAATAATCTAAAATACCCAGGAGGTAATATAATAAAATTTGTCTTATGAACTCTCTCTCACTGGTAGTTTGAAGTGATCTCCCAAATGATTTTGGCCCCCTGCCTGGGTTTCATTTTTCTTTAAACTACCTGATTCAATCAACAGAACCTTGATTAAGTGAATGAGTTTTCAAGAAAGTGAATACCTCGTATGCAAATCAAATGTGTATTTAAAAATGAATTATTCAAATTAAACATAATTGGAAAATTACATTAAGAGTTATATTATACTTAAATGTTTATTATAATGAGCACTGAATTATCAAAATAATCATAAATGACTTTTATATGCCATTAAAAAATAGGAAATTGTAAACGTATGTATTCAAACAGCTATTTAGTTTATTTAAAATCTGTTTAACCTTTGGATTGTTTGCAATCAGAGGCTCTTATGCTTGTCTAAATAACTTTATTGACCCAATTTGTATTATTTGAAAAACTGAAAATTTCTGTATTATAGTTTAATCCAAACATTAAACATCACATCTTGACTAAATCTGTCACACTGCTGTTCATCAATTATTCATCTAACTATAGTTTAGCAGTGGCTCTCTAAAGCAAAAAAAAAACAAGAACTTTGAGACATGTCCTCATTCTTGACTATTTATATACTTGTCATTAAAATGAACCAGAATTGGCACAGAATTACTTTAGATAAAAGTAAAACTGAAAAGGCACGGGAATAACCGACACACAGCCAATGCAAGCAATCTTTTGAACTCTTTAGAAGGTTATAGATCCTGTATGTGCGAAGTTTAATTTTCATTTGCTGGTGATGATTACATTATTATATACTTATTAAATAAAAGGTGCCTACAAGGACAGCACGACTTTTAATTTGTTAAGCAGCTCAAAAATCAATTAATCTGGAACTAGGAGCAATGAGGTTGAGTGATGAACACATATTCTTTCCATTACCGTCTGCAGAACAGCTTATATATGATACAGACCCTGTCTTTCGTGGTTGTTGGTTGTCAGATCATATGATATGTGCCGGAGAGTTCTTGCCAAGAATGTACAACATCAAGTCTTTAATGTCAGACTGTATGACAAGCGTCTAAGCAGAGACATTAGTCATTATTGACAGCATTAGCAAGATGTTTTAAGTCACCAGTTCATGTCTTTTCTGACTGACATCCTCGATTACTTTAAAAATTAAAAACGAAAACGCACAAACCTAAGAAAAAACTCTGTGCTAATGTCAGCAATATTCAGCCTGAAAAAGAGAGTATTCGTGGACTGTTAATTTTTTTTAGAGCACATGAAATGTCATTATGGTAGTATGAACTGTGCATAATGAGATATTTGCATATCTTATAGACAAGATGAGCAACGTCTCTCATTTTCACACACATATGCTCACATGATAACACTTTGTCAGAGTCTAAGATTTATCACGAAGGCAATTAAGTTAACATGTCACATAGAAAGCAAAGACTTATGTGATATCTTCATATGACGAAAGAAAGATTTGTTTCAGATGGCACACCAGGCTTCAGCTGGGACACTTGTCAATCTGTTTCCAAAAGAGTGTACTATAGATTTTTCTTCCCTTCAAGCATGTGTCACAACAGAAACAAAGAGAGAGAGAGAGAGAGAAATATTAAATACATTTTTCTTCACACTGTCGTAAATTTGCCACTTGTCATTGTGTTTGGGAGATGGTTATTTATTGATCTCAGAGGTGAAATAAAACAACAAAACCGATAAGGCAAAACAGAATTTGTTTTCATGTTGTTCTTTGGTGATTGCATTCAGACTCAGGTCTGGTTCCCCAACAAACCCAATAAACATACTGATCCAAAAATATCCTCAAACACCATTGGATTTTGGGGTTACGCTTTATTTTGATAAAGTTCACGTTACACATAGCAACTACCACTCCTTAATTTGCAACTAACTAACTCTTATTAGAGTATTAGTAGACTGTTAGGTTAGGGTTAGTAGAAAAAGTACTTGCAAAGTAATTGATACACATGAGAATGTGTATTGGGGGACCATTAAAATAAAGCGTTGTCAGATATTAAACAGTCTACTAATGACTGGCAGTTGATGTCGTTTATGGAATATTAAGTTAATATCTTTTAAGTGTATCTTGTAAGTGTATTCATTGTCTCGATGAATTGTAGTCCAAGATATTTTTTTCTTTGTGTGATGTAGCCAAAAAATACTGCTTCTCCTAGACTGTTATGAGGCACGTGAAGTTAATAAAGGAAGCAATGTACTGAGAAAGGTCACGACATAGCTGGGCAACCACCAAGACAATAAACCCCTGCCTCTAACATCAAGGGCACTGCGGCCCTTTCTGTTTTCTCTTATATGCCCTTTGATTTGTATCTGTATTTAGAATGAAAGCACTCCAGGATGCACATCATCATCAAGCCTCCTGTGTCTGCCTTCACTCTCCAGCACATAATAAAACAAGACTTTGAACATCCAATGGGTGCTGCAAATCTTAGACAGACGAGAGCTACTCAAACAGGTCTGCTATAAGTTAACCATTTGCATTCCTGTTCATTTTCATGGAGGTGGTATTGTCACGTTGATTACTTTTTTTTTTTTTTTTTAATCGCTTGCTCGTTTAACCTCACGTGTTGGAGCATCTCCTGCAATTGTGTATCGTAACCATCCGTTCTTTCTCATTCTTAGCACATACTGTAGACTCATGGCATTTTTGTTTTCCCATCTCTCATCCTCCTTATATTTGGGAAACAGCTGGATGGTGAAGGAATGTGAAACCTTGCGCTCTGAAGCGGAACTGAGTTTCTGTGGGTTCATGCTCACACTGAGTCCCAGAGTCCCAGCCCTGTTGTTAGCCACTTAGCTTCCGCGTCACACTGGAGTGCAAGAGTTCACTCTGCCGTGTCGAAAAAAAACATAAGCATCTTTCTCGCAGGGAGATCTTCAGCCTGATTCACGCCCAGAGTCAAATGCTTACGGAAGCATTTCTGGTCAAACAACCATGGCTGTACCACCCTTACATTTTAAAAGCGACCTTGGCCATCTGTTTAGACCTATTATTATACTATTATGTAATATTTGCCATGCATAAAATTGCAATGAAATGAAAGTAGCAACAATCTTTTCTTCTGTATTGTGACTAAATGACTGGAGAAGTTATCAGAGCTGGATAGATTACTTATAATCTTATAATAATTAATTAATAAGATGAATGTAATCTGTTACTGTAGTAAGATAATTACACATTTTAGATAATAATCAGACTACTTTGGAATCATTTTAGATTACTTTTAACCTACTGTAACTTGTTTAACACATTGATTTAAATAGGATAATACTGTAACAAAATTTTAAAGAAAAAGAAAGTCTTTTCCAATCATTGTTATTGATAACATGAAGTGCATATATGAATATTACTTTAATATATTATGGTTTTCTAAACTAGGTTTCATACAGAAACAGCAGGCAGGGTTGTGAGTTTAATAATAAGAAATTCATTAATTAAATAAAAAAATTGTACAATAAAAATAACAATTGTGTTTAAAATTAAATCAGTAAAACTAAAATATAAAAAATGTTTATTTGTTTACCTGCATGCCATTTTACTATCAAAGGGTCATATTAGACACATTTTTCCACAAGCTGATATGATTCTTTAAGGTCTTAATTGAAAGTCTGTAATATTGTTTGTATAAAATTTCTCAACGGTAGTGTTAAAAACATCCATTTTATCCGGTCAAAAACAGCTCTTTTCGAAGCACTCTGTTCTGTGTACTTCCTCTTTAAATCTTGACCCCACCCTCTTTTATGAGGTGTTCTCAGAAGATGTCTATTTAGCTGCATTCATAGCCCTAGATGTTACATTCACAGTGAAACTTGCTAATTAGCACATTCTTAGGAAAAAGGATCTGCAAATATTCATTAACAGACATTATACTCACTGCTTTTGCAGGTGAGGCTGGATCATGAATGATTCGCGCGACCATAAATGCATTTAGGTAGATCAAGGGCGCATTCCCTTCAGAACCAAATGTAAGTTAAAGTTAATCCTCTGCATCTTCGGGAGTGAATGTCTACTGCTATGTTTATTGCATTCATCAACAAAACACTAATATAGTGAGCGAAACACTTCAGTGGATTAGGAGTCATGCTTGTCTCTGCATCTTGGACTGATGATGGCTCACTCAGGGTGGGTCTGAGGTAAGACACCAATCAAAGTCTGTCAATCAACATTCGTGGGAGGGGCCTCCGGCGCGCAATATCACGATTTGAGAAAGGGGAAAACATTTAAGGAGATTACAAAAAAACTGCTGGGTGAATTTTTGTCATTATAGGGTGGTTTTAGTACACACACACACTGCCATCGTACATTTCAGTTCAAACTATTCGTAAAAGTCCATGTATCATTATATGACTCCTTTAACCAATCTACCATTGGTTCAACATACAGGAAGCCCCACCCCAAACTCATGCCATTGGATGAGCCACTGTTGCTGGACAGGATAAAAGGAGCACTGGTTTGATATCACTTTTGTTTTGTTGCACTTCTCAGCAGAGTTAGTATACAAATGGGTTATAGCCTTCTCTGCATATTAAGCTGGAATAGAAGTTTGAAAGTATTTAAAGTATTTAAACATGGGTAAAAATACACACTTCACATTTAATGATTCACTTTATAGCTGAAATTAAAGGGAAAGAGCTGCAAGCGGGTCATCTTTCATAGGAAATGAGGGAAAGTAAAGTTAAATATTAAGTAAATATCATTTATGTACTCAAAAATGTCTCCTACTCCAGCTCATTGGGACTTTTCACAACTTATAAATCCTGATGTGTTCTACTCCAATTATACACAAAGAGACTTTCTCATTGCCTATTTCCAGAAAACATCACAGAAGCATTTCCACAAAAACAAAAAAGGACTCGGTGGTCTGTTACAATTTGATCTTGTTTTCTCTTTGAAACCTGCTAAAAATTCTGAATACAAATGAGTCTTGTCTTTTAACTGTAACTAATTCGTGTTTTTGGATGAGTCAGATCTCAGGCACCTTCACTGTGACCCAAAATACAGTGTGGTTACTGGGAAAATGCACCAGGATGAAACAAAGTTTGAGCGAGATGTCCTCTGCCAAAAGCTGAAATTCATCAGACATTTAAAAACATGTGTCTTTGATGTTACAGTTTATAATGCAGTGAAGGTAACGGTCCATGATGTTCCTTCATCTGTCATTTTTATTGATGCACATGTGGTCTGAATTAGGTTCTGGAGACAGGGTGCTATTTGGGCCGGGAGTACATTCACCACTGTCTAAAACACTCTGTACTTTTTCCCCTTGACTGTCTTTTTTATTCTCATAAGCAATGCCACACGATCCTCTTCTGTTATGCAGTTTCATCATCTTGCAAAGACAGGCAAACTGTAAATGGCATTTTTTTTTTTTTTTTTGCCTCGCTTTTGCTGTTTTTTTTTTCAACACTCAGAAGCCTCTCGATGAACACAGAGAATGAAGCTCTCACTGTTCAACATTCAGTAGATTCTCTTGAAGCTGAAAAGGAAACTGCAGAAATAAAAAGGTGCTGTAATAATTGTTACATCACTTTAACCATGTGCTCTAAAAAAAAAGAGCTTGAAGATTCAAAGAAATCAGTGAAAGGTTTAGGTGTCAGTCTTTTTCTCAGTTCATGTTTGATCTAAAATAGAGAGTATATCTGTAGACTCTTTATCTTCAAGTGCCTATTCTTTTCACAGTATTTGTCATGTACAGATTGGACAAAATGTATGATTTCTATGTAATTCAATTATGATAAATCAGAGCTGATTTGTTACTACATACTATATATTACACACACTCTCTCACACACACACACACACACACACACACACACACACACACACACACACACACACACACACACACACTTGTTAAATTAATTGTTGTTAATTAATTAAGTGTTTCACAGACATTTATAATACAATATACAGTGCAATACTACTTGGTTATACTTTTTTTCGTATAGCCTAATCTATGTCTACAGTTTCCTTCCAAGGGATTTCATTCCTATTGATTTGCTCACACGTAAGTGAGAATTTCCCTGAAAAAAAGCATTTCCCTGATTTCATGCTGATTGTAAAAAAAAAAAAAATCTCTAGACATGGAAGTATCCTGATTCTAATCATGTCTCAGGAACAAAGCCATAGAGCCTTTGGAGACCAAAGCAAAGGACTGGAACTGGCACAATGGCCTAGATAACAGTCTGAGCTCAAAATCAAAGGGACATCAAAAGGAGTTCCTCAGGGCCCAAGTGTTGATCCTGTGCTAATTTTGTGGCCTGAAACTAACACTGTTCTTTCTTTCTACAGATTGACACTTGTTTACCCGTGGGCCTGGCCAAATGAGCACCAAGAAACTTGCTGTACTGAATTGTGCTTAACTGGCTGTTCCTTTAATTCCATGAGGGTGTCCCCACTCGTGGCATTGCAAAATAATATGACTTCCTTTTTTCGCAGAACACAAAATGTGATACTATGAAGAAATAGAATCAACGAAATGATCAGTTCATAATTGGATTGGTGGTTCAGTTGGACTGAAAATCCTCCATCTGCTGAAAGTAAATGCACCTGAATCTGATTAAAAGGGAGATTCTGAAACGCAGAAATTTTCTTAGTCAGATTCAAAAACACACCTTGGGCGCATCCACATCTGTTTATGTACAATGCATATTTTTACATATGTTTTATGTGTCACAGTAGCTCCAGTGACATTATATATTTATGTTATGTTTTTTTTTTTCAGGTTCTGAAAGCGATAACTGGTATGGTTTCTATAAACAGAACTATGCTTATTACAAAAACAGGGCCATGCAGCAACATTCAAACATACCAAATATTAAAAATTAATAAAAAAAAAAAGGATTACAATGAAAAAGATTATCAATGTGATATATATATGCCATGTGCTTAGTTCGTTAAAATCTAATGCCCCTTATGCTTTTTCAAAAAAAAATTCATTGTAGCTGTTTATTTATCAATAATACACTACAATCAAATCTTCGCTCGCCGTGTTAAAATGACTAAAAGTCTGCTCTAAAACATGGATTGTAAAAACATCTGTTGAACTATTAATATGGCTTATATAATTGTTTAGTGATGTACAGTCTGTAGCATAATCATAAACAGCCTGGAGTGGCTGATAGCAGACGGAAGCTCTAAGCAAATGTTCCAAAGAGTCCCTCTGAATTTGCTCCACCTCCCAATCCTTCAGCTGTTGATTCAGATGATACACACAGACAGACTGAGACTTCATCTTTAAGGCTAGTGCGGTGCCTTTGCAGTCAGTGGGCGCAATGAGAGCTCTGTTAACTCCTCTAAAGCTCCCGTTAAAAAAAGCCAAGCCTCAGGGCCAAAGACACCGCTGATCAGATGCGCAGAGACAGTGCACTAACCCACTGAAAACCCTGTCTGTGGTCCAGCTGACTGAACACCGGGCAAGTTCAGCTATTGGTATAATGTTGTGTATTCGCCAGTGTTTGTTTATGTGTGCGCCAGTGAAATTATGTGAGTAATGTGAGACCCCCAAGGCAAACATAAGATGGTAATGGCTTCTCTCAGTATTTCTGAAACTCAAAGAGGTTCCCAGAGGGCCCTGGATCAAGAACAGACTACTGTCATAACAAGTGCAGACGTCAGAGCCTTGGGTATTTTGAATATCTAAGTTTTATAACTACAATCAGAAGAGGTATTTGAGCAGAGGAGTTGGGGGAACGAGCATCTAGAATTCCAATACATAAACTTTTTATTAGCATAAACATTTTACTAGAATTTCAGCATAAAGGATTTATCTGATAATATGCAATGTGCACACTCTATTCATTAAGTTTTATGCTTACAAATATCAAAATCTGAAGGAGAAATAAAATATACAATACAAATAGACACACATTTTGTGGTATACTGGAGTTTTTTTTATCTGCCAGGTACTGTCAGGTCCCAATGCATCCTTGTCACAGTTTCAGAAAATTACTTGATCCTTAATTAGGCAGTGACAAGGTGTTCTGTAAGTAAATTACAAATAACCTATGATCAGCATTTTGGGAATAAACGTGTGGAAAAAGTGAAGAATTAGAAGAATTGGAACAGGTAAAATAAATAAAATGATGAATTATTATTATTATTATTATTATTCATGAAATTACTCTCCATGAAATTTGATTTAAAGAACTGAGGTCACATTTTATGGGCAAAATAAATACACTGTCTAATTTGTCAGTAGTTTAATGATGTAAGCAGAGGTCATTTTCAAATCAAACAGCTTTTTTTTTTAGTTATAAGGGTAGACAGACTTGAACCTGTTGTGAAATTTGCATTAGGAAATCTTTAGCCTAGTAAAATTCTCGGTTGCATTGGTTCCTTCTAAAATGACTGGATTTCGAAAGTGAAAATTCAAGCCAGACAATATTCCAAATATTCAGAAGCCTTAAATTAGATAGTGTAAGCAACAAATCTAATTTTAAAGTCAACCCTTCCTTTCCAGCGAGTTATTAACTGCTGCAATCGGCGGTCTTTTCAACAAATCAATTTATCCAGTCCACAAAACTCACGCTTCCCATACTCACTGTATGAAAAAGAATATTACAAGTAACTAATTGCTAACTAATTCAAATGCATTTGTGTGTGTTTGTTTTAGGGAAAAAGAAAGTCCAATGTTATTTTTTTTTTGTTCATTTATTACTTTAACTATGTATGAAAACAAACAATCCTAATTGTTCGAGTTGTTCAGATAATCATGGCTGATTATTGTGTTGATCGCATGTCTTTGATGCATGTTACTTTTCTAATTTCTAAGTA
The DNA here is from genome assembly GCF_018831695.1 of Puntigrus tetrazona. Classification (NCBI taxonomy): domain Eukaryota; kingdom Metazoa; phylum Chordata; class Actinopteri; order Cypriniformes; family Cyprinidae; genus Puntigrus; species Puntigrus tetrazona. The sequence goes on along the minus strand of NC_056707.1, from coordinate 13,008,952 downwards.
TCACACTGTAACATTTTGTTGAAACAAACAGCAGAATTCTGGGGACTCGTCAACATCAATATCTGAGCTGATATTACTAATCCATGTTGCAGCACTAGAGAATTAATTGAAGGATGTTATGTAGGCATGCACTCCTACGAGTTTGTGTTATTCACCCATGCTAAATGCTGTTATACCATCCTCACTCACATGTGTGCCATGAGTCAACACCATCACCGCCTGAATGACTCTACTAATAACGTAAAGACATCTGTTATTTTTGCAACATTTCAAACTAATTTGCCAAAATATGCAAAGCTGTTGAAATAATGCCTTAAATAATCCACTTTGACAACATTTAGTTGGGGGAAATTATATGTTAGCAGCTTAGTTTATGCATTTACATTTATACTGATAGAAAACAATATTCTTTTTTGGACGTTACATGGACGTGCATCTAAACAGGCAAGTTAGGCTGCCAACACATAATTTTCACATGAGTAAATGCTCACACTTTGGATTTAAACCAGTGTAACCAGTTGCACGTGTTACTAGAAACACTGCATGCTTTCTTTCAGAATTAACAATGGCTGGTAGAAAGACAAAAATGGGTTGCATAGAAGTTTTTACCTAAAATTTAATATATAGCTGGGGTCAAGGTGTGAATGCTTACATGTTAGACACATCTCAGATCAACGCACAGCAGCGTTTCATTAGGAATCCATTTTTTTGTACGAAGCGGATCAATGTTTCGGTGAGCCAGTCTGCTTTGTTTCTGAAGAAATGAATCAAATCAATCTGAACTAATCGATAAATGCATGAATAACTCCCTTAAGACAAGGATTTGCCACCACCTACTGGCTGTGTTACTTTTTATTTATTTTTAATTTTTTGAAGAATTTCATATTTCACGATATCTTTATATTTTCGTTTGTTAAATTTAAATATTTCTTTCTAAAGCTACTTTTTGTGTAATGTCGATTCAGTCTTTTTACTGAATTTACACTATAATAACTATTATCTTAATAATATTTCTTTAATTGATGTGCATGTTAATCTCGTTATTTTCACACTAATTTTATTATTCACACATTATGTGATTTAAATAAAAAAAACAACAACAAAAAAACAAACAAAAAAACTTAACAGGCCTATTTAAAACATGAGAGTCTTCCTGCGTTTTACATTATGCTTTAGATTTGGACTACAAGGTCATATTATACCATGTTTTTTGTAATGCATTAAAATTTAGAGATACTAATATTGCAATGTAACTAATTACTTTCAAAAGACAGTAACTAGTAATATATAACGTATTACAGTGAGTGCAACTTAAAGAGGTCATCAAATGCAGTAGTTTGAACATAAATGTGTGTTGGAACTGTGTGTGCACATCCATCATATAATGCTAAAAATCCACTCAATGTTTTTTAAAAAAAAAACCTTTTTTCACATCAGGCTCTTCGGTTCTGGCCAAACGACGTAGTTCTGCACAGGCCCCTCCCACAATCGTTGATTGACAAGACCGTTTACCTTAGACCCGCCCTGAGTGAGCATCAACATCCGTCTGTGATCGTGTCGACTCTGGAGCAGGGGAAGACATATCTTTGAAGCATTTAGTTGTTGAGTGTAATAATGAATGTAACAGTAAATGAATGTTACTTTCATTTTTCAATGTGTTTGTTAGCGTGAATCATTTGTGATCCAGCTTTATCTACAGAAGCATGTGGTTTTTTAATGAATCTTCGAAAATCGCCTCTCTTAATAACATGCTGACTTGTCACCCTTCCTGCTCAACTTGTTCTATAATCACTCCACTCTATTTCTCTATTAGTTTTCTATTTTACACTCTTCATCATTCGTTTTCAATCAAATAGTATTTTTGCTGGCTGCTTTTTCAATAAAATGTATTAAATTCCATCTTTTTTCATTTTGGCTGTTAACAGTCGATTAACACTGTTTCACATGCTGGATTCTTGTTGGCAAGCAGGTGCATGTGTTATGCTCATGATGGAGCGGTAACAGAATAATCTTGGAGCTAGAAAGAAAACTTACACTCAAAACCCCCCCCAAAAAACAACCAACCAAACAAACAAAAAACCCCACTCCCCTCTTCAGGCAAAATCAAGCAGTTCTGGTTCCACTGCAACGTTTGCATATTCAACCTGTGCAACACTGAAATAATATCATCTTAGATAATTATGCCTAGTTTTAAGTGCGGTATGCGCCTTCTGAGTCGTGTCCCGGGTTGCGGATGTGTAGGAATGTAATGATTTACTTCCTGCTAAATCCTCAGTGGGTGTGCCAGACTGAATGATACAAAAGCCGTGGCCAGAAAAACCACAGAAATCACAGTTCCGTTTCACTGTATCTGAAATTACGTCACAGGAGGAACAGTCACTGATTGAAGAAGGTCAGAGAGTAGGTGCACAATCTGCCCGTCATTCACACAGCCAAAGGAAATGAATGGTCCTTCCTGTTTTCTAAAAATAATAACTTCATTTAGTTGTTAATGGCACAAGATTACTAGCAAGCAGAACATAATATAAACATGCTGTGTGAGGGAAATAGACTACCTAGGGTGTCTTTCTGCCATCTAAAATTTTTCCTATATGATGCAAAATGACAGGGAAATTAGTCCTAACAAGGAACAGTATGTATAATGTGTGTCAGTTTGGGGATGCCTAGAGAGCTCACTCACCCATTTTGATTAATTCGTTCTATACGTCCCAGTGGTTTTATCACTGTGCTTTGGTTTAGAACAGTGTATTTGAGTTGAAACCAGACTGACTTGACACCCCGATAAGTAAGGGATAATGTACATCCAGCAGGTTGTTATCACAGAATAAAGGCTTATGAGGCTCAAGATCTCATGAATGTGCATATAAATAATATGCCAAAGAAAAAGTGGTATAGATGGTGTTTCTGCTACACGATGGGTAGGATTAGATGCATATCATGCCAAAATCAATGCCACGAGTTTTTGTTTTTATTTTTATTTTGTTTTATATTCGGAAGAACCGCAGTACAGATTAATTGGTATCGCTTTAAAAGATTTCAACTTCCAAGCTAGGGTATTTTTCAAGGGCTTACTGCGCCTAGATAAATGAAACAAAGTCCTTGAGATGAGATTTAGTTCAATGAAACTGGCCATTCGACGAATTAACAGAGGAAATAATATTTTTCTATCAAGGCCCATGCAGAATCACCCTGCTGTGCTGAGTAATGGCAGTCAAGCAGCAACAGCACAATGATCTCCTCCACCCCTGCAGCTCATGCTCAGAAACGTCCCATAATCCTCATTAGGGTCTGCCTAATGACTACTTACAATTCAATGAGGATCTATTATCAGTCATTAAACACAAGGTTTTGTGCGTGACTAATTGGATTAATTCTGTGATAAATAGAAAACCGAAATTTGGTAGCAGTATTTATGGTGTATCTGTAAACAAGAGAAGACGCTACAACTGCTGACTCTATAGCTGCATCTGTTTCTCAATTAAGTTATTGAAATGCTTTGGATAGCAGGAATGCTTACAATTATATTATGAGTTCAACAATGAATCTAAAATGGTCTCATACTTATTCTTTTTGTTTAATTGGATGTTAATATGGCACAATGGAAAACATAAAAAAATAGATGAGTCGAAACCAATATCATGCTGGCCCTCACAAGAACCTTTACACATGTAAATTGGATTACTCGTAACAAATGAATTGCCACCCACTCTGTCTTACTAATTCTCACTTTGTTCTCCCCCCCGCTTACGTCACTTTAAGGTTTCTTGTTTGTTAGGTGCAAATTTAGCATGATAATTCAACTATTAAACTGTAGATAGTTGTTTCAATAACACTACATCCTACACCCTTTTGACACTTATCATTAAAAGATTATAAGATGCAATTTCATGCAAATTAATCTTTCATAACACCATTAGTCAGAGGCCATCAGTTACGTTTTAATGTGCATTATAAGCTTCAAATGGTTAAAGTTAGCATGAAATAGAAATTCGTCCTATATATTTTCGAAATATTGATCTGATTATGAACGATTCGCCCATGCAACAACTGATGGACAGAACCAAGACCCCACATTTATTTCTTTATCGACAATCTGTTTCACTCGCATGCCCGTCACAACAAAGAAACAATTCGCTAGACATTTTTCTCATACGTTAGAGATAATTTGGCAGGTTAGGTTTAGTTAATTTGAAATATATATCATCTAAATGCTAAAGTTATCGGAGTCTAAAAAAAACAACTATAAACAAACTTTAGGGAAGGAGACATAACAGGCTAATGGAACTGTATACAAAACAGAGAAGATCGAAAGATCAAAAGAACGGCAGAGCAAAACAATAAACAGCACAAGGGTTCAAAGATATGGAATTTTTCCTTTTTTTAGGTCCAGGTGTTGTCTGTTTTGTTATTTTTGTTAGTAGTAATAATGCAGAAGGGTTCTGAATGCAAGTCTTTCCCCAATTCCTGCCAGATCGTAATTGGGGGCATAAGTAAACCCCATCTGAGCACAGAGTGTTAATCTCCCTCTGCCAGTGTTAATTGCCCGTTTTATGACAAACCAGGCCAAAATGCAGGAGAACACATGCCTGGATTTACATGCTGTTTACAAACAGATGTCTGAGCGCAGACTAAACAAAAGCATATTTTGTTGTCTGGAAATGGCTTTAATCAAGAACTTCAGGCAGTTTTAAATCTCAGAAACAAAGGTTTAGGATCGTTGTTTTGTAGAAGACACGGATTAATTTTCCAGACCACTAAAACCTTAATTATTTAATTATGTAAAGAACTTTTCTAGATTTTATTGTGGGTTTAATATACCGCCAGATCTTGCAGATACACTTTAAGTTCGCATCCACATCTGAGTGTGCAGTCTGATGTTTACACGTAGGTATGAATACATAACATTTACAAGCATGTGACGAATGCAAATGAGAATCAATGAGCGTTCGAGTATCCTGCTGTAAAACCTTTCGCTTGAAACGGCAACGAGTGCGTAACGAGTGCGTCAGTCAGGCACGGGCTATTTTAAGGGTCTACAATTAAGTCTTGTTTAACATTATAAAGCCCTATTTTTGGCAGCAGAAATCACACGGAAAAAAATAAAATACAATATATAATTTCATATTAGGTAAACAAGTTAATACAGTTGCAAACAAGGTCATTGATATGACAGCTAAAAACAACAAAAATAATAAAATTAACTTTTTTTGATTGGTCCACTGCCTACAACATACTGACTATGAGAAACCTTGCAAATATATGTCAACTTATTCTACTAATCCTACTCTGAGAATTAGTACGTAGTTGCAAATGAATGAGAATAAATTGACTACTTATAGTTAGTAGAATGTCTAAAGTTGACCATTAAAACAAAAGTGCAAACATAATAATAATAAACTTCTGACCAAATAAACTAATACAGGATACATCCACACTGTAGCAGTAGACAGTTGCCACAGGTGAGTCCCTACAGTTGTCAGGACATCAAGCTCTTGTATTGAATTTGTAATGCAGGACTGAGGGGTCAGGGCATTGGCAGCAGGATAAGCCATGTCTCGATGACGCTGGCAGCCAAAATGTAGAGACCTGAGCAGAGGTGTAACGGGAGAGAATTTCTTCAGGTTAAAAACAAGTCAAGCAGCAGCATTTTGGATGCGCTCTGGGTGACGTTTGGCAGATGCTGGTAAGCCGGAAAGAAGGAAGATACAATAGGCTGGCCGTGAAATGACTAGGGCCTGAGTAGGAAGAAGTGGACAAGGAAGGGCTTTATTTTTTCGTTTGTACTTTTCTTTCCTGCTAACACCAATTGCAGGGGAGGCCACATGGGAGCAGTCTGGGGTTAAGTGCCTTGCTTAAGGGCTCAATCCATACAGGGGCTCCTGTACATGAGCTCAAGCTATCGAACTGCAAGTCAGCCCAGATAAATTAATAAATGGTTTATCAGAAGGCGAGAACACAATAATAAAAAAATAAACACTTACATTTTGCAATACAAAAGATTTTTGTTTCAACTATATGGTGTTCTTTTAAACTTCAAATTATTCACTAAAATAGTAAACATGCAGCATTGGTAATACATTGATAAAAACAGGAAATGTTTCTTCACCAGAAGTGACACTTTAGATTACAGTTTATTTATATAGCACATATTAATGCATGACCACATTCTAGAACCCTTAACCCTGGCCAGTACCTAAACATAACTACTACAACAAGTGCTATCGACAGGCAGCAAATGAAGAACTTACTGTTAGTTAGTAGTGAATGTGTATCATGTGTATCCTACAGCAATATTACAATTAAAGAGCTGTATGTAATGACAAATGGTGCTCCTACATGGGAAAAACCTGATGTTTAACGTCATGCAGCAGGTGATAAGGTTAAGTGTCTTTATCCCGGTGCTGACGAAAGCAATTATATTTCTTTAATTGAGTGACATCCTGTCTTACATGTTTCTTGGCCTCTTTGAAGAGCTCATGAACTCTGTCTTGTTATTCGTTCCCTTTACTGCCTCCCTCTGTCCTGCATGACAATCCGCCTTTTGCTCTCGATTTCCTTGTGGTTCCGTTTTTCTTAATGTCTGAGCAGGAACGAAAACTTCCACCCGCCCTCTGTAACAGCGAGCTGACAGTTCATTATATTCACAGCGAAGGAGTTCAATCCTATGCGATCTATTAATCTATTCCAGCACTCTGGCCCCTCCATAGCCGCCCCCTCTTTCATTAGCTAGAACAAAAGCCTGCAGAGCAGAATTCATTAAGGACAATCAAACACGGCTCCTCTGGGGCCATTTAATGCGACTTCCATTATTAACGTTATCATTATTATTAATATGCAATAGCAGAAGGCATCTGTGTAAGGTGCGCCAACGACAATATTGAATCCTTAATCATGTGGTGGAGGTCGACTGTGGCAATGTGACTCCAGGTGGATGGTCTGGGTGGAGGTCTGTTCTCTCGAGAAAGCCACACATCTACGGCAGATTAAAAAGAATAATGAGCACTTGGAAGTCTTGGAATAGTACTAGCAGAGAACAAGCCAAGTATGAGCAGTAAGTTACTGGAAAACTGCTATACTTGTGAAGTAACTTCAACTAGATGCTGTGAACTGTATGTAGACACAGTTTTGTTCTGATATGATGAACATCATATACATCCATTTTATCCCATCTTCTTGAAGAAAAAACATTCTTTGCTGTAAATCTCTTCACATCATACTGGGCAGAATTAAACAATAATCTAGCATTTTGAGTGATATGGATAGTCATCTGGAGATTTTTCCTTTAAGTTGAATTGAATATCAATGATGTCAACGTAAAAAGTACAGACAAATAAATATAATATAGAATAAAATTCAGTGCCTTCCGATGAACCCTGAGGTCTCCACTACACTGAAATGACCAAAAAATAAAGAAAAATAGTATTAAAAAAAGTACAAAAAAAAGGTGAATCTAGCATGCAACTAACACGCAAATAATAGAATCAACAATGTATTATACGTGACTAAATGTATTTTTGATTCGTGAAGCAGCTCTAATATATCTAAATAATTTTACACATAAATTACATTATTACTTTTATTTATATTTTTGTCTTTTTCTGCTTTTCTAAAGAAAATGGGATACTCTCTTGTCTCTTTAGTGTTCTATTTCAATACATAATCACCAAAACTGTATCAAAATGGAACGAAAGCAATTGAAATGATTTTATTTTAATGCTTGTTATGATTACTTAGTGTTCTACATAAATTAACCTCAAAGTGCTCCCTTATTTAGTACACCATGACAAATCAGGACAGGCCTAACAACAGGTCTGGATGTCTATCAGAATATTATCTCATTCCAGCAGTTGAACCAACTCAAAGCAAGCGAGTCTCACTGTGTCACAGAAGATGGATTGCTCTGACACATACAGACAGGTCATTAAAATGATGGACAGCTCAGCCGGAAGTCGAACTATAAATGGAAAGATGATGGCAATGGGCGCTCTGTGCGCAGACATCTGAAATCAAGCTAAAAGCAAAAGTTTTTTTCCTCCACATCTAGTGAGTGATTCACTTTATTAATAGATTCGTTTAGCTGGCTGACATACAGCTGGTAATATATACTAATGAAAACCTCAGATTTCACTGCATCCACTGTAAAGCCCTGCCAAACACTGTGACTGATATGATCTGCTGATGGACGTTTATACGACGAACAAAATTGTGCAGCATGCTTGACCTGCATCTGAACTTGGGTCCATTTCGCGAAAGTTTGAGAAATTGCCCTTCCCACTTGAAAACGCCTCAAATCCCGCTCATTACTGGGCTGCTCGTGTTTCAACTCCAAGATCCGCAGCTTTTGATGCCCTCAGGCTGATTGTGAAATATGTGTAAGCTATAAGACGGCGTGTTTGTGAGCATTCGTGCGTGTGCAGGCGGCTGTTTCTGAACCGAGCGCTTACTCTCCTACCATTTTCCAGGTTTTGGTGAGGAGTAGTTTAACATGCTATGGAGAAAGAAAAAGCCCCAGTGTCGCAAACGTCTAGTCGGTGGAGTGTGACAATGGTCTCTGTAGATTCACAGTGGTCATACTTTAGTCACCAGTGAGGGTGTTTAGTTAGTGTGCAGTTGCATGACTGCAGGGGAGAGATGCTCTCTTGACAGGTGCAGCGCAAAATTGGCTTTTATTGGAGCTGAGGAAATGTTAGTCTGTGGAGAGAAGAAAAATAATGAGAGCAGAGAGAAGACCAGAAAAGTGTGTCACTCTGATGGCCCGAGGGGAGAGGAACCAGCACTCCATCTCTCCAGATCCGTCTATCCAACTCTACCAAGAACCTACATGCTAATGCTAAAACGGTTCTCCACGTCATTCATTCCCATCCGGAATTAATTGGAAAGCATTCAACCCAGTCCCATGATTTTCATCCTTCCTTGATTCCCGATTTCATAACTGGAGCATATTAACTTTATTTTTAGATAGGTTTTTTTTTTTCTTGAAATATTGACTTAATTCCTAAACCGTACCATAATATAATTTATCTGTTCATCTAAATTATGAATTACAATAATTGGAAAACAGTATTAGGAGTGAATGAAAATTCTTACTGTATTGTCAAACCATATTGTATCTCATTATCATGTAAGGTAACAATTGAGAGAATTAATTGGATCAGCTCTCGGCTAAATAAATTCTCATTCTGAATTAACTGGAAGTCATTCAATCCTTTCCCACAATTTTCTTTATTCCTTTCTAATTACATATTTAGATTAAATTAGCTTGTTTTTACACATTTTCAAAACGCTGCTATATCCTCAAACCATATTTCACTGTGATTTCAGACTTACAGTATATGTGTCCTCTAACTGATTTCTCTTTATTTATTGTAGAAATTATAAAATCTAAATGTTATGTACGTGTAAAATATTTGTTGAAGTGTGTTTGATTTATTAATTTCCGGAATTTACTGAAAAGTTTTCATCTTTGTCCAAAAGTTTTCTTTCTAAAATAATGACTGTATTCCTAAACCACATCTCACTATCATTTGTTGAAAGTTAAAACATTTCCAACATAATTGATTCACATTTGGAATTAACTGGAACACATTCAGCCCGGACCACGATTATTTTTCTCCCTTCTCATTTTCGTATTTAGAGTAAATGAACTTGTATTTAGATATTTTTAAAAATATTTACTATGTCCCTAAACCATATTCTGCTACTGGGGTTAATGGTGTGCTTGGAAATTTCTTCTAATTATCTCAAATGTTCCCTCCACCAGTGGCGGCAAAAGCTGCATGCCTCATTATAATTCTCTACTGAAAACAAAATAAACATTATCAAGTGACTGCCAAAAGCTGCCCAGGACCCAACAAGCATCATACATACCTTCAGAGTCACTAAGTAAACTAATGAATTCATTCTGAGTGGTATAACTCTATTTTACAACCATTAACAGAGTTCCTCTGCAGCCAAAGACTCCATATCGGTTCATTGGATTGTTAAATGTAGTCATGCATTATGCAGAGGGATTAATTGAAAATGGCCGCTCTGAGAAGAAACGGTGGGGGCCAGTACATTATGAGGGGGCCTGGGCAAATTCAAAAGCAGATTTTACTGAATGGCCCTTCAGGGTCATAACACTGTTGAATTAATTCACGGTGAGTGTGTTTAGAGCAAATGCATTGCCTTATTATTAGATGGAAAGCAAGGTGTGCTGTTCTGGGAAAGCGACTCTAAAAGGAAGTGCAGGCAGTTCCCAACAACTTCAAAAAGCTTTTTAAATGTGAGAGCCTCTTGCCGCAAAGCTGCACCGAGGAGAGAAAACCTCACCTGAATGCTTAACGATGAGAGAGCTTGTGTATTGAAGGAAAGGGAAGTCAAAGATCAAGAGCTCTTGAGTAAGAAGACACAGCCATTTGGATGAAACCAGCAGGTAAATTGTTCACTTAAGTGAACTACAGTAAGCCTGGTGACAAATGTTTAAAAGAAATATAATGATCTGGCACTTTAGAGATAAAGAAAAGAATTCCAAAACGGAGAGAGGCATGCTAGGATGCTCAGTCAGCTGGCTGTTATTACAAAATAAACTTCAGGCAGTGTTTAACTTTACACTGTTGTTATTTTGTATGGTCTTTTCAAGAAAATGCACCATTCAAAAGTTTAAGGTTAGTTAAATTAGTCAACAGTTTTTAAAGAACTATCCTGCGCTTAAGAAGGGATGGATTTGTTTGAAAAAATCAAAATCTGTAAAATACTAATAAAATAAATATTACTAACCGTAAAAAGCCCAATCAAAAAAGTGCTATGAAAGGCTCAAGATGCGCAAATAACAGAAACTTTAGAGAAAAGTTCTTCAGTCTAAGAGCAGCAGCAAAATGATCAGTTCAGGCACAGATTCCTACAGCACAGCAGCACAATACAAATCAAAGGACGCCTCAACAACCTTGATAAAGTCAATCAAGTCAGCTGTAATAACTTCACAGAGACAAGTGAGAATCTGCTTCCATCCCTTCCATTTCAAGGATCACTTACATAAGGCACCCGGACCGTCTCTGCACCATATCTCATCATACAAGTCCTTCCTTAGATTGTTTCATAAAATCATTATCTTTAAGACTATATAGAGAGCTGTCAATAAATAGAGTTCCTAGAGATAGCACGGATACAAGGAAAAGGCAGAAGTCATTTCTAAGTGACCCTCTGCAGTTCTTCCCTTGAGTGCCATCTCACATTCCAGAGTCCCCTCTATTATCAGAAGAGAGGACATATTCTGCCCCAGGGTGACACTGTCCCGTCAGACTGACAGCGCTCAGCCCTGCTGACTGCTGATGACATTTTCTCAGGCAATTAAGATGCAGAGAGCAGTAGTGGTCAAAAACGAAAAAAAGAAGAAAAATTAATGACACATCAAGTAGCATCAATGATAATGAAATCTTCAAAAATACATACAGGTATATGGTGTTGGAATGGTGCTGCAAATTCCAGTATGTTTCGGTCATATATTGACAGTGATTTTTCTATATTACTATGGAGAATATGTAGTTCTGTTGTGCAAAATACAGCTTGATATGACAGTAAACAGGAAATAGGGCTGTAGTCTTTAATTAACAAACTTTTCAGACTTGTTTTTTTTCGATGTGTTGTATATACACTAGACACTTATGTTTGATCACAATGTTATTGCCAATTAAATGTAATTATCAAAACAGCAAAGCAAAGTTTTCACAGGAGGATATTGCATACCAGATAAAATTATATATTATATTTTTTGTTCTTTACATTCAAATAATAAATATGAATCTATAATCTAAATGAAATACACACACACACACACACACATATATATATATATATATTTAACCATTTTGTATTCCAGTATTACTGTAAAGCTCTGAGTAATATGCCTGTAATATGAAATAAACATTTAAAATGTCTGAAGAATAATATCTGCATAATGTAGACAAACACAGATGCCTCTAACTACGTTTTTTAAATGTAAGGGAATGAATTCAGACAGTACGACTAGAAATGTCACCCTTAAGTGTCACTAGAAGGACTCCCTCCCTCCCAAGACTGAACGAACACAAAATCTGACGCCCAAATGATTATTTGCATCTGGTTAAATAGGCCCATTCAGGGAGAATCTTGAATAATAAATTCATGCATAAGTTAATTACTAAGGTTAAGGGCGCAATAAATAAAACAGAAGCCGGGGCCTTTGATTAGGACGATAGGATTAGATTAAAATGATTAATTTGTGCAGTTTGAGGGGTACGAGCATCGTCGTACATTGTTAATGATGCTGCCTGAAAGCTTTCAGGGCCTGTTTATCATATAGAGGAAAACAACAACCAACTACTTTCTGTTGGAAGTCCCTGCAGAAGAGAGACTTTAGTTTCTGAAGCAAAGTTTATAGTATAAGACTAACTATAGGTATTACATGTAATATCAACAATTATTGCCTATATGATTTAAGAAGGAAGTAAAGCACTTCACAAATTTGTAAAAAACTTGTAAATATATATCTGGAATTGCTACAGGAAAAACTAATATTATGCAAACTACTACTACAACTACTACTACTACTACTACTACTACTACTACTACAATAATAATAAGTTAATCATATTTCATCTAATTTCTTTCCCAAAGAGTGTCATTTCAGGCTGTCATTGTAAAAAATATCTGACATGCGACAGAAAAAATAAGTGCTTTGAAATACCTCAGATGCATTGTTGTCCCTGATTCTGTCTGTATTGACAGAACAAGGGATAAGCTCCTCAGCTTTTTTCACCCATGCAGGCCTCTCATTACCATTAGTATTTATTTGCTTCAGAAATAGACAAAAGCATAAAGCAGAGAAAGGGAACTGGACAAAAACAGCAATTTGACTTAAATGACAACCTTGACCGGACATTCAGTAAAGCCACAATGCAGTGTTTTGGTCCCTTAATAATGCATCTGACAGACTAAACAGATGAAAGAAAGCACTCTGTGCTTCTCTTGTTCTTTTGTACACTGTTTACTTTGTTCTTGTTGTTGGTCAATGTCTCTAATCACTGTGCTCACAATATGATCTGTAAATGATGTAGCTTCTTAATAAGCCACAGAGGGCTCTACTCATGTTACAATTAGGTTATTTTTCAATATAAGGACATTACTGGTGACCTAAATAGCTTTATATGGTTTAAAACATAAACCTATTTGTCAATGCACAATGAACAGCTGGAGGTCAGATAGAGTTTACGGTTACAGAGTTACTGCGTCACTTTTTCCCCTCAGTAACTCTCTAAAATGACTTCACAGATGGCAATTAAATGTTTTCATTTATAGACAAGCAGATTTAAAATGTATAAACAGATAGTTATACAAAATGTCACAATCAGCCTGATAGCTTCAATCAGTTATCAAAAAAGGACATAGTTTAGGTAAAGGTCAACATTTTTTTTTGTCATGAAGCCATCTTTGTACATAACAAATGTATGTTATATATCAGCAGTACAGATATGGTTTAATACTTAAGGTCCTAAACATTAGTTAAAAAGAATTAATACATTTAGTTTGCAGAACCAAAGACCTAGCATTCAATGTCACAAAATGTTTAAACTGAGACCAAATGAGCCATAATGCCACTGCTCTAAATGTTTGAATAAACCCAGTGGTGAATATGGATTCATTTCTATGATTAATTAAAAAAAAGCAAAAAAAAAAGCAGAATATCATTGAAATGACTCAGTGGCCGAGTAAATGAGATTTACTTTAAAATACCTCACTTCCATATCTCCTCTCATTAAAAGAGCCAATTAGAGAAGCATCAATACAACATTAAAAGTGGAAAACTTGAAATAATTTGCTTACCAGTCCAGGCAAAACAGAGAGAAAAAGTAACAGGGTAAATTCATCAGATATATATATATATATATATATATATATATATATATATATATATATATATATGTATAACACACTGAATCGGAATTTTCAAATCTATATTTGCATGCACACACTGACATGCTGTAAGAGTGATAAAAACATTTATAAATACCACAAGCTCTGTCTGGTGCCTTCATGGTCTCATTAGCGGTATATTTGTTGTGTGTTGCTCTCTTCTCTGTTGCTTCTGTCACACATCCATTTTTTTCAATCTGCACTGGCTCTGGGACACATCGCAGGTTACAATAACCATGTGCATTTGGGACCATATAACGAGATGAAGGTGGTACTGAAATGACCAAATTCCCTCATTAGCCGTCTTCTTTCTCTTATAGTGGATGGTGAGCATGAAACATCACCCCACTATATCTGTTAAATCAGGCCACTGGGGATTGGGCTTTGTCAATGATTTTTCCTCTGTTGTCGTTGGAAGTGCTCATTAGGGCCATAAATGCACCGGGCCAGCTAGAAATAGGTTAATTAGACTGTATCACGGCAACAGATGATCCCACAAAAGCAGTTATCATCCTAATTACACTGCTAGCGGCACACAAATTGTGAACCCCATAAAGACAGCATCCTTTATCTTAGTTGTGGCCTAAAGCGCAGATCAAATGATCTACTAAATTTTTTTTCCCCGGTAAGACCACCAACTTGTGCTGCTGACTGAGTGCTGCAGAGTAGCTCAAAATAAATGCTCGTTTCTGAAAGAACATCCGTTTATCTACTCTTACCAATCAACCGTCTCATTAAATATGGAAAAAGCAGACATTATTTCATCTCTGTTGCACTATTCATATGCTATTTTCTCAGCAACTTTGTTGCCCACAAGGAACATATTTGATTAAATGTAATAAAATCTCATGGTAAGTTCTTGTATGATGTATGAACTATGAAAGGATAGATACTACATATTACATATATTATGCACATACTATATATACAAACCTGATTCCAAAAATGTTGGTACACTGTACAAATTATGAATAAAAAAGGAACGCAATCATTTAAAAATCTCATAAACTTATATTTTATTCACAATAGAATATAGATAACATATCAAATATTGAAAGTGAGACATTTTGAAATGTCATGCCAAATATTGGCTCATTTTGGATTTCATGAGAGCTACACATTCCAAAAAAGTTAGGTCAGGAATTTCTCAGAGAAAAGTTGCAAAGAGTTTGAATTTATCATCATCTACAGTGCATAATATCATCCGAAGATTCAAAGAATCTGGAACAATCTCTGTTTGTAAGGGTCAAGGCAGGAAATCCATATTGGATGCCCGTGGTCTACTTGCCCTAAGACAGCACTGCATGACATACAGGAATGCTACTGTAATGGAAATCACAACATGGGCTCAGGAATACTCCCAGAATACTGTCAGTGAACGCAATCCACCGTGCCATTCGCTGTTGCCAGCTAAAACTCTAAAGGTCAAAAAAGAAGCCATATCTAAACATGATCCAGAAGCTCAGTCATTTTCTCTGGGCCAAGGCTCATTTGAAATGGACTGTGGCAAAGGTGGTCAGACGAAACAAAATTTTAAGTTCTTTTTGGAAAACTGGGACGCCGTGTCACTCGGACTAAAAAGAACAAGGACAACCCAGGTTGTTATCAGCGCTCAGTTCAGAAGCCTGCATCTCTGATGGTATGGGGTTGCACTATCAATGCTGAAAGGTATATTCAAGTTCTAGAACAACATTATGCTCCCATCCAGACGTCGTCTCTTTCAGGGAAGACCTTGCATTTTCTAACATGACAATGCCAGACCACATACTGCATCAATTACAACATCGTGGCTGCATAGAAGAAGGATCCGGGTGCTGAAATGGCCAGCCTGCACTCCAGATCTTTCACCCACAGAAAACATTTGGCACATCATAAAGAGGAAGATGCGACAAAGAAGACCTAACACAGTTGAGCAACTAGAAGCCTGTATTAGACAAGAATGGGACAACATTCCTATTCCTAAACTTGAGCAACTTGTCTCCTCAGTCCCCAGACATTTGCAGACTGTTATAAAAAGAAGGGATTCCACACAGTGGTAAACATGGCTTTGTCCCAACTGTTTTGAGATGTGTGGATGCCATGAAGTTTAAAATCTTAAAAACTTATTTTTGTCTTCAAATGATACATTTTCTCAGTTCAAACATTTGATATGTCATCTATGTTGTATTCTGAATAAAATATTGAAATTTGAAACTTCCAAATCATTGCATTGTTTTTATTCATAATTTGTACAGTGTCTCAACTTTTTTGGAATTGTGTATGTACATATACTATACTTAAACAAGTATAGAGTATGATGCATTGTTATTATTATTATTATTATTCCAGTGCATTATCTACTATTCATAAATTAGGAAAACAAATTGCACCGCTTTCTATTACAATGACTTTGAATAAAATGAGCTCATTCTCCCTCTCCCTCCCCAAAAAGTTTGACAGCTCTCGCTGATTTCTTGAACATTTCTTGTACAGTACATGAACTGACGACCTAGAAGAGAGAAGCCCTCAGTGGGCCACTCCAAACAGAACTAAACTATAAATGTGTTTATAGATTATCTTTGTGACACACCATATCTACCTGCATGTTCACTGGAAGCCAGCTCCCTTCAGACAGCAGCTATTGTGTGTCTCTATTTTAGTTCTTGTCAAAGGCGTTCAGACTCATGAGCTTTGGGAGCTCTGATTATGACTCTGTAGAGTTTTTTTTCTTCTTCTCAGAAATCAATAGCTACTCAACTTTACCAGACATTCTGATAACGTGTAAGAAGTATTACAAGGGCTTTTTTGTTTTTTTTTTTTTTAAAGTCCAGGGACATATTCATTTCTAGACATGTCTTGTTTCTTTTCCTCAGAAGGACAAAGAGAAAGAGAGGACATATAAGTGCAAAAGAACATATAAGAAGTCATCAAAATATTCTACCTGAAATTTCCAGCATGAAACTTGCCAACTAGCAAATAATCTTTTGATCTGGTATTGAAGTTCTGAATATGCAAATTAATAGTTAACTGTATATTTAAATAGTTAAAATGTATTACTTGCCCTCATGTCATTCTACATCTGTCATTCTTTTAATTAACATATAACAAGATGATTTTGAATAACTTTGAATAACTGTATGATATTTTAGTGTGAGGGAAGTTGTACAGTTAAATTATTCATAAAGAATCATTCACTCCAGTGAGCTTTTAACCTCTGATTTGTAAGTGAGTTGAACTCGAGAACTGGATCAGTTAAATTTATGTTATGTCATGCTAACTTATGTTGTCAAATAAAAGCTGCTCCGTTCCTGCTCAAAGTTCAGTGCAAAGAAACAATGCTGCATCAAAAAAAGTCTGTGTAAAGACACCTACAAACAGTCCTATTCTGTGGCAGCTTTCAGTGTAGATTTGGAACTACATTAAACAAATAATAGATTATTAATTGCATAGACTGATTTATTGAAAAGACAATGAATTAAACCTCAATACTTTGCTCATGGATGCAAGATTTTCAATGGTTACCTTTCAGAAACATTTTAGAAAGAAGTTCCTTTGCTTTTGCATGATTTTATAGAAAATACTTTTACTACTGCAATTAGTGGATATTGGTGACACTCTCTTTTATTTGTTCTATTATAGCTGGATTTCTGACTCTGTGTATCGGATTGTATTATTCCCAATTGCAGGGTGAGTTTTGTTCGTCATGAGATAATTGTTATGCAAAGTAAATTTTTCAAACACTGTTGCACTGAAATCATGTCTCTGTAATGTGCTGAAATGACCGGTGTTGTTTGCTAATAGGCTAATAGGCTATCAATTTGCAAATCAGAATGTGATGAAACCTCCTCCGTTTGAAAAAAAAACAAGTAATCTTATTTTGGCAGTGTCATTGTGATTTCAAATTTGGAAAAGCCACTGATCTAGAGATGTCTCTTTGTTCAAGCATTGACATAACACATCTTATACCCTACTATTTTAGTCATGTCTGATAGTAACATAATCAATACATGCTTACTTGGTAGTCAATGGGACAGTCAAAAGCCAAAATATCTTAAATTGTATTCTGAAGATGAATAAAGCTTTGACAGGTATGACATGGTATTTTTAGAAGTGCAGAACTCTTTCACTGTTTAAACTTATTTTAGTTTTCCTTGCATTGATTTTCAATCTGGCAATGTCAAATTAGTGTTTTGTCGATGTTGAAGTGTGTAAAGGCTTTGTAAAGGTTCAGCTGAAACAATAGGAAGCAGTATCCAGCAGTGTATGATCAGCTTTGAGGATCACATTTGTGAGGGCTATTAAAGCATGTTGGAATTGTTTTAATAGTTAGATATTTAGATCCACACATTTAATCCATACAGTTGGTGACTATGTCAAGTAAAATAAAATGTTGGTCGGTGGTGAGTTGTTCGTGGAAACCTTGAAAGAAAGCAGACTTTCTTTGGGATTAAAGGGTTACGCCACCCCAAAATTTACATTTTGTCATTCCACACCTGTCAAAGCTTTATTCATCTTCAGAATACAATTTAAGATATTTTGGCTTTTGACTGTCCCATTGACTACCAAGTAAGCATGTATTGATTATGTTACTATCAGACATGACTAAAATAGTAGGGTATAAGATGTGTTATGTTAATGCTTGAACAAAGAGATATCTCTAGATCAGTGGTTTTCAAACTTGTTCCTAGGGAACCACAACCCACAGCACAATTTGAATGTCTCCATAATTTACATTAGTGTGTCAGATAAAGGAGACATGCAAAATGTGCAGAGTAATGGGTCCAGAGGAACAGGACTGAAAACCGCTGGTCTAGACTGAAACACATCATTCAGTCTGAGCTGGTTAAGAAAGCTTTCCTTTCCTGACAAAGTAAAGCAAAGGTGTTCTCTGTCTAACAATAGATTATTTTTATATTTATATTTTATCTATGAGTAATCTTTTTTCCCTCCACACTAATTTTAAACACACATGTTTTTCAGGTCGCACATCGGGATAAATCCTAAAAAGAACACAATGGTTGGAGGAGTCGTATATGAGCGGACAGGAAGGTCACCCAAACAAAGAAAATTGCAAACCCTCATGTCTACGTGGGTTGCTTAAAAATGTATTAATATAAGTATTACCCACCAAACATACATCACACACACACGTTGGTTTTGGAGACTCTCCATATGTATATTTTTTTTTTTATACTGTACAAACTATATGTGCCATTGCTTTATGCCAACCCTACACCTAAACCTAACCCTTACAGTACTGGTCTCAAACCCAATTCATGGAGGGCCACGGTTCTGCACAGTTTAGCTCCAACCCTAGTCAAACACACCTGATCCAGATAATCAAGGTCTTTAGGATCACTAGAAACTTCCAAGCAGGTGTGATTTGGAGCTGGTTGGAGCTAAACTGTACAGAGCAGTGGCCCTTCAGGAACTAAGTTTGAGACCACTGCCTTACAGGAAACTTTCAGCATTTTTAGATTAAAAAAAAAAAGTGTTCTTATAAACCACCTTCAATTGTAATATCTCTGTCCTAACCATATCATTAAACAAATGTTTGTCCATGTGAACTACAAAAACCAGTACACACTCTCACACACACACACACTATTGATCTCTATTTTTTCAAGTATTCATTTCTATTCAATCATTTATTATTTACATAGATTGAACTGTATTTGATCTCATGTATTTGATTGAACAAAGCAGCTAAGACAGACAGACAGATAGATAGCATGAAGGTACACGTAAAAAAAGGTGTAGGGTTTACTTTACTTTTTACGAAGAAATTGCTAGTATACATACTGTGAGTCGGTTGCCCCTCCCCTTGATTGTCATCATCACCCCGTCCTTTATTCGCCGCTTCTTCACCAGACTCCCGACGGGAGTGGGTGTGTCTGAGAGGAGGCGCGGTATTGACAGGTCTGGTGGCGTGTGACGAGGCACACCTGAAGTGTATCGAGCCTCGTCACCACCGCCGTTAAAGACCGAGTCGCGCCTCTCCTCGAGAGACCGGTCTCTTCCCCGTGCATGCACGCTGGTGTCCTCGTGGGTCCAGGAAGGGTGCGTGAAGGGACTCGCCACACCGCCAGAGAAGCGCGCTGTCGGACACCGTAGTCCAGGCGATGCCGGGCTGTTTATCCCTTCTAACTGCCATCTGGAAGAGGCGAAGGAGAAGCCGCCGCCCCTCGTGTCCCTGACCTGGACCCTTCCCCTCTGAAACACTACCCGACCTGCACTTCCCCTGCAGCACGACGAGGACACCAGTTCCCCCATTTATTTTGGACACATTTTTCCCCTGGACACTTTATTTTGTATATTTTTGTTAATAAAAAGCCTCTCCAAGGCCTGACGCCAAACCCACTGTGTCTGTCATTGGCTCCTCCCGCCACAATACTAATTACTTTTAAGAAGAAAGATAGTGAATTAAACATTACATTTTGAAGTAGAAAGGCTAAAGTAACTCCAATAATCTGTTGTATTTACAATGTCACATCTTCTCTTTATGACCTCTCTATATAAAATCTTGACAGTAAATAGAGCACTTTAAATGAGCCAGGCTTTGAGTTGCAAGGAACATCCTGACACCTTCATTGTTAATTTCAAGGGGTTTCATATCATTCACTGCCTCTTTCTCTCATTTGATTTCTGTGTCATCAGAGTGCTGCTGTCTCTGCTATAGGTGATCGGTTCAAACCTGGGGAGATTTTACCAACACAAGTCATACTGTTAGTGAATTTATACACTCTGGACTCTGTGAGGACGTTGTAAAAACATTGTCAAAACATTCGTCATCAAGCCTCTCTCTCTGGTGGTTACAGAACTGCAACTTTTCAGTGCCGTGACCCTGTTGACCTAAACACCACTGTCATTACTCTTGGCTGCCAGGAGGTGGGACAGAATGAAACTTTTATAGCGCCCCAGAGAGCCCATTATCTCTCCAGGAGAAAAGGTAAATGCTATCCTTCACCTAAGCCTTTCTGTTTCCCTTCCTTTCTTCCTTTCTGTCCTCCGTTCCATATTCGCCGCCTCTCCCCAGCCTACCCCGAACCTCTCCCTTTTTCTTTTCTTTCTACAGCTTTTATACCTCTCATTTCCCTTTCATTCTTCTTCCTCCTCTCCAGTGCAGTAACCCATATCTCACCCTGCTCTCGACCCTCTCCGCATCCATCTCACTGGCTTTCAGAGGGAATTTAAAATGCAAGTGATTTAAATGTTTAGGGAGCACGCTGACATGAGAACCACAAAGCAGTCCAGGGTTCCGTGTTTCTCGCTCCCCTTGGAATGGGTGGATGTAGGAGGACAACCTTTCCTTCCTCCTGCTGCGCCTGCCCAGGAGGGTGCGGAAACATCTGCTAGTGTTTAACTTTGATCCCGTCATCCCAGAAAGCACATCTGGAAAACCGCAGCTGCCCACGGCACGACCCGCAATCTGTCAGGACCTGTCCACCGTTTTGAAAATGTAAGCGATTTGGTCACGGCAATTTAGGTCCATTTGTGACCTGCAACATCAGAATCAATCAATCTCCCTGATTTAGATCGCACTGGGGAGGAATTAAACTTGTTTTTGGAACCTTAAGCACAATCAGGCTTTGTACAGAGGCAATCATCAGTGATCATTTTAAAAAATTACACTGTTAGATGCACAAACGCATACACAGATGAAGAAATTACAGAGCTGAACGAAGTCAGAGGAGGGTTTTAAAAGTATACAACGATCAGCCACAACATTAAAACCACCTGCTTAATATCATGCAGATCACTCATGTTGCCAAAACAGCTTTGATGCATAGAGACATGGACTCCACAAGACCTCTGAACATGTCCTGTGGTGTCTAGCACCGAGACATTAGAAGCAGATTATTTTGTAAATTGCGAGATAGGGTCTCCATGGACTGGCTTTGTTGGTTTAGCTCATCTTATAGATGCTCAGTCAGATTGAGATCTGGGTAATTTGGACTTTTTTTTGGACTCTTTGTCATGTTCCTCAAACAAATGTATTGCTCATAGCCTACTGTTAAAATAATGTTTTATAAAATGGATTGACATTGGCAATACAATTATTTTTTTTTTTAATTTGTACCGTTGGGTTACTTATGAAACATTTGATAAACACTTTAATTGACATTTTAAAATTACATTTAAAATTGTATTTAATGAATTTCTTTTGCAAAGATAAAGAACAAAATATGTTTGCTATTACATGTTAACAAGGTCATTGTCACGGTTGTGTGGTAAGCACGAGAGCACACAACGAGATAAAATAAACTTAAATGGATTTAATCTCAAAATGACAAAATAAAGATATAAAGGCAGGCAGGCAGGTAGAACAGGCAGGCAGGATAAACACGGGTGTAGACATCGGGTAGGGACCTTGACGCTCGGACAAACAGAACTCAAAACACAGGACTTAAATACACAGGGTAATTGATTGAGACACAGCTGATGACAATAACATAATTAACACAGAGGGAAGGCAGGGCACAGGGAGCACATGGCATGAAACAAAAACATAAACACAGAGTCCAGAGATGTGACATTACCCCCCCCTCCCGGAAGGTGCGTCCTCGCACCTAAAGGGTAACAAATGAAAACAAACAAAACCAAAATGACTAGGATTTGGGGATACCGGGTCTTGGGAGGAGGTTCTGGTGGAGGACGGATCCCCAGGAGGGGGCAGGCAGAAGGCAGAAGGGTCCAAGGAGGTGTAGATGGAGGAAGGAGCCAGGAAGGAGACAGGAGGAGTCCGGAGCAGGAGGAGATCCAGAGCCCAGCTATGGTGGTCCACGGTGGAGCCGACGGAGGGAGGAGCCATGGAGGAGGAGCAGCCATCGACTCCATGGGGCCGACCGACGGCGGCGGAGCAGGTGGTGGAGGAGACTGAGGCGGAGCCGAAGAGCCAGGGTGACGTCGAGGCGCTGGAGGTCCAAGGCGACGCCGCAGGCTTCGGCGACTGACACGGAGACGGGGGACGGGAAGGACGCGGCGGAGCCAGAGCGACTGAGGACTGAGGTGAAGCTGGAGGAAGGAGGAGCCTGACAGAGCCGGTGGGATGGAGTGGACGAGGCGGCCGGAGGAGAGGAATCCCGAGGCGACGGATGGTCGACGACAGACCAAGGCGGAGCCGGAGGGACGATGGAGCCTGGTGGAGCTGGTGGACTGACGGACCACGGTGTAGAGGAGGGAGCTAGGAGCCCAGGGGGAGCCGACGGGTCTACGAGCCGAGGAGGAGTCTGGGTCTCGGAGGCAGGACGGCGAGGCGAGGGATCCTTCACCCTCGACGGCGATGGAGACCGGCAGACCCGTGGCGAGCTCCGGATGGTGAGCTGAGGATGAGCGCAGGGGCTGCTGGGATCCATCGACGTGGTGTGGCAAGGGTGGGAGGGTGGGAAAACTTGAGGCGGCACTGGAGGAAGCGCACAGGGCGCGGGCACAGGAACGGGACGGAGCGCACGGGGCGCGGGCACAGGAACGGGACGGAGCGCACGGGGCGCGGGCACAGGAACGGGACGGAGCGCACGGGGCGCGGGCACAGGAACTGGACGGAGCGCACGGGCGCGGGCACAGGAACGGGACGGAGCGCACGGGCGCGGGCACAGGAACGGGACGGAGCGCACGGGCGCGGGCACCGAACGGGACGAGCGCACGCGGCGCGGGCACCGAACGGGACGGAGCGCACGTGGCGCGGGCACCGAACGGGACGACGGAGCGCACGTGGCGCGGGCACCGAACGGGACAGAGGGCACGTGGCGCGGGCACCGAACGGGACAGAGCGCACGTGGCGCGGGCACTGAACGGGACAGAGCGCACGCGTGGCGCGGGCACTGAACGGGACAGAGCGCACGCGGCGCGGGCACTGAACGGGACAGAGCGCACGTGGCGCGGGCACTGGAACGGGACAGAGCGCACGTGGCGCGGGCACTGAACGGGACAGAGCGCGCGCGGGCGCGGGCACTGAACGGGACAGAGCGCGCGGGCGCGGGCACTGAACGGGACAGAGCGCACGTGGCGCGGGCACTGGAACGGGACGGCTGGGCAGAACCAGCGGGCTAACGGGACGGCTGGGCGGAACCAGCGGCTAACGGGACGGCTGGGCGGAACCAGCGGGCTAACGGGACGGCTGGGCGGAACCAGCGGGCTAACGGGACGGCTGGGCGGAACCAGCGGGCTAACGGGACGGCTGGGCGGAACCAGCGGGCTTACGGGACGGCTGGGCGGAACCAGCGGGCTTACGGGACGGCTGGGCGGAACCAGTGGGCTTACGGGTAGCTGAACGGGAACAGGAACTCAGGATACAGGGAGGTGCCCAGTCTAAGTCCAAGTCCAAGTCTACATCATCCAGCTCCCTTTGCAGATCCAGCAGCCCCAGGTGGATGATCAGCTCATCCTCAGCCGATGTGCAGTAGGCGGAGCTCCACTCCGCGCTCTCCTCGCAGTCGGCTGTCTCCACGCGCTGGGAGCTCCGTTGCTGGCTCGCGCACCTGGTCTGACGATACGGCTCGGGTCCTGTTACGCTCCACGGCTCTGTCGCTCTCTGTGACGATGGGTCCGTGGTCACGCCGACTCCGCCCCGTGTCAGCGGTGGGCTCAGGCTGGGGCTCGACCATGCGGTGAAGGGATGGGCTAGGCTCTGGATCTGGAGTGGGGCTGGTGTCGTTGTCCTCAGGCGCAACCATCATGGTTGATTTGCAGGACACCAGCACCCACTCGACGTATGCGGCGAGGCTCTCTCGAGGACCCGCCCGGACAGCTGCGCTTGGCTGGAGGTGTTAAGTCCGCGCGGAAATAGATTTCGAGCAGAGAGCAGTCCGGGTAGCGGAGTCGTTGGCCAGTTCGAGGAATAGTTCTGTATAGTCCTCGAGAGAGCAATCCCCCTGCTCCAGCAGGCGGATGAGGAAGTTTGGATCTTTAAACTGGGCAAACATGGCAAACAAAACAAGAAAAAATAAGGGGGAAAATACGCCGCTATTTACACTTTGTAGGTCCGAGCGTTCTGTCACGGTTGTGTGGTAAGCACGAGAGCACACAACGAGATAAAATAAACTTAAATGGATTTAATCTCAAAAATGACAAAATAAAGATATAAAGGCAGGCAGGCAGGCAGGCAGGCAGGCAGGCAGGCAGGCAGGCAGGCAGGCAGGCAGGCAGGCAGGCAGGCAGGCAGGCAGGCAGGCGGCAGGCAGGCAGGCAGGCAGGCAGGCAGGCAGGCAGGCAGGCAGGCAGGCAGGCAGGCAGGCAGGCAGGCAGGCAGGTAGAACAGGCAGGCAGGATAAACACGGGTGTAGACATCGGGTAGGGACCTTGACGCTCGGACAAACAGAACTCAAAACACAGGACTTAAATACACAGGGTAATTGACGAGACACAGCTGATGACAATAACATAATTAACACAGAGGGAAGGCAGGGCACAGGGAGCACATGGCATGAAACGAAAACATAAACACAGAGTCCAGAGATGTGACAGTCATAGTCAGATGTATTTAATTAATCACGCATGTAATCTAGCATGTATTGTTACTTTTGACCCACCTGTCGAAAGTAACAATGTACAACTTACTTAGTCCTTCTACACTAAATACCACCTGGTTACTGACAACAGCAAAAAAAATTATCTCTGTCCTATACATTATCTATAATTTTTTTTTTTCTGAAAAATGTTACTTTAGAATACACGTTAGAATACAAACGTTTAGTGTATTAAAACGATACAAAGCATTCACCCACTTTTTTTCAATCACTGATTTGATGTCATCGTTCATTTAGCAATGCTCAGTTTCATTTCAGCATTAGCCAAATGTATTTAAATCAACATTGTACTATATTTCTTATTCAAACATACTGCTTGAGATTTCATCTTTATTACTCTTATAAGTATATCATCAGCAAGCTTTACTTTAACAATGGAAAATGCAATGATTAAAACATTAATATGATGTAAAATGATATAATTAATAATCACTGATTTTCACACTAAACATTTAAGATCTAGTCCGCAAAAGTATTGGACACTGATTCAACCAATTACAATTCCTTCTAGGAAAATGGAGATCACTCCTCATTCATGGCAGTGATTTAAGCTTATAGATCCAAAATGCTTTTCGTTTCAATAATTATTTATTTATATTACCTCTTTTGTGTGATCTACTAACTTCCTTTATACCTATACATTCTAATTGTTTGATGTCATGTCCCAATTCATTAAAAGGCCTGGCTACTGAAGAAAGGTACTTGATTTATACTTGATTTATGTTCATTAATTAATTTTAACTGATATTTCATGATATTTCCCCCCATTTTAAATGCTTATTATCCAGTAAAAGGTTTGATTTTTTGAATGCCGCCTTCCTAGAACAGTTATGTTCACAATTTCTTAACTTCAAGTGTAATGCGTGAGGACGGTTGCGACTGGATTACGACGAGTATCATAATCATTCTCAAGTGATCAGCATTCAGCACTGCTGCCGTTGTGTCAGTGAGTGGTTAGCAGTCAAGAAACGGGACAAGCAAGGTCATACACGAGACATATAAATTAAGACTAATATACGGGATGTCCCGTGTAATACGGGATGGTTGGCAACCCTAACAAGGACCATCTTAGGCTCTCAGACCAGTCTGCAGCTAAGCAGCTCCACATGCAGCATTACATTTTTCACAAGTTTTGCCATTTTACTGATGCCTGAACCCAGACAACTAGCCATCACTATTGGTCCTCATCAAAGTCACTCACATCTTTTCCCACTTGCTCATTTTTTCTGCTTCTAACACATGAAATTCAAGAACTTACGGTTCAGTTGCTGCCTTTTATATCCTTCTCTCTTGACAGGTGCCATTGTAGAGATATAATCAATGTTATTCACTGTCAGTGGTTTCAATGTTGTCTTATTGCACTGTCGTAACAGTACTGTATACATCACTCTATATATACACACTATGTTGTCTAGCTTAACTAGATACGTTCCTAGTTCCTGTGGTATGAACACGTCGAAAAGGTTCCTTTGGCTCCCCAATGAGTGATAAATCTGTTATACATGTACTCTATACATTTTCACTGTAAATAAAATAACGAGATACCCATATGTAGACGTAATATTGCATGCTTATTGCATAAAACTGCTTGTTTTATCAAACCAAAAATATTGTTCACCAGTAAAAGTAGTGAGTGGGAAAGTTCCTTCCAGATCCTCAACTTCTGAATGGTTTATAAGAGTCAGAAGGAGC
The DNA here is from genome assembly GCF_018831695.1 of Puntigrus tetrazona. Classification (NCBI taxonomy): domain Eukaryota; kingdom Metazoa; phylum Chordata; class Actinopteri; order Cypriniformes; family Cyprinidae; genus Puntigrus; species Puntigrus tetrazona. Next base: position 12,981,827 of record NC_056707.1, on the reverse strand, counting down.
AGCAAGGTATATAAAGGGCTTCAGTAGGAGGTGGGGAGGAAGAGAAAATTTGATTCAAAAGTTTTATTGGACTTTGGCCCTTGTCCATAAGCCCCTGCTGAGACCCCAGAGGAAGCCCTTCAATATGGAGCCTGATTTGCTGACTCACAGCCATATACTGTACGTTTCTTATCGCCTGAATGCATATGTAATCAAAAGGGAAATCTTTTCTCCTGTGCATTCATAGAAATCTGCATAGGTTTCAAAAACTATTCCTGTTGAACTTGCATTGCATAACCTTTTCATATTCGGCAAAATCTAAAAGGAAATAAAAATCACTGTTCATGCATTTAAAATGATAGCCCATCAATGTGAAAGTTCACTCTATCAAACCTTACAAAAGACTTACCACTGGTCTGTACATTTCAAAACGTCATCTTAAAATATCCATGCTTGAACATTTTATTTATATGCCTAGCTATGATGTAAAAATTAAATTGGCCTAATAGAAATTGTGGTCAGAAGAGAGCTTCACTTTTCCACTTTTTCAGGTGAGCTAGATTGTGAACTGAATCTTCACTTTTATCTACTGATTCAAAATAATAGCAAAGCAAATGGCATAATTTCATGGCTGGGTTATCTCAAATGAGACAGTAATTGAAGTAAACAGCAATACACCAGGATGCTATTTGTGTATATGAATAAACAAAAGATGCATTCCTCTTCCCATTGCTCAATGATCGCCTAATATCATGTTGTTCATGGCAGTTTCCAAGCTTCATACTGTAATAGGATGAGATAGACTTTATTTACATATTTAGAAGAATAAAACTCAATTTAAACTTAATTTGAAGTCCAATATTTAGTCCTGTCTTTGTGCAAATAGGATTGATTCTGGTATACAGAATACAAGAAAACACTAAAGGACATAATGACAAAGAAATAAATCAACTGGAGCTCTGATCCAATGAGAAAAGCTCTCCAGGGAGAACATCTGTTGGAAAACCTTCAGAGCTTCTCCATGGTGAGATGCTTCTCACTCATAAAGGTGTTTCTAATTAAACACTTTCTGCATGTTCTTTTTGGAGTCAAACATCTGAGCAACAATTACGTCTAAAATACATGAACAGAGATTAAACACTACACAAGTTTACTCTGCTGGATGGCAAAAAATGTCTTCACAGCAGCTGCACAGGGACCTCAGCAGGTTTATTACTCCACACATTAAAAACCATGAAATTATGAAGGGGACAAAAAAACAAAAAACAAACCCAAACTACGGACCGCTCCGCCAACAACAGCAGGAAATTAGTTTCAGAGATTATTTTGCATTAAACACAACAAAGGCAGTGCGTTTAATATAGGTATTAATCTACTTTCTGTGTTAAATTTTTATGCTTTATAAATTTAACAATTGTCCAAATACTATCGACTAAAAAATTTTTTATTTAAACTATTAATTCATCTTAATATGTCTCAAACGCTTCATATTCACTGTTAGCCGGAGAGAAACTAACAGTTGAACGTTAGATGCATTTTAATAAGGGCCCTCCATCAACTCTAAATGTTCAACTGCTAAACGTTCCTCAGACTGTGACTGGAATCTGAATTCTATTGTGCTATGCAAAGACTTTTAAATACTATTTCATATTACTTTAAAAGATGATTAGAGGAAACTGAGGGCCTTAAAAGCTTACAGGGTTAGCTCACTAATTCTTTCTTTAGGTTTGGAATGGCATGGCATGATGAAGAAATTTCCATCTTCTATCCTATAAAAACCGGTTCTCATAAGTTGCCAGTGCAGTGACCGACAGTGATCTAACGTCTATACAGCTGAGAATATCCAAATTACACCTGCCAATATTATTCATAAGCTGTCACTGATGTTTTCATATGCCAGTTTCTGTTCACAGTCAATCAGAGTTCCTGGCACGTCATCACTGGCCAAGTGTTAATGTTTTTCCTCAGCGGACGACCATCGCTGCACCAGAACAGAGAAAAAGAGCAAGCGCGGTCGATCGGTGTTAATTATGCCCAAGTAACAAGGAACGGCTTTTGTTTTCTCCTCAGAGAAGAATCGATGAAGGTCAATCAATTTCCGTTCGTTTTGGTTTTATACATTCTAGCGTATTCTCAAACATATGGAATGTAACTATACAAAGCGTCTTTTTTCTATAAAAACAGACCAAGTTGATAGCTTCTGATATGCCTTAACAGCGGGTAGCATGCAACATCTTAAGACGACAAGATGACATACTCAACACTGTATATTCACGCTCTAGCGAAGCATGTAAATTCATTCAGTTAACGCTGCTTTACTGATATTTCCTCAGTAGTACCCTTATGTCATAAGGATATGAATATTTCACTTTTCATCATTCAATAACCCACCTGATGTGTATTATGTATATTGTTATATATTGTTTACTGTCAACTCATTTTGAACTGCCAGCTCTATTTCCCAGTTGACTGATATATTGTCTTATTGTTCCTAACAGAGAAGAATAAGGCAGTAAAATGGTAAACACTGGCCATTTTGAACAGGGTTTCCCCAGGACTCGCACGAGAGCTCTTAATGAGGTTTGTCAGAATGACCTATTAAATCCTTCCATCACCCGTTGCCTCTTCTCCTCTCTCTCACTCTCTCCTCGTGTCCCTGTCTGGGAGCAGTAAATAGAATTTGTCTTTGTGATCTAGAGAGAAATTAAATGTGCTTTGCCTCTCCTCTGTGAGCCCGACGCTCAGCATAAATAACAGGCCTCTTTCTCAATGGCTGCCGAGACATCATAACTCCATTATGGTCCGTGTGGAGCTGCATGGCATGCCATCTTATAAACCGTGCAAGCCGAAAGAGGAAACTATTACAAGACAAGTAAAGACACACTCATGTGTATTTATGATAAGCACTGAGGCAGAGGCAAAGAAGAATGTAAGTAGGTTTGATGTGATTCTAAAGTTCACTCGAGGGCTGAAATGTGAAACGTGTTAATTACATGATATGCCAATTAATTAATTAAATTAATCACAATTAATCACATCATTAACATTTGCGGTGAAAGGCTCCTAAAAGAAGAACGTTCAAAGACACTAATAATTTTTCTGATAATTGACAAAAATCACATATACATATATACACATACATATATACATATACATACATACATACATACATACATACATACACTTACACATATACATATTATATATACACATACATACACACACACACACTGTGAATTAATGCAATATTTTTATGTACTAAATCAGCAGTCGACCAGAAAATCCACAGCAATCTAGAGACTAAAGATAATTATAATGGCCCATTTACACCAAGGATGTTGACTATAATGATAACTATGGCTATTACATTTTAATAATCATTCTAATTCTCAGAGAATATGGAAACCTACAACTATAACGACAATGAAAACACAGAACAAATGTATCATTGGAATCGCTATCAGAACAAATTTTTCCGGTTGATGAATAAAAACACTATTAAAAATCACAATCCATCCTGCTTTAAAGGAGCTTCAGCATTTAACCCGGCAAACAACTGCAGTGCAGTATTTATAATCAACAAAGCTGTCCACTGGTGTGAATACTAATATAGTAATTTTTGTAGTTATCTTTCTAGTTATTATTCTTTGTGTAAACAGGCCTTAACATTCCTTTATTGGCAGTTATGGATGATCGGTTAAATTCCCATGTGTCTTTTGCACCTAAATCATTCATTTGTGTTACTACCAGATCCGTTTTACATTTTGGACCATGTGTGTTAAAATAGTTTTTTGGTGTTAAAATAGTAAGCTTAGAGCTGAAAAGGCATGGACAATTATTTTTTCGTCAGAACTTATTGAATATACATTTGTAGGAGTTTCCCTTTCAGAAGCAAAATTTATGGGAGAAGAGTAGGCTATTAAAATGAATCACGGTATGCGTTTCACTAACGTTTGAACTCCACAAATTGTGGAGTTCAAATTGTGGAGTGTAAAATTTTTTTTTTTTTGCTTGAAATTACAATTATTGTTGCTAGGATTAGGCACAGCAGAGAACAAAAAGAGCGTGGTAAGAGTGAGATGATTTTTCCACCGTTATTAATATATTTGGAATACCAGAATTCCGAATATATCCTAATTTGTGCTGCACTTCGGCATATTGTGTTGGTCATTATGGAAATGAGATATTGCGTCTGTTCTTTAATTTGCATGTTCTAAAAAAAAAATTTCCAAGCCTCTTGGGACTGTTTTGGAATTTCGTTCTTACTTTTAGTAAATCTGGCCATTTAGCAGACCTCAAAGTGACTTATTCACAATGCTAAATTTCACGAGTAAACTTCTATATTACAGAAGCTAGCGTAAAAAACCAAAAAGTAACCGAAAGAGAGTTTTTTGAGTTTTTCACCTGTGTTCTACCTTGTGCTGAAGGGGTGACATTGCTCTGACTCACCCATCTTCTATTTCAAGCTGACTTCTGTGGTCGTACATCAACAGAGAACACCATCTGGAAATGTGTCCACTCTGTTTTTGGGCTCGATCCCCTCTGAAACCAATTCTGACTTTGTTTCCCCCCCCTAGTCTTCCACCCATCATAGCAACATGCAGCATCCTATCAAGTGCCTCCCAAGTGAAAAAGGCCAAATAAGAAAGCAGGCACCTGGGGGAGAGGAACATCTGTGTGCGGTTGCTCATGCCTGTTTCTCATTCATGCTTTATGCCTTGTCTGGTAAGCCCAGACAGCAGGTGCATCTCTCAGTAAGGCAGCCCTGACAGATAAGCTTTAGCTGCTGAAGCGTGCCACCTGATTTTCTCCAGTCAAATCAGAAGAAGATGATGTGATGGAATTACAGGACCTCCATTTCACATTCATACTATAACAACATAGACAGCAACAGCAAGAGGACTGCAGTGTTGCAATTTTAAAGCAAATGTGGGATTTAAAAATGCAGATGCTTATGCTAAAACATGCTTCCAGTCATTTGTGTAAATTCGATCATGATGAAATCCAAATTTCAGCAGGTTATTAGTGCCAGTATTTTTTTTTACAGTGTTAAAATATATTTCCCATTTTGTTTTCGTTTGCATTTCATGCTGAATGCATCATACTGAATTGTCTCTGTTAAACGCATTTACTGAAAAAGGTTTGAGTTTATTCCTGTAAAAAAATACAGCCCAAGAATAACATTTTTTTTTTCTCCAATCCCTGCAGTCCTAAAAGGATTGCAAAAAAACAAACAAACACACTCCGCTCCAATTGGAACTGCAAATTTTTTTTTAAATATGACCGATATCCATCACATATCGGTGCATTAACTCTGGGAGGTCTGTAGGCATGTTGTCTGAGGTTCTGACTAATTTGCTATTACCAATTAAACTAGATTACATGTAATTTTCATATGATGCCAGGCAGCTAAATACATCTGTCCTCAGCAAGAAAATCTCATGATGGTGTCATTATGGCCATTACCCAGAAAAGCACTAATAATATGTTGTGATGGCCTGGTGTTTGTCATTATGAGATGCCCACTTAGCAATGTGCCATCTGTGGCAGAGGGCAACAGTTAAATGTCAGCCGTATGCATGTCAGTTTGTTTGCGCCTAGAGATGCTGGCGTGATATCAGTGCCTTTTGCCATTAAACAACCTCAGTCGCTGACAAGCCAAGAAAATATCCATCATGCTCCTGTCATTGTTCTGTGTCATTTAAGCATGAAGTGACAGCTAGCATGATGCTCTTGACAAACAGAGAGTGATTTGCATCATGAATAATAAATGGTTTTAAATGCTTTATGTTTAGAAAAAAAATTGCAAACGGTCAGAGCTCAAAACATCTCATTTACATAGCCTTGTGATTAAGTTACTAGTTCTAACTAAAAACACTTTTTTTTCCTTACAGCTACTCTCAATTCTTTTTTCCTTTTTACACCAAAAACTAAATTTGCACTTTTTAATAAATCACCTTTTTACACATTATTCTCATTTATCAAAAACAATAAAACCAACAAAACCAATAAATTGTATGCAAAAATGTATTGTAATTTAAATACTGAATAATAAATATCAAATAATAATTACAATAATAATAAATGAGCTCTTTGAATCTTTATGCTTAGAATTATTTTAGTTATTTAGTTATTATTTTAGTTAGTTTCTAAAGTCTACCATGTGTTTAAAATTCATGACTAATTTTGTCAAAAAAAAAAAAAAAAAAAAACAATGAAAAAATTGCAGACATATCACTTGCTGTCGTATTTATGTGCTAATAAATTAGAAAAGGGGAGTACATAACAAAAACATCTACGTTTTTAAGTGGTTTCTTTACAATTTATAGCAAAATTTTACTAGCAATGAGTAACAATTGTTTCTAAACTAAATTTTATGTATTTATTTTTATTTCAGTGTAGTTCAAAAGGTAAGTGAACCTGGCATTTCAGAAGCTCTGTAGGTTCAGTGTTAGATAGCGAGAGCATTACGGTGGAGCACTTAATGTTTCTGAGCATCGGGACAATGCTTTCTGCATGTGCTTTCTCTTCAATTCACATGCAAGTGGAGTATGACAGCCAATGACATGTTGCCTAGCAACCTGACATTTGACGAGATACTAACAGTCCTCTTATGTGAATCTGGAAGTGGTCAATTTAGATTCATGGAACATAATTTCAAAAAGAAAAATCAGATGTAAGATGTGAGACGATCAGAACAGTAATTTATTATTTGTGTAATGCTGTTTCATGCCTCTAATGGTGTGGATATTGCACACTGCACCTGTTACGTGACTTAAGAGTCAAGTTTTTGAAATTAAGATTTACAGGTCATGAATAAATATGATTTTTCATTGATGTATAGTTTGTTAAAACAGGACGATGTTTGGCTGAGAACAATTGTAAATCTGGAAGTACTTCGCAACGCATATTACTAATCAAAAATTACATTTTGACATTTAAGGGAGGAAATGTATTCATAAAATGTCAATTACTTTCAAGGATTTTTAGCATAAAAAAAAAGTGTATAACTGCTACAAATATACCCATGCAACTTATGACAGTTTTTTTTTTACTTCATAAACTAAAATACTCCTTTATACACAATTGTAAAGAATTAACACAGTCTTACCATTCAGAATGGTAATATATTATATGTTCTTCTTAGGAGACCTTCAAAATGGTAATTTATTTTAATCTATATATGCATCTTTTAAACTACGTATTTCCATATGCCAAAGCTCTTAAATAACTTTTTTTCTTTAAATCCAGTAGGAGTACATGATTAGTAAACTATAATGCTAGTTGTGATGATAACATGCCTGCCTGCATTCAGCAATGCTACAGTGGAGTTTTTGTTATCGACAATTATAAAGAGTCAACTTGAGCACCATTTTATCGGGAAAAAAAGTTTGCAAAGTGGCCATTGCAGACACCTCTGTGTGCAAACATACTGATAATAAAAAAAAAAAAAGTGGAATATTGTGAATTGATTGTCTACTAATGTATCTGGAATTGAACCTATATTGCTCTAATGGAGAAGCGAGTATACTGTCACCCTGCTCTCGTGTCAAAGAGGTGATGATTTCAAGCCAGCTGATTGGAAGACTAAGAGGCAATCAGAGGTATTTTTCCTTCGATCAGCGGTCATTTCTCCTTGAGCCATGTTGCTCTGCTGGCTGTCACTTTCTGTCTCAGAGGTAACATTAAAGGCCTTTAAAATCAATAATCGCTCAAGGTGGATTTGTAAATCTTGGGTTATAGCCAAAGATATAAAGACCTGTCATTGCTAAAAGAACCTGACCACTGCTTTGTTTGTTCGGTGGGAATCATTTTGAAACAAGAACAGAACGGAATGGGCAATTGTGCTACAATATCGGCATCACCATTATCATGAGCAACTCTCCATAAAAATTTGTTTCAAAAGCATTTGGGTTTTCAACGCACAATTCTTAGTTTGCCAGAGGCAGAACACACTTTGAGCATATTGTCGCAGCGCAACGCCTGCTGATGTTAGTCCACTTCACCCAGCTGTATTTCTTAAATAGAACTAGGATTTGTTGAGGAAGTATACGTTTTAATTCACAGGGCTTTTTGCCTTCTCAAGTAGAAGCTCTTTTTGTTTGCTTCTGGAGGAGTAAATGAATTTAAATCACTGCCAAAAAGCTAATGTATAAGGCATTGCATAATAAAAGATTAACCGTGCTGCTGAGAACGCACTTTACGATGATGTGCTGTGTTTGCATATGTAATACCCAGATGCTACACTGAAAGCTATTCAGAGTAATGCTTCTTCCCAAGTAATTGCATATTAAGGCATCATCTCCAAGTTTCAGTTATGAATCTGTGAAATCGTTTTCCATAAACTAGCTACAAATATGAATCATAACCCAAAATGAGAAGCATGCATGCCTATTTAGACACTGTTCACAAAACAAAACAAAGCGAAAAGTCTCTTCCTTTCTTGCCCACTTGTTCCCTGTGGCTCACTTAACATTTAGAGGTGGAAAGGGAGGTGGAGAGAAGAAAGAAAGGAAAAATCGTGCCTTGAGGAGATCTGTGGAAAGAAAAAAAAGTTGCCAACTAAAGAGTCAGCTTGTTTCTTCACATTTCTCCTTCTGTCACGCATCTCCCCGCCTTTGGATCTTCATCCCACATCTGCCTGAAACATCAGTGATTGTTGGGTAAGGCTGCAGGCAGAGAAGCGCTGTTCATTAAACAAAGCTATTCCATGCCCACTCACTGGCACTTGTCGTTATGCATCTCCAGATGATCTTTTTTTTCCTTCCCTCTGCGGCATAATGAATATGCATGCAGTTGGGTCTGTTCCACCTGAGAGGAAGGGAACCTGCACACGTCTGTGTCTGTCTGTGTGTGTGTGTGTGTGTGTGTATCTCTGTGTCTGTGTGTGAGATCATGTATGCACTGAAGCATATGCGTGTATCTCTGGGAGATATTTGCTGTTGAAGTTGAATGTTGGTGAAAGGATTCGCTTTGACTTTTATAGTACTTGTGTGTGCCAATACAAGCATTGTTGTGCTTTGAGTAATTGAGTGTTCATTTAAAAAAACTGATATGATTAGATTTAATGGTATTTTTTTATATATATTATTAATGGACACGGTGAATATAAAATGGTTGAATGCAATCGGTATGTGCAAACATGCACACTATGAAAAGAATTAATAAAATTAAGCAATAAAAAAATAACAACATGGCATAATAAAGTAGCCTCATAATAGGAAAATGGAAAATGGGTTTTAAAAATGACTATGCAATTTTTAGCACTTAAAGGGAGTGTTCTGCTGAAGAACCTATATCTTGAAAGCCCTGGGGGTAAGCAGATACACATAAAATTTTAATTTTTGGTTGAACTATCCCTTTAAAAAATAAGATTTTAATCAGTCCATTGTAATTACCATGCTGCTGAGTTACTTTTTTCAATTCTGTACAAACATATTATAACGATTATATTATAATAACAGGTTTTCAGCAAATCCAAACAAACAAATCAAATCAGATTTTTCCCCCTTTTGATACAGTACATAAAGAAAACGAACAGCCCCAACATTCTTCAAAGTAATCCACGGAACATATTTAATTCTGGATGCACTTAATAGCAGGTGATTACTATGTACCTACTTAAAAAACACAAGTACAATTTACTTATGTATGTTCATATTGTATTGTAGGTTTTAAGGTGGTTCAATAGTATAATTATAAATGTAATGACAAAAATGAATTAAACATGACTACTATATTTAGGTATTATTTACAATGTAAAACAATGTACACAATAAGTGCTTTGTATGAAATGATTAAGTTAAAAAGTGTTATAAATTATTATAACGTGGGACCATAATTCCTAACAATAAATGCGTAATTGGTGGTGCAAGAACATTTTTAAAATTCTTACCCAGACCAAAGGTTAAATGGTAACATATTAATAAAATGTACAGTGAATGTAAGTTATACTTTGGATGAAAAACCACATACTATTTTCACACAATTCTAATCTATTAATGTACTTTATGAACCCTAATAAAAGTTTCTGTCAACTAAAAACCACTCACTGCACATATTTCTTTGCTGGAGAGACAAAAAAAGTCCCTTTACTTGTGTGTTTAAGCAGAAGGTCAGCCATCAGTGCAGGATTAACCCAGCTCTGATCTATGACATTTCCTCCTGTCCCTCGAAGGACAATACTCTCCTGGAGGGCACCTGCCATTGAGAGAGACTGATCCTCTATTCCCCTCTCCTTTAACCTTCTTTGCTCCCTAGCCAAAGTCACATGACACCAAGAACCTTGTCTGCCCATTTTAGCCTGACCATGTCATTGGCTGACACCAAGAAAGTCCTTATGTTTCTCACTAAAAAGAGAAGGAGGAAAAGCCCACAGCTCATTTTGCTGGTAAACTACAAGATAATTATTTAACCATCAATCTGTAATCATGCATTTGGGACGTATACATCAACCACATATACATTGTATAGATAGATAGATAAAAATAGCGAGTTACCACAAGGCCAAGAAAAAAAAAAAAAATGAGAGAAACTGTCTTGAGGCAGCATGTAGTGCTCCAAGTGAGGCATTTTACAACATGAATGATACATGATCAAAATGCCAAAGAGTCTTTCTTTCCCTCCCTGCATCCATCTGTCAACACAAACCAGCCCTGCAGGCCTCACGGGGAATACAGGTCTCTATTGTAAGTGAGGTATTACGGTTTTGGGTTTGCGTCTTCCCTTGGTAGTTGCCTGCGGCTTATACTGGGAAAAAGGCAATGCTTTTTGGTCCCATGAGTTAGTTTTTTTTTTTGTTTGTTGTTTTTTTTCCTTTGTCTTTTTTGTTGTTGTTAACCAGTTGTTTGGTCATCATGAAGCACTGCAACAGCTCAGAACAAATCAATGACCTTGCAGTAGGTGCACTCAAGCCAGATAAAGGAACTTTGTAGGGTGTTGAAGAAGAGGTTTCAATGGTGAATTGCACAGCCATCAGAAATGTCCTAAAATGCTGGAAGAATCTACAGGGAGTTAAGGGACTATTACATGCAATTTGCCTTCCAGTCTGGACGTACGGAAAACCTGTTGTGTGGAATCAAATGCGCTGTTGGAGGGCAACACATCCTTCCTATCTGATTGCAGGTATTTTAAGCATTGCTGGGAAATTGAGGCTGACCAGCATCGGTATGGGGGAGAGAATAACTGTGGAGCAAACAAGAGTGTCCTGCAGTCGATAAACAGCAATTTAAGTAATACTAAACACTTAGAATTCAATGGTTAAATGTTTTCCTTTGAAATATCAGTTTCAAAATCATTCTGATGGTACACTGACTTCTAATAAGTTGACTGGCTTTCTTTTCTTGCCCATGCTCTCCAGCAAATGCCTGTCGTGTCTGTTCACTATTGGTTTATTGAGCAGGTCCAAATTTTCTTGTAAAGGGCAGATTGCTTTACAGCAACTATTCTATTCTATGTGCTTTTACCACACTTATATATTTACAACACTGAACAAAAACATCCACCCACTGCAATGATAACACTTGGAATAGCTAGGACTTTTTAATATAACTATGATTGGATTCGTCTGAAGGTTTCCATATTTACATATCTTCAGAGCCAACAATATAGAGTGCAACCTATGTAAATGGTTTAAAAAAGCATGTCAACATAGTTTCATCATTAGAGTGTCACAGTGACAGACTTTTTTGCAGTAAAGGACCTTCATTCACTTTTTTCTAACGTTGGGATCAGAAAGAAGACAACACAAACACTGTTTTTCCACAGCCTGGCACCGTACACTGACTTGTTGTCTTCAGAGCCATCTTTATGGTTTAGTTTCTGCATCGATCTGTGCATTCCCCTCTCGTAAACACTACATGCGCAAAACAGTGGGCAGGGCTGAACAGGCAGTGATCTTCTGTGGAGGAGGGGCTTGTCCACACCATTACATTATTAGATCAGTAGAACATTCCCCCAAAAAAACATTTTGGTAGACTAGCTTTAATATAGGTTTTGAGTTCTGAAACTTACAGGATGTCATATAATGACCTAATATATATAAAAATGTTGGTTTCTCAGTTCATAACCCCATAAAACTTGCAGTCACTTGTATGGGATTTCTCCCATGTCCCAGTACAGTCACAGTTTCAGGACCTTGGACAGCTCAATTGCACTGTAACTATTTTTGTTTTCATTGAACAACTGATCTATTTCTACCCACCAGATATGGCAAAAAAAATTTTAAAAATGTAATCAATCCTGATCACCTACAAGTGTTTAGAAGTCAGAATAAAATATTTATAAAATAAGTCATTTTAAAAAACTAACTTATGTAATTACATTTACATAAAACATTTTTAATAGAAAAATGAATAAACGCAAAATAAAGGACATGTCGCAAAGTATGGTGACCCATACCTGGAATTTGTGCTCTGCATTTAACCCATTCAAGTGCACACACTGCAGTGAGAAGTAAACAAGCGCTACACGCACACACACACACACAGCAGTGGACAGTCAATGCTTCTGCACCCGAGGAGCAGTCGACGGTTTGATGCCTTGCTCAAGGGACTCACCTCAGTTGTGGTATTAAAAGGTGAAGAGAGCGCTGATTATTCACTGCCCCCACCTACAATCCCTGCCAGACCCGACACTCTAACCTGCAACCTTTGGGTTACAAGCCACGGCTGCCCCCTAACAAACCAATAACGTTTAAATAACTATTACAGCAATATATTTTGACAGTGTAAAACTATAAAAGGTGAGAAAAAAAATAAAATAAACATGACTTTAATAGTTATTAAATATTAATAAACATTTTCAAGTCAAATGCACCTTTATTTAATGCACCTTATTTTGAAATGTACAGAAATTGCATGCTATCATATATCTTTAACTTACGGTTCAGTTATTTACTACACTATTTATTACAAATATTTTAGTTTTAGTATTACGGTTTCATGCTAACAGCCGATCAGCCTACATAGTGACATCATAGTCCCCCCAGTCTGCTGTGTATAAAAGCAGGATAAAAAAACAAGGAGAATTTGTATATTGAGTTGTGCTTTGCTTACTCAGAGGAAGGCGGCTATCTCCGTGGAAACTCAAACAGCCGTGCTGCATTAAAGAACCCCACTGCGCTTCGGGCTGCTCTCCTTCCCGCCACAAAATGGCTGCCTGGTGAGCCTGTTCAGCACAAACATCAATTAGAGAAAGGTTAGCTTGCATGACTGCTGGCTTGCACCAAAGACAAGGACAAAAACATAGAGGGGGTGGATTCGTTTTGGCCTTTTTCTTTCTCTCCTCCTTTGAATTTTGTATTTGCGACTTTATATCAAAAGGTCACTTCATGCTTTGCTGTATCTTATGGACTGGTGCCAGCTGTGCTCCATGGGCAGCCCAGGTGAGCTTCTGGACTGAAAGACTCAGGCTTTGATGAAGATCTTACATTTAGAGAGACTTGATATATATGCACTATTACATCATCACAGGCTTCCCAGTCACAAAAAACACACACACACACACCTCACATTTCTCACTGTAACTATTGTTGTGACAGAGGGGAAATTAGGGTCTATTGTGAATTCCACAACACTTTAAATTTACTTAAAAGCAGTTACAAAAAGATCTATATGAGAAAATTACGACAATCCCTTTCCCTTACCCTTTACCCTTAAAGTGGTCATTTCCATGTGTAAAGCCTTTATACTGTGGGGAAAAAAGTGCAAAATATTATTTGTAATTGTTTTATCGATCTCTGTTCTACCCACCATTAGAGTAGCTATAAATACATTTGGTTAGTAGAGTAGTTTGATGTGTTTTTAATAATATTATTCTGGAGAAAACTGTTCAAAAATCTCCTGTCTAATATCTTGAATATAAAGCAATGATTATTTTAATCAAATACATTAAGCATATAATTTTTAACTGATACAAAGTGACAGTAAACATTTACAGTGTTACAAAATATTTCTATAAATCAAATGCTGAGATTCTGAAAAAAACATCAAATCACTGTTTCAATACAAAAATATTAATAGTATTTTCAATGAGCTTAGTAATAAGAAATGTTTCCTGAGCATATAAGAATGATTTCTGATGGATCATGTGACACCGAAGAATGCTTGCATTGCATAAAAATTACACTTAAAATATTTTCAACTCTATAGCAAAATAGAAAATGTATTTTAAATTGTTATATTTATTAATATTATAAACAAAACTTCACAAACATTGTTTTAACAGCATAAATTAAACAAATGCTCATAAAAACCCATCACTTAAAAAAACAAAACAAAACAATGGATCAAGGAAAAAAAACCTCTATGGTTGTACACAGATTAACCATCATGTGAGCACATACCAAAACAGGAAACGGAAACAGGAAGTCTCAGCGCTAAGTACAAAGCAGTCCAAGATACAATGCCCCCATGTGGCTGTTTAATGCTTTAAGTAATGCATTACATTTGTGCATGAGATGGAGAATCTAAATTCACATTCCATTTTACCGTGCATAAATAAATTTAGCTTTCCTGTTACTCCCTAGGGCAGCATAACATTTTTAATTGGCCCCTGTGTGTGTGTGTGTGTGTGTGTGTGTGTGTTCAGGTACGCTCATACGATATTGTCAGAAGAAGGCATCAGATAAAGGCTAAAACAATCCTGCAGGAGGGGACATCTCTAAAAAGACCAAAAGTAAGAGAAGAAAAATAAAGTGAAAGAGGATGAACCGGGTCATCAGCTAAAGCAGGGAAACGAAGGGAAGGGAGACAGTAGGTGGACCCCATGGGGGACGTCAGGACGACAGAGACGGTCACACTGTGTTGTGGGGGGGACAGGGAAGGACGAGAGGACATGTGTCTCAGAGAGGACGGAAGCAGCCATGCGACTCTACAACCAGACGGGGTCAGCTGTCAGAGCAAGGCCTGCTGGGAACGGGGCAGCAGAGGTGGCCGACAGGTGTCCAGACACAAGGTGAGGTGGGAGAGGAAGACCAAAAAAAAAGAAAATACACTAAAAACACAAGTCTCGTGTTATTTTTCCCTTTCAGTTCAAAGTATTTTATCTTGTCAGGAAATAATGCCATATTACAACACGGGCCATGTTTCCTGTCAGATTACGCTGCCGCCTGAAGCTGTTTGTTTTATATACATTGTTGCATAAATATAATTTATATCACATAAGGCTGCAGCTGTCACTTCAGTACACTGCTAGCATTTCATTCTCAGGCACAGTAATGGCATACGACAAAAAACAAAAACAAAGTCCAAATACACATCTATATTAATATATAACATTCCTCAAACCAAGTGGAATTTATTTTAAAAGAATGGTAGCTTTATAAGCAGAGCAAAATATTTCACAAAATAAGCTTGTATCATGTTTGTGCTATGTTAAAATTTCTGTAATTTTTTATATATAAATAATTAATGTTTAAATATTTGAAAAATTTAATTTTTTCCTGTGATGGCAAAGCTGAATTTTCAGTTTTAGTCTTAGCTGTCACACGATTCTTCAGAAATCAATTGAATATGCCGATTTGTTATTCCATAAACATTTCTTATTATGACGTTACGACGATGTTAAACGATGCTGTGCTCTTTACTCATTTTTGAGGGGATTCTTTGATGAACGGGAAGTTCAAAAGCATTTACTTGAAACAGAAATCTTTTGTAACATTA
Source organism: Puntigrus tetrazona (assembly GCF_018831695.1). Lineage (NCBI taxonomy): Eukaryota > Metazoa > Chordata > Actinopteri > Cypriniformes > Cyprinidae > Puntigrus > Puntigrus tetrazona. Next base: position 12,966,186 of record NC_056707.1, on the reverse strand, counting down.
TAAATGTCATTACTGTCACTCTTGATCAGTTTAATGCATCCTTGCTGAGAAAAGAGAAGAAAAAAAAAGGGGGAAAAAAAGGACTCAAGTGTCCAAATGCATTTGGGTGCCAGATAACCCGTGGTGTGTTAGGGCTGTTTGGACCATGACTGCCACTTCTCTGTTAATTGGATTAGATGGGCGATCATGTGATCATTATGAATTTATTCCCCATCACTTCCCTTCCATCACGATCCTTTTATCTCCAATGATATAGCGGGGAGGACCACATTAATTTTCTCATATGGATTTCTGATAACCATCATATGATTTCATAGGCTGCTGAATGTCACAAATCCCTTGTACTATTTTATTATTATTTTTTTTTTTTTTTTAAGTTAAAAAGTGTTGACATTACTTCTGTTAGGAGATCATAAAGATGGATCCAACGGAAGTTTCATAAGCATAGAGGCACACTGCAATAAGCTCAGCTGTAATGTCATTGACCAGTACAGAGGTGATAAGAGCACTTATCCCATCACCCGGGCTTATCTGCATGAAGATAGCTGGTGAAAATGTTGCAGTCATTATCAACAGCAAAACAAAAGTTAACCAAAGCCTCTCCCAAACTCATATACAATCACCTCTGGAGTATCTGGAAATATTATGTTTTCTTTTCATGTTTTTCCTTATCTCCTTTTAACAAGATTAAAGCCTGGCACAGCACAACGAAGAGATAAAATTCATGAGAACATCCTCTAGGTTCTTTCATTCACTATGAGGCTTTTCTTCTTCTCAATATCTGTCTGTCTGGTTTTTCCTTATTTGCATGCACCAACAACTTCCAATTTTTAACAACCTGTTAAAACAAAAAAATTAGTTTAAGAAAAGTTTACTTTTGAGCTCTATCAATAATTGTCTTAATAATTGTCCTCGGTAACACTGCTATGTTTGGCCAATTTAATTTTGTTTGTTCACTGAATGCAAAGTGTCTACCTCTGTCAATAAATCCACGTCAAGAAAATCAAAAATGTCTTGCTCAACAAATTATCAGCCAAGAGCTCAAATGATTTAAGCATTGTTTCCAATTCTCATAACTCATTTAACTCTCCAGTGAACTCTGAACTTCATGATTTTAAACGCATCATCATCATCATCATCATCAATAATAACAACAACAATATTATTATTAACAGCTTTTTAAGGCTACTGTGACACTAACATGTTGTTAGAAGATACTTTGAATAACAAATGTTGGGGGTAATTTAAATCATCAGAAAAAAATCAGTTACATTTTCAAAAAAAGTAATGCTAGTCACTTTCCCCATTTACTAAATGCCAAGTTTCCTGTCCCCACGCTGAGGGAAACCAGAAGGTCAGAGGTGCTGCATGAGCTGTGTGAATAGTGTAGTTCCAGACTAAATGTGAATGTGCATTCATTCATCTCATTTGCAAAAAAAACCTGATTTCGCATTCAAAAAAAAAAAAAAAAAAAAAAAGCTAGTGAAATGCAAAAATTGCTTATAAAAAGGAGCTTATAAACCCATAACAAAATCAACAACACTGTTTACTTGAAAACTGTGTGTTCAGACAAGTGTATCGGGATAGTCTGGGCAACATTTGGTGAAGCACTGTATGTATTTTCATGTATTTTCAACTTTTACAGAGGGACAACTTTCTAGCTCCCTCCATCCAGTGTTTCTCGATAGCTTCTCTGCATTAAGGAATATAGACATCCCATCATATACATCTACTTATACGATAAATAAAGCACAGTGCAATTTCATCATAACTTCAAACATATATCCATCAATTTTTACCCAGAAAAAACTTCCCATCACAAAAGGAAAGATACAGGAGAGCTCGAGGCACATCTCATTGTAAGCGCTCAGCAGATGCTATTCCCTCGCTGCAGGGAGACGCTCCATTTTACACCTTTCATTACCACACAAAAGACTGTGACAGGTTCCTCCTCACCTCCAGCTGCTGAAAGGAAATCTCCATTATTGCCTTCCAAATTACCCTGCTGCTTCACAGATAAAGGCAAAACATATTTGCCTCTTTGTGCCCAATAAACCTGTCAATCTGCCAAGCTGTGATACTATAGGCCTGACTGCCGTGAGTTATGCCTTTAATACAATACATGTACGTGAAGAGTGCGGTCTATGTTCGTGCCAGGCGCGTGTGCTGGAAGCCCAGAGACTGTCGGTCTAGCAGTACTGCTTTGTTATCTCTTAGTGTAATGCACTCTCAGTTCTGTTATTCGCTGGCAATGCCGGTGCTGTTCACTGAATAGGCTTGATTAGTGTTTTGTTGTATTTAGTGGGAAATTGAAATTCTACCTGTAATTTCTCTGCTTCTACAGGGTTTGAGGAACAATCATTTGCAGACAATGGGACACAGCAACGGGGAAATGATTTTTACACATACAGGCACATTGAGTTATTTTCTTTTGTCTGGAATGTAACTCTTTAAACGTTTGGATACTTGAAGTGATTGGTTTTTGGTCAACAGGACCGAATTTTAGTGAGCGGCAACCAGGAGCGATGCTAGGTTTTTTTTAGGGGATCTGAGCATGAGTTAATGAGGACTTTTTTGTGCCTTAAAGGTGTAGTGCACCTAAAAATGACTATTCTACCATCATTGCATTATTTAAAATGTATATGTGTATACATTTTGCCAATTCTTTTTATTTAAACAATGAAAAAAAAAAGTATCCAATTTTGTTCTAGACCCCACAAATGTATGCATCAATGTATCAAAAACTTGTATCACACACACACACACACACACACACACACACACACACACACACACACATACACACACACACACATATATATATAAAATAAAAAATATATATAAAACTAAAACTATTACTAAAACCATTAAAAATGTTAAATTATTGCACAATACATTTTGTTTAAAGTATGTTTGGGTTATATTTGAGTGAAATTAACTAGTTTCATTTACTAAATTTCATTTTCATTGTGCAGAAAAACAGATTCGGGTGACACGAGGGTGAGCAAGCAGTACAAATCAGGTTCACTGTCCTTTTAAGATATTTGATGGAAAGGCTGAGATGACACTACCTATATAGGTTTGTCTATGATGGCAACCTTTCCTTCTCATTCAAACACACAAAACGCGCAACATTGTGAGAAGGACACAATTGTGACTGCTACCAGCAGGAGATGAGGTGATTTATGAGGTCTTGTCAAAACAGCGGTGCTGCCACTGTCACGGGGCCCTGAGAAACACCGGGAGGTAGAAGGTGGGCTTGTGATTTGTGCTCAGCTAGTATGTTTGAATGTACCTCAAATATCACAAAACATTCAGCATTCAGCCTCTAAAAAAATAAATAAATTAATAAATATTGCTTATTTTTGGTTACCCAACATGCTTTGTGTGTTGAGTTAAATCAGAGCAAGTTTGAGCTGATATTCTTTGACTGTAAAGATGTCTGAAATCTTTTAAGGTTTGTTATTCATTTGACATATGTTTACATTTCACTGTAATAAAGCTGGGGTCAGTAAGACATGCTATTATTTTTATAGACGTCCCTTATGCCTACCAAGGCTTCAATTATAATATTGAAATAATATTATTATAGTTTAAAATAACTGTCCTTTAGAATATGTTATATGAATTTGATTTATTACTGCTATGGCAAAGCTGAATTATCAGTGTTCATCATTTCAATTTGCTATATGTGTATTTTAAGTTGCTCAATTTTTTTTTTTTTTAATCGATATGGACAACAGCTGCTTAATATATTTTTAGCACGCAAATTAAAAACAAATTGTCTGTTTATTACTTATAAAAGCATTTCATTCTGCATTTCTAAACCTATTATCCTCTAACTAAACATTTAACAACTACATTTTTCAGGCGCACTTTATTTTAAAGTCCAATTCTTGCTATTCCTGCTTCAAAAAATAACTGTAATGCACAGTTCCAGCTTGCCATCCGTGTTTTTTTTTTTTATTGTTTAACCTCTTTCTGTTGTGTCACTTGCTATTATCTGTGCTCATGGCAGAAATGCATAGCACAACAATATAACCCCTAAATAGAAAGGATAGTATGTAAAGGCTTAGATATTTTTAGTGGAAAGGTCGAACGTGGATGGACCTTAATGCAGCAAGTCATGCCTGAAACCAGAAGGTATGACAGTCAAACAATAACCCCACTGCTGACAAGCCATCTGTAATGTAATACATACACGTAGGGCCAGAGCAACTGGCATTTGGCATTGACAGTATGGGGTATTTCAGACCAATTATGCCACATACAGATGGATTGCCATCAGACGCCTTATACAAACAATGTGTTATCACAAATACATAATCAACTTGTGTGAATTTGTGAAAAGGTAAGAAAGAAAACAAATGAACAGATGGCTGTGTTTTTTTTTATAACTACTACTAAACAGCACCTTCGAATTGTAAGATATTGACAACAATTATTACAATACTTTGACTAGGCAATAGTGTATCTGCATTGTTACAGAAAAGCTGTATTGACTTTTCCCCCGGACCTCTAACATGCATCTGCAGAAGTGGTTAATAACCTGCTTAAATCATTCATTCATGCACCGGGGGCGACCCACCCTTCAGTAGATGCTAATCGTTTAACATCACCACAGATCACAATGTGCTAAGGGTGTCTTGCTCCTGCAGGAGGGCGATTCATCTAATCGCTCCTGTCTAAAACTGGGGGTCTTAAGATGGGTGGAGGGTTAGGAGCAGAGAGCATTTTCCAAAGCACTTGTGAAAGTTTTAATCCTCCTAAAATCTGATTTCTCACTAGATAACCTTCAAACGGTTTAGACTAAAATTAGATGTGACATTTAATTCTGTGCGCCACTGTACGGATTCTAGATGCACTACACTAAGTCTCTTGGCACTCAAATACCATCGTATTTCAGCACATGCAGATTCTTCAGCTGTTCGTCGCAGTGCTGGGAATTATGAATAATTTGGGCTGGTTTGATCGTCAAAGTTGCTTCCCACATCACCTTGACCTCATTCTTAAACGCATTTACATTCGCTTTATAAAATATATGAGCACCAAAGCTGTTTATACGTATGGCTTTGGCACTCCGTATACTTGATTTTGTGCAAAGTATTATAATAACTAGACAATTGTGGCATTACACTTTGTACAGGTGTAACCATAGAAACAGCACAGAATGGCATCCACATTTATTTAGACTGAAGAGTTTGAAATTAACATCTATTTTTCCCTGAAACATTTTAGATATTTGTGCTGCCAGCACTTGGTGACTGTATGAATCATTCACTCAGATAAATATGACAGGAGAAGCTTTAAGAAAAAGAAACAAAAATTGTCTTGGCTCATGGTTTAATTGAATTGAAATGAGCTAATGCAACACCATTCCTAAACTTAATTTAATTGTGTGCAATCCAGTTCAATTTGTCAAATACATGTTTACTTAATCCATTTGCATTGGGAATACATGAATCATATTTGTTGGCATTAGCTGAAACTGGGCAAGGGATTTGTAGTTCCCAGCATGCTTTGCATGAAGCTAGATGGGAAGAATAAATGTTAAAATTAAGCGTTGCTGCATGTCTTTCTTAAATGAATAAAACGGAAAACATTTTAGTTTAGTTCTATGGAACCCTTCAGTTTCTATGTAAAAGTTGTAAATTAGTGTCCTTGTCTCCCCATATAATATTGACCTGATTCTTAAAAACACTTTTACAATATGAGCGCCAACCCTGTTATGGTTTTGGCGTTCCATACTCCAAACTTGTTATTTTTAATGTTCTGTTAAGGTGGGATTTGAGTTACACTGTCTTTTTATGTTAAGAATTTTTTTTTAACATAAAATATTCTGCAATGCTCAGCTAAAAAAAAAACTCTTCCCCCCTCTTCCCCAACGTGTCTTAGCAAATGTATCTCCAAGGAAACATTAAGGTTATCAGAACCTTAAGTTAAATGTTTGTAACAACTTCCATCATATGCAAGCTTCAAACATATCACAAAACTAAATCACAGTCCCACTCCCTAAACTCCAAAGCTATTCTGCCTTTGATTTTATTGTTATTTCAATCGTTAATATTTATTAAAAATGCAAAAAGACCAAAAGAAGCTTGAATAGCACACAAATGGCAGACATCCAAAACAGTCCAAACAAGAAAAAGCATGCTTACTGCAGTGTTGACTCCCCCATCCATTACCCGATGAAAGTTTTTAACCTTATAAATGACTTTGAGTCTTTTTTTCACTAGTAGTATTGTGTTGAACTGAAAAAAAAAATCAGAAATTTAAATAACGATTACCATAATATTGTGTATTATTTGGCAAAACTGCATGTACATTTACTCATGAAAAACAAATTTACCCATTAAAGGTGACCCAATTTTTGAAAATGATCTTTTATACAGTGTGTAACACAGCTCTAAGTGGATAAAAGTCCTGCAAAGTTTGAAATCTGAAAGTGCATAAAGTTATTGTCACTCAAAAGAAAGAGTAGACTCTGACACATTGAATCAAATAGTTTTTAAAAGAAATCCAATAGTGATATTTTTGTGTTGGTCTGAACGAAAATGTTAAATCATTGTTTGCCACTAGGTGCTGCTTTTGGAGAGAGAAGATTGTACTATATTTCACAAGACATTAATTGGGGATTATTCTGATGATGTTCTTATCAGCTGTTTGAACTTTACATTTTTGATGGCACCCATTCCCAATACTGAGCGTATGATGTAATGCTAAATTTAAGAAATAGGAAATTTCAAGAATTGGCTAAAACTTCACTTCCATCTTTAACGTGCTACTTTATATATACTGTGCTAACATTGTCATAACACTTGCTTATTTCTCTTTTGCTGATTTTGACTCCTTCCATTGTCCTCACGTCACTTTGGATAAAAGTGTCTACTAAATCACCACATGTAAATGTAAATATAAATCTGTGTCTTAGATGGCCTCGGGCTGGGCCATATTATAATGTGGCAGTCCAGAGTGAGCTGTATTTCGGCCGGGCCCCCCTCTGGTCTAGTGCCCTGGGCACATGCCCGGTAGGCCTGTGCGTTAATCCGGCCTTGGCCTCAAGGTGAGTCAATTTTTTTGCAAATTTTAATTTCCCAACAGTTAGGTCACACCACTAATAATACACCTAAAATAGATGACAAATCACTTTCCGGTGAAGCATTTCCAAAAAGAAATGCTTGTGTTGTTTTAGCCTAATTCCAGATCACTCAGACATCCAACATCTTAAAACCTACAAACTGAAGTTGGTGTTTTCATTGATAGTATCTGTAAAACAAAAAAGTAGACATTCCTGTTGCTTCTAGCCTTTAGTACACAGAGTAAACCCCTCCCTGTGGCTGTTTTTTGTTTTAATCTACAGTTATTCTGTGCATGTTTCATCTTAACATCAACCTCGCAATACATATGCAATGGGCCAGAGTTTAAAATCTATCCCCCTCTTACACCATTTAACTTTGGTCTCTGGTACCAGAGCAGGAAATGAGGTCATGACTGGTGTGGCGTTGGCTCATGTGTGCTCCTGCTGTCTGTTCGTCGACTGTCTGGACGTGTGTAAATCTGGCGTGTGTTTATTGATCCGTTACACCACCGTTAGCCCCTTTATCAGCCGTGAAATGGCCTTCTGTCTGCCTACCTGGCCATGTCTGGCAGTTTAATTCCTTTGGGTGGTAGAATAGGCTTGATTCATTAGTGCAATGAAAGTGCTTCAGAACACAAAATACACAAAGCTAACAGAATAATAAATCGGCATGAGAAAACAAACTGTTTTCTTTTCTTTTTTTAACCTCAGAACAATTTGTGGAATGATTTTTAATAATTTAAAATTATTGCAATCGATTTAGGTTCACAGAGATGCATCATTTTGGTTTGTAAATATAACAAAGGGTTTTAGCTACAAACTAGTATAAAGCCAAACTGCATGATATGGATTAAAAAAAAAAAAGTGATGAATTTTGAATTACAACAGAATAATGTGCATTTGGAATGGAACACAATTGAATCTATGCTTTTTATTCAAACACTTACTAGGCCCTTTCATACACCCAGCTCAAGGCACAGTGCAAGTGTGTTTGTTAGTTTCAGTCTGATGCAATTCTCATTTTCCTATCCAGCACTACATCGATTAACTAGCAAATGCATTTGCGCAAATTTGTGCTGGTCTATAAAAAAAAAAAAACTGAAAATAGACATGGGCCTTACGCAGTATTTTTTTGTTACGTAAAGAATGCATTAGTAGAATGTCCACCGAGCACTTTGCTTATTGCACACAGAACCTGGTTTTGCTGAGTTTAAGGTTTTCATGGATCAACATCTTCGTTGACCTTTTCTTTGATTAGCCAATCAGATTTGAAGAACCAGTTTATAGTTTGTGAAGTTTTAGGCTTACAATCCGTGTATGGTGCTTGTGCATCAATGTCATTCATCTATCATTTCCTCTGATTTTAGGCATTATGAATGGGCAAGGTTAGGTTTAGGTGTAAAGACATTTTAAAGACACAGGGTTAGCAAAATATGTTGACCCAGGAACACATCGAAATTTTAGCCAAAGGATCACGGTCTCAAAAAGCATTATTGTAGGCTACTTATAGTCATTGCGTGTCTCAGAATAGGCTCACGCATGAGCAGAGTGCACGGACCATTTTCCTGGTAGTTTTAAATTTGAAATATTTCCACTTAGATTGTTGAGTAGGTGCCTGTAGAATTGGCTAAATATTTTCACCAAGTTTGTAGAGATAGCACACCACGGTGGATTAACAAAAGGATTCGTTACTTTTCAAAAACATACGCATCAACACATTTACACATTAACAACATTAACGACAGAAAAAACATTATAAAGGCAGACACAACTTAAATATACACAGATACAATCAGGAGGAACTGAAATCAGGTGAGGACACATGTAGGAAGCAATCTACTAATTAAACTAAATAAGACACGGAACAAGACCAAATAAGGAAAACGAGCTAGACATAGATAACAAAACCAAAACAAACATAGTCCATGACAGCTTTTTGCTGCACATAACATTTTGGGATAGCACTGTCTAACTCAAATTAGTGGCATATTTATGAATTTTGAAATCTCGTGTCTGTATTTTTATGATCTATCAAATCAAATGGCACTCTTTTACCTCCTACATTTCTTTCCAAAACTACTTTTTTCTCATGAGTTTCTCATGCTGGGAGATTATATATAAAATGCTGCTTAAAATTTTTAGCCAAAATTACGTCTCTTACAAAGCAGCATAATCTTTCTGGATACTTTTGGAACAGTCTTTGCATATGAAATGTTTCTGATGTCTAGGTAGGCAGCTTAGTGGGATTTAAAACTGAGCCTGTATATCAATGTATAAAAAACGCTATATTCTTTGACTGATGTTTAAAGAAAGCCTTTAAACAGCAGGAGCAGGATTTTCTTTTTTCTTTAAGCATAACTCACTCTTTGTTGAACCTGTTTAACACAAGCAATCTGTTCATTTAAACGGAGAGCTAAAGACATTCCTGAGGCTTCACGCTGCTTCAGGATAATTCCAATTTGAATCATGGTCAGAAGGAATATAGAAGAAACGCTGCCATGGTGGCTGCTTGTCTTTTTCGAAGCCGCAGGTTGTGAAGGTATCAAGTGTAATCAGTTCTTTGATTAAGAGTGAATTGGGGCGAAATCAGTTTGGGTTGCTTTAGATGAAAAGGATGCAGGATTTAATTGTGCCCGCAGCAGTTGAACACTTTTCTGAAGTGTGTTACCTTTTCAAGCCATTGAGAACAACTGGCCGTAGGGTTCTCATTATGCCATTACGTTTAATTTGCATCAGGGGTTTTATGAATAGCCTCTACTGAGAACATGTATCTTATTTTTTTCCTCGCCCACTGCTACAGTTCCAGCTGTGGTGTGAACTTCAGTGGAGTTGCTAATCAAATGCCTTGACATGATGTTATGATGAATAATTAATTGTCATAACAAAGGATGCAGCAGAAACGCTGCCTTCAATCATGGGAGTTCCAAACTACAGGTTGACATGCATGCAATGTTAATTCAGTATTTTCTTCACATTGAGTGAAGAAAATTCAGTATTTTGTTCACTGACTATATTTGTCCTTTTTCATTAGAGAAAGTGGTATAATGGATAGACTAATCATATTTAAATCCAGCAAAAAGAACTAGTTTGATTCTTTCACTTCACAAGATGTAAATTGTACCTGAGTCATATGGATTACTGGATTATTATGATGTTCTGATCTGGCGTTCATTCTGACGGCACCCATTTACTGCAGAGATCTGTTGGTGAGAATCCTAATCAAATACAAAAATAAAGTCCTTTTACATCTGAAGGTGAGTAAGCTTTCAGCGTATTTTCATTTTTATATGAACTATTCCTTTAAAATGGGCATCTATTTAAAAGAAAGCAAGTATCATCAAAGCTATTTAAGTATATAAAGGTTTGGGTTTTTTTTTATAAAAGGATTGTAAGAGATTATCACATAAATTGCAAATAAGATGAATGTTAAATTTAACATTCAAGAACAGCCCTAGGAGGACTGACTTTTGAAAGTACATTTCTTTTTGAAACACAGTTCTGACATGCTGAGGTACACCAAAGTTTATATTTCACTGAAACTTATTTATAAGGCATATTCAGTCTTACTTTGCAAGCTTCACTGGTTTGCAGCTGAAGGAGTCGATTCTGCATGAGAGGGATTCAGGTGAGCTATTGAGCGTTATTGACCACGGAGCATGACTGATACTGGTCTGTCTTCTCTTTAAGTTCACTTAAGGGACAGTCACGATCCGTATGATGAGGATTTTTGGCATTGTTGAACTGTTCTTTTATAGGCCTAGAACTGCACAACTTGATATTATATAGATTATTTAATAGAGCAAAAAAGTGAATCACATCCTGAAATATTGTGCTGGAAAAAAAAAACCCTGTATGAATTATAAATCAATATCACACACACAGAGCCTGTTTTTGCATTTAAAAATGTGTGAGGTAGGGCAGTGGAATACAAAAATAACAAGGTCTAGAGACGCGTTTTAAAAAAATGTGCTTCTTTGAACTTGACACTTGGAAGTGCAACAGTCATAAGACATAAATTTGTTACGACTGTTGGATCGTAGAACCAAATATTTCTGAGATAAGGTGTATGAAAATAAATTAGTCCATACTGAGTAAATGATATTTTAGACACAATATATTCACTGCCTTCGTCTTTTCTTTTTCAACGAAAAATAGTTTCAGACCAAGCTGCAACACAAAGCCGTGAAGGGTCGTACCAAAATAATTCTGTTTTTGAACAAGTCGGTTTGGAGAATGACTGAATGACTTTTCTGAATTGATCAGCATTTTAATATGAATCAGTTGAATAAATCATTTAATGATTCACACATAAAGACAGTCGCTTGTCGCCACCTACTGGTGTAAAGATCTGCAGAGCAAGTCACTAAAAAATCTGTTAAGAAAATTTTGTAATCTGTTCATAGTAATCTGCACTGAAAAATAACCAATATTTTAAAACTAAAACATGCCAATGCCAAAAAGAACCAGAACTAGATGCTATAAAAATATCTGTGCGTATTCAGAGAAGCGGCGTTGTCTGTTGTGTGTTTTGGAACTGCATCCAGCTCGGTTTCTCTGTGAGGCTGTAAAGCTCGCAATGGCTCTTTGATCCCTGCTTATCTGCTCTTCTCTCTCAAACACATGCGTGTGGCCCACACACCCTTAGGGCTCATGGGAAAACAACTACTGAGAGCGTGTGCTTTTGAGTGTGTGAGAGCACACATGAGACAGCGACTCTTCCTGGCATCTGGCAAGCTCGTGATGTGCTGTTTCTCTTCTTGGGGAAACTGAGGAAGGAGTCTGGCTAGTTCCTGATTCCTCCCCTGGAAATATTGGAGCAGAAGCTGACAGCAGCGACTGCTGTGATGAATAGCCTTTTAAAACGATGAAGTACCCCGCCATCGTTGTTTTTTCCTCCGACCTCCGTCTGATGGATTGGCTCTTGGCTTGCAAGCGTCAACAACATTAGCTTCAGACCCTCAACATTGCCACAGCTTGTAAGGAAACTTGAATTCACAAAGCTGCTGTACCACTCCACAGTCCCAGTGAAGAATATTTTTAGCCATTACAATGAGAACATTTCAAAAATAATTGTCTTGCACATTATATGCCATATCAATGGCTACAACAGCGTAATATTACATCACGCAGGCATTACAGACATTTAATACAGAATTCGGTTGTACCAGACAAAATTGCAACATGCTCATAGAATCAACATGTTCAGAATAAGCAGGGACCAATTAATCAGCACTCAAGTGCTTCGCAAAAAAAGTTTCTATGGTATGTTTTTACTCTAAAACTAAAGGAACAAAAACTAATTTTCATGTGACATTCTCCTGGTGTAGAAAGCAGAAAGAGCAACTTTGTAGCATGTACATCAAATTTTAGTCTAATTTTGTAATTGCTATTTATATTTCTATGTTGTCTGAATGTGTCCGCTGTCTTCCCTGAGCATCTTGTAGAAATATTTAATTCTCTGTGGCACCAAATATAAAGTTTTAATAACAATAAAGAGTTCTGTACTGATCTAGTCTCATTACTTCTGTCAACACATAAAACACATTTCACATTTAGGTTCATGATCTCCAAGAGATATGAAACTGACTGAAGTGACTCGCGAAATATCTGCACGCCATTTGAAACCACTGTAAACAGTAATGTGCAAATTAGAATTCAGCTCTGATGACAGCCATTATTTTAAGAAAAGACATTTTGTTTCCTCTCTGCTGACACTGACACAAAGTACCAGGCAGTGGAAATGACCTTTCTTAGTGTATGAAAAGAAATACAGACACGATAGAGTTTTCAGCGATAAAGACAATTATTCTTCTTACTGATTTTATAAGTGACAGCTGAAAATAAAGGCACTGGCAGTTTTTTTTTCTCATGTCTTTCTGGATGTCTACTCTTCTGTTCAGTTGTCCTCTCATTTATGAGAAGAGCAACAATGCAGCTTGCGTGCGTGGTACGGTGTGCATGCAAATGAGCTCTAATTTAGTGTCTGCGAGGCCTCTTAAAATTGATGTAATTAGAAGCAAATGTCTAGTCATGTTATACACTTCTTTGCTCTTGAAACAATAAAATACAATACCCATTCATGAACAATTCAAAATTAGTTCACATAACAACACACAATCCAACTGCTCTCAAAAAGAATTACTGTATATCATAATCGTAATTTGCAAAATACAAAACTAATAAAAATGAACCTAATACCGTTAAAGTGTTAAAACATTTTTTTCTTATAATAAGATTGAAGATTTGTGAAATGACTTCGGTTCAAATGACATTACACAAGGATGTCATCTGTTACCCGAAGCAACACAGGAATGAAAAACGAGATCATTTTGCATCTATTCCCACATGTCCACAGACTGTTTAACCTTTAAAGATGTCAACATAGAAATCTTATATATTGATCTGAAATATTGAGTGCCCACAGACTGTAATAAAAACGAAAATTTGCTGAAAATTTCCTCACCCTCAGGCCATCCTAAATGTAGATGAGTATGTTACTTCAGCAGAACAGATTTGGGTACATTACTATTATTTTGCTCACAAAGAGACCCTCTGTGGTGAATGGGTGCCGTCAGAACGAGAGTTCAGACAGCTGATAAAAACGATTTTTCACAAGTAATCCAAGTGATGGATGGATGTGATCAGTTAAACTCCAAACTTTCATTCTGACCAACACGTTCTCACTCCCAAACCATCACATATTGGCGCTTGGTATGGGTACCCCTTTAGCATATACATATATATTTATTTTTACATAAATGTTACTCATAGTTGATTTTCTTAATTTAACGATTTGCATGCATTTAAAAAATATATATATATATATATATATATATATATATATATATATATATATATATATATATATATATATATATATATATACACACACAAACACACAGGGGTTTAACAATGAAACTGAAACTATGGTCAATGTAGTGTTGGAGGTTTCGTGGCTAAATTTGTCCAGCCTTGGTGGCCAATCTTCATTGATTGCACATTCCACCAGTAAGAGCAGCGTGTGTATATCTGTGACCCAGACAGCAAGTCTTTATGATGCATCAAGAGCCACGGTATACAGGGTGATGTCAGCATACCACCAAGAAGGACGGACCACATCCAACAGGAATAACTGTGGACGCAAGAGTAAGCTGTCTGAAAGGGATGTTCGGATGCTAACCCGGATTGTGTCCAAAAAAACATAAAACCACAGCTGCCCAGAATTAAATGTGCATCTCATCTCTCCTGTTTCCAACAAAACCGTCCGTTGGGAGCTCCGCAGGGTCAATATACATGGCCAGGCTGCTATAGCCAAACTTTTGGTCACTCATGCCAATGCAAAATATTGGTTTCAGTTGTGCCAGCAGCGAAAGTCTTGGGCTGTGGACAACGTGAAACATGTATTGTTCTCTGATGAGTCCACCTTCACTGTCTTTTCCACATCCGGGAAAGTTACGTGTTGCATTCCAATTCTTTCTGAAGCCTTTTAATGTCTTTATGCAAAGAAGAGAGTATAACACAAGGTTTTAATCACTAAAAATGATCCTGATAACATCTCATTCAAAAAGATACTCCCGTATAGAAGATCAAACTTATTGTATTTGAAAGAAAATCATCATACACACAGTAAACATACAGAATATTGCTATTTATTCAAATCAACAGCTTTTTAACAAGACCTGCAAATAACCACAATAGATAAATAAATAATTTTAAAAAAACATAAGCGGGAACTCCTCCTCTTGTAAGAATCTCACGTCATGGACGGCAACATAGTGCTCTTTGGCTTAAAGCAGCTATGTAGTATCTCTGTTCAAAATTTGCAAAATGTATATAATAAGCGAGTACACCATAAATTCATCTTTCAACCCGGCTTTTTGTCTTATCCCGAATCACTACAGTTCACTTATAATAAGTGCTTATATTTGAACTATTGTAGCCTGGTCGGGTGGTCAGCGCTGGGGAGTAACACATACCTGTGTGAATCGTCAATAGCATTTCACAAACAAAGCTGACATAAAGGCATGATCACACTGCACTTTTTGCTCCTTGTAATTATACGCATGTGAAAGAGAAAAAACAGAAACCAATGCTTCTGCGGCACAGGTGCAGTTCAAAGTTCAAGTTTGGTAACTCTTACCTTATTTTATGTTAGTTTGTTTTATGTTTTTTTATTTGTTTATTTGTTATACATAAAATTCAATTATTCCCTGTGTTGTAAACAGTGGGAAACAGTGGGCTTGTGGCATCATATCCTGCTCATGCAGCCGCCTGCCCAAACTGCAGTGTGACCGTACCTAAAGACTGCAGCACACACAGGACGAGCTTTAACATGGCAGACGGAGATGGTGATCACATCGATTCCTCTCACAAATCAAACCTTTTGCCTCAGAAGGCTTGGGATATTAATCCTTTTTAAAGAAATACTGATGGTAGTTGTATCTGCCTGTTTTATCTTGTTTAATTGAAAAATGGTAGGTTTAGGGGCAGGGGTTGAGTTACGTGCTTATGAATGTGAAAATAATATAATCTAAGTAAAACTGTTGTGACTGTTTACAGTGAAAAATCACACTCCAACACATATGCAATAATGGTAATATCATTACCCAATATATAATTTAATTATTACGATAAAATTCCCAGTATCTCACGTCAGCATATTGACGCCAAGGGTTTCTTATTTAAAGCAAAGGAGGACCTGTACGAAAAATGTTACTAAAGAAGTACCCTGTGACACTAAAGGGTTCTGACCAAGCAGAAATATGTGACTGGTAGAAAATGCTGTTCTTACGGTACCCATTCACCGCAGAGGATCCATTTGTGAGCCAGTAATGTGATGCTACATTTCTCCATATCTGTTCTGATGAAGAAACAAACTACATCTAGGCTAAGTCAATTTTTAGCAAATTAAAGTTTTGGATGAACGATTCCTTTAACATACCAATAAAGAAAGCTGTTTTGTTTCGGTTGTAAACATGTAACTGTGCATTCAAGAAGATAAATACCACTGGGATGGATATTGAGCTCAAGCTATCTGACCACTGCTGATGCTTGAGATGTACTTTCCATATCAATTCCAGATTTGCGCCCAAGGCTGGGCATTCACTGAGGACAGATGGTGGGTGGGCAGAACATGGTGTTTTAAAGCAGCTCAGGGTCAGTCCAGCTTGCATCACAGTCCCATTTGGCCTAATGGGCATCGGCATATGAAGTTGAATCCCAACACAGGGAGTGGGCAATTACTGTAGAGTGACAGAGCAATACGGTCACATAATCAGTGGTTAGATAACAGCATTTACTATATTTTTTTCTGACTACTACTACTGCTATTAAGATATCTCCTACAGTTTACATGCAGCAGTGTCTGGATTATTTTGGTTTATATTATGTTGGTTATTTATGATCAATGATATTAAATTTCAGAAAACTTACAAAATATTGTCTCAGTACATTATTGATAGCTATGCTCTTAATTATGTCATTTCAACTAAACGTTTAATATATATAGTTTGCCCCCAAATTAAAATTCATTATTTACAAACACTCATCTTATTGTATTTATATCTTAATGGATAACAGTGAACTGTGTATTTATATCATTCTGGAAATTAAGAACTAAATTCGTAAAGTACAAGTATTGTTTTTATTGTCACGTGAAAAGGTAATTTAGACCTTTAGGGTACAAAATATCTTCTCATAATTAGGACAGAAGGCCCCTAGTGGCATGTTTTGTGTTTGAGGTATTTAATATTTATCATAATTAATGGACTTATAATTAATTATTTAACGCTTTCATAAAAATTAGACTTTTTCATTACCTACATTATTCAACAAAACCCACAGGCTACTTGAGTGTCATTATTCTATTTGGGTTAAGCTAAATAATATAAATGTATAATTTCACATAAAATATTTTAGTTCGTACTTTTCAACAACTAAATGATTAAATGTTGTTTTAATTATGCATGAATTATGCCTGATTTAATTATTCCAGGCATCACGCTGCCTATGACTGTTAAAAGTCATTAAGATACCCCGCTTGTATATGTATAAGTCAAATCTGAGTATGTACAATATGATGTGACATTTTGGTCAGTTGCCTTTGTTTATATAATACTCCATATTTCATAGTAGTAAATTAGCAACATTCCATTATATTTAACAATAGGCTTGTCCACCACATCAAAGATATGAAGTATTGAAATTTAATGAATTAAAGTACTGTGCTATTGTAAAACAAGTGTAGTAGTAAGGCACCATTCAATCAATCAAGACAAAACTAATTATGCCCATGCTGTGTGGTGTAAAGCACTCATTTGTTATGGACTGAGACAGTGTCATGAATTGATAGACTGGGACTGCAGGTTCAGCACAGATAATGAGGGGAGTACACAGCTGCTATTTCTTTTGATGGGCTTGAAACTGCTGATAATGTGCATAATGACAAGGTTAAGGTTATGGATTTTTTTTGCAAGAGCTATTAGATGCTTTTAATGAGAAATAAATACGGTGTGACACCACGGAATGGCAAACCTGTGTTCTCATAAAACCTGATGCTGAAGATCGCACGATATGTCCGAGGCTTAATCCAGATCACAAATAGGGTATGTTATACTCTTATTCAATATAGCACGATATAGTACAACCATGAACGACTACATGTTCACAATTGTTTGCTTTGATTACGACAAATGCGGTGTTAGGGAGATTAGGCATATATCACATTTTCTGTGAGCAAGACATGTTTTATTCATCTGCTGAAAGCTCAGCCCTACCTCACTGTCAGACTCGCTCTCTCATTATCAGATTTGTTCCACCGCTAGAGGAGGGACAGGATGACTCTCTATCAGAGTGACAAAGAAATGATGGACAGATATCCAGGCAGCTCTTCTTCTAAAGCCTGTGGTATGATTAGTGCTGACTGCCATGAAAAGCCGCATCAGGTTTGTGCCCATGTGGATCCGTCTGTCTGACTTTCTTAATACTGTATACTTGCATTGACTATGCCTGTTTTTTATATCTAAGATTTACTTGTGCTTATTGCTTTGAACCTTTTTTATTTTTACATTATATTTACTTTTATTTTGAATGTAATTTTTATCATATTAATTTTATTGTGTAGGCTGTATTCATACATGCATAGAAAAGGAGGAAATTCTTACATTTAAATTGACTTCCTATTCCATACTTCTAATCTAGGTATTGCAATCAGTTATTTTCTTTAAAATGATGTAGCTCATTGAGAATAGCATTTTAGCCACAAATGCTTGTCTTGTAACCAGTGAAGTCCACAATATGAAGAAAAATCCTGGAATGTTCTGAAAGACTTGAACATCTGTTAATTTAAATTCAGGAGTGTTAATATTTATTTTATTTAAAGTCATTTTTTAGATAATAATCTGATACAGAATTCATTAATGTATTTGTTATCAGAATGTGATCTGATCACAGTAAACTACACAATAATTACACTACAGACCAGGTATTAGTTTTCCACCATGCTTTGGTAGCACATATTTCAGAGCCGAGCACAGCTGACAGACACTGATGGATAGCCAGGCTGTCCAACGCGTATATTGTCGTGGAAATTAAAGTGCTAGGTGAGTCAATAAATATTATTAGGTTTTGGGTCAAGGGACCTTTCACTGGCACACTCGACTCCAGTCACTCATTTGGTCTTCTTACAATAAATATCAAAATATGGAGATCAGAGCTAGCAGCACTACATGAGCTACTACCAGTGTTGAGGAGTAACTAGTTATATGTAACATGTTACAGAATTACATAATTTAATTACAAAATGAATGTAATTGTAATTAGTTACAATTACTGAAAAAAAGGGTAATTAAATTACAGCTACTTTTAAAAATTTAAGGGGTTAAGCCTTATTTTGTGGTGGCTGTGTTTTGATTTAAATTATTACATGGCTCGTTGAAATGCCTATTTCCCAATAACAACTGGTAAAATCTAAGCCTGGGAAGTCTCTACCTGGGAACTAAAGTTGGTGGTATACACTTGTTAGGAATATTTTTTTTTTTGGTGGAAGCTTTGTGTTTGATTCGCTAAAAAAATATTAGAACTATTAGTTATGTGTACAATTTCTTAATTTTATCATCCTGGTATCATGGACTTGCTCTTTCCTTTCATACAAACGCAGCTATGGTTATTTTGTGTTCAGATTTCATTGGTGTTTTCAAATTTGAAATTTAATCGTAAGATTAGTGAACAGTTTGGGAGAATTTGATGTTTCCAAATAGGATATGAGCTGCACTTGGATGGCCAAAAGGCAGTTCAAAGATGGCCGCCGAGTGAAAGGACTTGTCTTAAAGAGACTTTGATCGTATCCCTTAAACGTCCATCTAGTTTAAACTTGCCGCTTCCTAGAAACTGCTTCCATCATGGAAGTTTTCTGTTCAGTGTTTCATGTTTAATTATTTGCTTTTGTGCCAAGCAGCCATGTGATAATTTTGATAATATACATCCAGCCAGTTTTTATCGCAAAATAAAGATGTGCATTATCCCATACTTATTGTAATGTTAATTCAAATGATGAAGGATTTTGAAAATCTGACATTAATTAGTGTTGAGTGCTACTGTGAGGTTAACCTGGCCTGATTTAAATATTGATTAACAGTGGAAAATATAAGAAATTGTGAAAAGTAATCAAAACGTAATCACAAGTAATAAGTTACTTTAACATTACTTTTAATAAAGTGATTAAAAAGTTAAACTACTTATTGGTTTCGTCTTAGATGAAACAAGTCACTATAAATAGACATTCTACTCATTTGACAGAGACTAGAATGTTCAGAAAGAAACGGTTTAGAAATAACCAGTTGACTAAATTACTTCCAAACGACTTACCTACTTTTATTGAGCAATGCCCCGGTGCTGTTCTAGTGCAGTACAGATCTAAATACCACACATTAATTTAATGGAAAGATGTTAAAAAGTTAATTATTCTCTTATAGTGTTCAGCAGACTTCATTTATGGCCATTAAAAAATAAATAAAAATCTTCTCTTTCAATAGAGATCTGAAGCAGCTTATGATCACTTTTCCTGTGGTGATATTTTTAATATACCTAATACCTAACACAATCACAGGCTGCCTGTGTCTATGCAAATGATCCATCTGCTCCAGGGAACCTCATGAGGGTCTATTGTGGAGAGCAGCGTGATTGGGTCCTTTTGTAGGTCTTATCTGTTATGTTCGTTGCAGATTGAAAAAAAAAAAAAAAAAAAAAGCTCAGCTCATTTCCTTGTCTTTTGATGCCAATGGAAGGGGGATTTTTGACGGCAGACATTTTGTTGATATTGCTCCTGGAAACCTTGAGACACCGTCACGATGAGTGACAATATTTATTTATTAAAGTTAAAATTTATTCTCATTAAAAAAGAAAGTCAATCAAATCACTGCCATCTTTTTAAGAGACGGGCATTAATGTAAACAAGAGTTCAGTTTGCATTCATGCTGATAAAAGTTGTTTTCCTGATTTTGCAGAACTAAATTTGTCTTGCATGACAGGCTATTTTTCATTATCACTCCTAAATGTGTAAAGATGTTTACCTCATCACACCAGCTATAAAATATGCTTTAGCTTTTCAGTCAAGTTTATGTTATGTTTTATGTATTGAAGTCATGGATGAAGTCAGATGTTGCCTCATAAACCAGACACCAGCTATTCGTAACACCAAGATAATGAAAGTTAATAATGGGCAAAAGTTAACAAAACAGCACATTAATCAAGCTATTCATTATAGAAGAAAGATGACTGCACTGCTGTATCCAAACAACACAATAAGAACCCTTTGCTTTACCCTCATATATTTTGCAACGTGTTTTCTTGTATTTAATATTCATTAACGCTTCTATTTAGGCCTTAAGTACCGACTCAATTTGTCTCTGGCTTATAAAGGACTACGGCTGTGTAAATTCAATCCTGCTAAAATGTTTTATTGCCCTAATCCATAATATGTAATTGCATTCATAACCCGAACAATATATTTGTGCCAAGAAGCAAGCAAACAAACAAATGCATTAAAAAATCATGACAATTTCCCTTTTCAATCAGTGACTTGAGGTCATTTTGAAAGCAATCATTTCATCTGTATAAATCAACAGCTCCCCCAGATGGGTCAGTGTACCTCCCTGGAATTAATTTTAGAGATGCATATGTTAAGCAAAATGAAACAATAAATCACTTGCATTGGAAGAAAGACAAAAATTAGATGGAGCGAGAGAGTCTGTGGGATGGAAAGAGAGATAAAGTGTATTTGCATGAGCACATGAGCAGGTTTAAGTGTCTGTGGGCGTCCTGACTGGCTTTATGCATTTGCCATCCAGCAGGACCTTGAGGGCAGACCTCACACGTTCGTTTCCGCAATCACTGTCATTCACCTTAGACACAATGACCACATTTACGAGCGCCAGCATCCAATTTACATGAGAGCTCATAAAACCTGACCACAATTTTATATCATTGGCCATTAATGACAGGGATCACTGCCTTCACCATCAGGACAGAAAAAAGAATGGAAAGGAAGCCCAAAGGGACATCAGGTTGGACGTATGGAAGGACGTTACACTCACATACACACATCATTACTGCCATGAATAACGGTGGGTCAATAAGTCATAAAAATGTCTCTTGTTAGCGACCTCTTGTGTGTTTTATTTTTTAGACCTCAGAATAAATGACCCCTAAAACTCATAAAACGTCTGTCCACAATGCTTCAGCATTAAAAATATTTATCTTCCAGACAGTACATAGGTGGTTATTTTAAATATTTTCACAGTATGTAATTCATTTTTGAAAAATGATGTAATAAAAATTGAAATACAGATTGATTCCTGTTATGGGCCGTTCGCACACACAACTCGTTTTTGGATTCCTCTGCATTACTTTTCCAAAATAAACGTGTTTGAGAGACGTTTTGCATCTTTGCATCTCGCACATGATATGTCATTCTAAAAATATACCTCTTAAGTAAAATAAATTCAATATACTGTATATATAAAAAAATATATCTCTGTGTTGTTAACCTCAAAAATGGACTTTTTATGTATTAAAAAAAGCTAAATAATAACAAGCTATCTATTGCTAAGTGGGGGATTGAGAATTCAAAAATTTAATTAGTAGCACTTTGAATTGTATTTGTGCAATTTTATCAGCAAGATGGAATATGTGCAAGATGTGAATTAAACAACCACAAAACATCATGGCTTAGCCTAAATCAGGATCAGGCCATAGTTCAATTATGACATTTAAGCAATTTTTATAAACATGTCATGTGCAAGTTCCTTTCAGTTGAAACAACTCATTTGCATTTTAGTCTAGGACCAGGCTTAAGTTTTGTCTGTGAAACTGGGGTTACTTTTGCTTTACAGTATAGTAAATACTTTTGTTTATAGAAGCAGGAAAACATAATAATAATGTCAATATTTCATACCACTTTCCTATGTTTCCTTAATTATGATATTGGGACAAATAGGCTAATAACTACCTAATATGATTAATGAGCACTTAAGGTAAATATATATATTGTGAGTTCAATATTTTTTCTAACAACATATTAGTTACAATACAATGGTGTGTGCGTAAAAATGCACTGCATAAGAGGAATGACCCAGTTTTTCGGCAGAGATGGTTTGTAGATGAATCTCTGTTCTGAGAGAAGCTCTGGTGCACTTTCCATCACAGTGCTGGGGGAATTTATTGTTCCATGCACAAAAACTAAATCAATAGACGATTATGTGGATGGAATGGTCAGACATTATCGCTCTACCGAATCATGCCTGCAAACACACACATACACACAGACTTACAGATAAGGGGTGAGATGGATGTCTCACTAAAAATACAATAGCAGTCAATCGATAGTGCTGAGATGGATCCAGATTCCATCAGAGATGAAACTGTTACCTCTCCATATTAAAAACTCATAAACAAACCCAGCTAAGACAACATTAACTGTCATTAAGAGCAGCAGTAATAAAGCACTCAGGGAATAACAAGGAGAAGACTATATATATATTAACAGCTCTGGTGGTTGTGAAGAAAAGAAGATAAATGCCAAGTGTTAAGACAAAATGTTTTCAAGCAAGTTGACCAATAAAACGACTAGTTCACCCTAAAAATGTGGATATGGGGATACAAAAGCATCTTAAAAGTATCAGAAAAAAGTCAGTCTCCTGAAGCAGCACAAAAGCCTTATCTGAAAAAAAAGAAAAGTTTTATCAGTGATTCCTGATGAACTGTAACTGATTTGTTGATTTAAATCAATTGGTTATTCAGACTTACGCCTAATTACACATATATAAACACTCTTTGCATCATAGAGAAACACAACTTTAAAAAATTTTCAAAGCGATTTTAAAAGGTATAAAATAAATAAACCTTTGCTTTTTTCTCAAATGTAAGTTATGTCGTGTTCACATTAATCTACATGTCACAGTGTGGTTTAGCGTGAAGGAGCACTCGACGAGAATAATTAAACTTAAACAGATTTAATCCTCTTCAAACGGACAAAATAATAATATACAGGTAGGTAGGTAGGCAGGCAGAACACAAGCAAACCACACGTATAATCCTCGACGATCGGACAAAGGTGCACTCAAACACACAGGACTTAAATATACAGCTTAAATGACTAAATTAACAAGAAACAGCTGAAGACAATGATACAATTAACACGAACAAAGGTAGGGAACACAGAGCACATGGCACAAGACAAAAACAAAGGATCCAAAGACGTGACACTACACTCTTCCTCCAGCAGCCTTTTCAAATGTCTTTTTGTCCTCAAATGAAGAACGAAAAAGAAAACATTTGGCTGGATAGCATTCCCTAGAGCATTTCAGCATTCCTCTGAAAGCCTCTACCTCCCCAGCTCCACCTGTATAGATGATGCTATGGGTTATTTTATACTCACTGCACTGTATCAGAGTATGTACTGGTTGTAACAAGTTCATGAACTCTGCAGCAGCAGCAGCAATAATCCACAACAACATCAATAACCAACTGCAGCAGCATCGTGACAAAAATCAGGAAGTGTATTCTGGCCTTTATGTGAAAACAAGAGTTTTAAAAGAGACAAAAACTATCCATTCCATGAGATTTGTTTATTGTTACATCTGCTTTGAACTCTCATTAAGACACCATAAAGAACTACTAATGAATGGATGTTAAAATCTTCAGTGAATAACAGTTTGAATTAAACTCTAACATAAAGCTTGAGAAAACTTTTGGATCCATTTCATGATAATTTTATGGTCCTTTTTTTGTACTTTTCCTCATTCATTTTTTATTTTATTGAATATAATTGACAGAATATTTTCCTTTAGTGGTTTAAGGAGTATGAAAAGTCATGCAGGGTTGAAACAAGGTTGAAAGAGTAAACTATCATGCAAGTCTCTTTAAGCCTGTTATTTATGTGCGAGATAAGGATTCGGGCTGACAACACTTATAAAGCACTCTGATTTAGTATAATAAATAAGCAGAAAAATGGATGAGTCAGAAGCATTTTAAAAGCCAGAGCATGAAGCAAAAAAAAAAAAAACAATGCCTGAACCTTTCTAAGAATTCTCACACATCTTCCAACGAGAGTGTGGCAGACAGGGTGATGTCTTCTGTCTCAGAGCAGTGTTCCATGGTGACCCGAGTCGACGAGCTAGAACACAGTTGGAGACACAGTTGGAGACATTCACACACGTATTTGAGTCCGGACGCCAAGAGAAGTGCGAACTGGGAACTGTTTTTGCAGAAAGTGAAACTTTGAAAACACAAGCATAAGCTGCCCTCTGTGACAAAGAACAAAAGATGAGATGCCAGAATGCCGCCTGAATGTTTGAGACAGTTTTTGTTTGTATGCGACTATGCACTCTGCCCACGAAAGAACAGGCTAGACAACATAATCAGTCTATTTAGATGCTTAGCAGTGTAGCAGTTTAGATAGTTAGCAGTGTTCGCTTTGAACACAAAAGCCTTGTGTACCAGCATGGTGTGCAGGTCTATGGCAACTCAAGTTAAAGCAAAACACTTCTGTAACACTCAAAACAAACTGAGCTCCTGAAATAATAAGAAACTATGACAATTATAGACAACCGAAAAATAGTACTACCCTTGACCGAAAGCAAAAGGACACCCATCCCTTCTGAAATTATTACTGTATGCTTGCTTCAAACTGTTCTAGGACCAGGTCAAGGACTCTCTATCCTATTATACCGATTAGACTCAATTCCAGCTGTCCTGAGCTCTGTAATGTTATCTCGACATGGCCAAATCTCATTTTAAACCTGTCTTGCTAAGTCAAATAAAATCAGATGTGGTTGTGGTTGTCCAGAATTCCAAGTAAACATTAAACATGACAGATGTGACTTTAACGGTTCCACCATTGTAGCGTATGTTTTTGTACAGTCCCACCAACCTTTCTAGAATGACCCCGAAATAAAACTTTGACCAGTGCAATCAAGGCCAATAGGATCAAATTCTCAGCGTTTTGTCCTCTATGCTGATATGATAAAGGACATTTGTTTTCCATTGACCTCAGGGATAGGATGGGACAGAAAGCAGCCCACAACTCAGAGAATGCTGGCAACACAATTCAATTACGGAAATAAAAGAAAAAACAGTGGAGCATGTTGTGAAGATGGTTGCAAAAATAAAATTTTGAAATCACAGAGACACATGGAGAGTTCAAATTCAGGTTTTAAAAAAAGTTACTAAAGTTTTTGTTAAATTGCTTTCCCCCACATTTTCAGAATTAGTAATGTTTGTGTTCGTGTTTTCATTCCTTGCGTGCTCCGTGTGACCTAGTTTCTTTTATGTTTGATTGCGTCATTATGTTCAATGTGTTTCCTGTGATTTATCCTCATTTACCCTCCCTTTATAAGTTGCATTCAGCTCTGTGTCTATTGTCTGGTTTACTTCATCCATTCTAGTGTGCATTATAAAAAATGACCATGATTTTAACAGAAAAAAAACAGTGAAAAAGCTACAGTAAATATCTGTTAAATTGTTAACTTTACGTTCTCAAAATGCATTGCATTTCAAATTTTGTTTGAATTTGGTGTTTTTCATTAAAATCACTGTTTCCTCTTAGTTTTTTTCTCATCAGTTATGTTTATCAGGGTTGTATGTTACAATTAATCTATTGCATATTTCAGTTTAATGACTCTTACCATGATGGTGTCTAGTGTTTGTGTGAATGACACTGAGCACCTTTTATATATGTTATTATTCAAAAGCTGCTTGTTATGGGCTTTGGTTCATCTTGTGACTTTCTCATCACCACCTACATTTGGTGGTAATCAGTGCATTTCAAAGGTGGAACAGATTTTAGTACTTTAATAGGTTGGTATATTAACATTATATCAGTTATAGAAATTACGGTATTTAACTGTAAATTTAACTTAAAACTGTAAAAACCAAAAACGTTGTTACCGTTTTTTTAACGGTAGAATTCCAGCAACCACAGCTGCCAGTTTTTCACCATACATTTAGCTGAATTTTTTATAGTGTGTTGCTAACCACTTTGTGGAATCACCTCTTTGTGGATTATTAAAGACCATTCATCTTCATGTGTTATTCCCTGCACCACACTGGATCCCTCATCTGCCTCGGCCCTTCGACCAGTCAACTCCACATTGGCTCCTAGCTCCCTCCTCTCCCCAATGACCAATCATTCCACCAGCTCCGCCGGGCTCCTTCTTCCCCCTGGCTCCACCTGTCGACCATCTGCAGCCTCATGACTCCACTCCTCCAGCTGCGTCTCGTCCCTCTGAGTCTGTCAGGCTCATCCTTCCCTCCGGTTCTACCTTAGTCCTCTTCTGCTCCTGGAGTAATCAGCCCTTCCTCCACAATGGCTCCTCCGTCGACTCCACCATGGGCCGCCATCATGGCTGTGGCTTGGGTTCCACCTTGCTGTTTGCGTTTTCATTCCTCATGTGCTCTGTGTGACCTAATTTCCCTCATGTTCATTATGTTCAGGTGTTTACCATTAATTATCCTCATTTACGTGCCCTTATAAGTTTTGTGTTTATTGTCTGGTCTACTTCATCAGTAGTAACTGGCATATGATTATATTGGTATGATTTTTGTATGATTGGCACAATTCATTTTTTCAGCACGTCATCCGTCCTCCATCTCGATTTGGCTTTTAGCAAGTGAGGAGACTCAGATAGCAGCAGATGTGGGATAGGGCAGCTGGCAAAGAGGCAAATAAAAGGAAGTACTGCTTAGAAAAAGTTTGGTGGATGTAACACCGAGCAGGCGCAATCCTATATAGTGTATTTAAATAGTGTATTTACATTGCACATATTCGCGTTCTAGAGCTGAGAAAAGTCCCACTGCTACCTATGGCCAGTCCCTAGCTTACCCCAGGGTAAAGAAAAAAGTCTGTCCTGACTCTGTGGTTGACTCTTTATTCTTCAGTCAGACGCCAGTATGTCCCAGTGCTCCTCATCAGCATCCAGAAGCCCACACAGCCCCTTTCAGCTGGGATCTAACACATACACACACACACACATACGCTGCTTTACAAATATAATGGCAATCTTTTTTCTTCTGAATGGTAACAATTGGGTGTTATCATATAGCATGAGCACACATTTTTGACAAAACAACCTTGCAATTCAGTTACAAAGTAATTTCCAGCTAATGCCTTGAAGTGAGAAAAATCTAAACGAAGGTAAAATGTGTCTCTCACCCTTCCCCTGTCTCTTTTTTCTTATTATTTCTGTTCCTTTGTTTCTCATGGTGTATCGTTACGTGCCAACACTGGCAACCCACACAAAGCTTTTAATTTTTAATGTGCTGCCTCCTGCCTGGCCATTAAAAAAAGCTTCAGTGCATTTTCTTCATTTTTCAATCTAAGTGCAGAAAACTCTATTGTCATTGCAGTATAACAACCACCCACACACAAACACACACATATTCACTGGATTTTTCTTTATTATTCGAGGTAAGAGGCAAGAGTGGGATTTTTTATTATTATTATTGTGCCGAATACGCACTCTCCAGCTTAAACACACTTTTCTCCTATGATTTGTACTCATTAAAAATGAGCAAAAATAGGTAGGAAAACTTTTTTCTGTGATTATGTTCCCATTCACTGACAAACACATAATCCGCAATCAATGTTTTGTCTATGAAATGGGCCCAAAAGAGCCTCTCGGCAAGCTGCTGCTTATACAAAAGACAAGCGCACAATATCCAGTTTAACTAGACATCAGGTGTCAAGCTCTCTCCAGCAAACCCCCAACTGAGGGAATAAAAATTGTGAACAAATCTTCCTTCCATTACTTCAGAAACGCCCAAGAGAGGGTGTTGCAGCACAAAATCAATGTGTGAGCGGCAAAAACAAATCCAAATTCACAGCCACCAGAGAGAAAGAACACAACTGAAAACTAGATAATGGAAAGCGACAAATTCACCTGCAGCTAAAATAATCTAAAAAAATAACATTTTAAGAGACGGACACATCTCACAAATTCAGGAATGAAGTTTCACCGCTGTTTGTTTCCATGCTAATAAATTATTTAAAAAATATTTCACTTTTATTCAGCAATCAAAAGTGACAACATAGACATTTATAATGCTGTGTGAATCTGTGTGAAATATATATTTTTTTTTCATCAAGAACATCTGAATTTTTTTTTAAGCAGCACATCTGTTTTCCACATTGATGATAAAGGTTTCTAGTGTAGCAAATCAGCATGATTTATTAATAATCATGTGATGCTGAAGAAATGGCTGCTGAAAATTCTGCTTTGCTTCAAAGGAATAAAAATAGAAAAAAAAAGTAGTAATGGTTATTATTATTATTATCATCATCATCATCATCATCATCATCAATAGTAATAGTAATAATAACGTTAACATTCATGGAGCCCCTCCATTAAAGACAAACAAACAAAAACTCTTGTATATCCTGGAATAAAACCTGTCCTTTAGAATTTAGAAGGTTCTTCAAACTATGAAAACTATTCAGTCAAAAGGCTCTTTGAGGAACCAAAAAAATTTGTTCTATGGCATTGCACAAAACACCCTTTTGTAACTGTAATTGTATATATAGATCCCAAGGTATTTCATAACACGCATTCGAGTTGTTTTTGAATACATTCAAATATAGACAAAAAACGTTTGTCATTGACCTGTGTACAAATACTTCTTTTTTTATTCAGTATTTAAAAGACTCACCTGAATAACTTTCTACTAAGGGTGAGGTGTGCACAACAGATGGTGGTGATTGCTTAAAAACAGGTCTTAACAATAACTAATGGCTACCTGTGGAGGGCAATGGTTAAAAAAAAAAAGATGCACACTCTCTGCATGTTTGAACGTGGCCTTGAGGAAGAGAACACACACATATGGTGTTGACCATCACACTCCACAGCGACAGACGGAGCAGACTCATTACTGAACAAAACGACAGGCAGCGTGTCGGAGGGGAGGTTTCAGAGAGAGGAGCAGGACTGCTGTGTGGAGAGAATAGCAAGGAAAACAGGGAAGGATGGACAGTGAGTTCTTCTCCTTTGTCTTGTTCTAACACTTACTGACAGCTAAACATGGCTACAAAGACCTTTGACTAATGGGATAAAAGTCAGAGCTTTTGTTTTGGAAAGCTTTTAATTGTATTTTTTTTTTAAATGACAGCTGCACATAGAGGTTAGTTTTGGTTTAGGTAGCACTGATTACACAATGCTAAAAGCACTCAGAAACATGTGTTTAGCCTTAATCAATTATGTCATGAATCATCATGAGAGATATTTGTCTGATGCTGTAACAATGTTGTTCCATTAAACCAAGCACATCCTTATAATGTGTCTGTGAAAATTACCACAATTAGCTTAATCTCCTCGTCCCTTGTGTTGATCTCACTTAATGGCCTGGGGAAAAAAACGTTAACGGACCGCCTCGGAATTTACCTACTTTTGAAAACTGAGGTTCCCAAACTTTCTTGTCCACCGAACACCTTTGAATTTGTGGCACATAAGATTTATTTATTGAATATTTACGGTTCTCTAATATCAGTTAATGTTTAAAGAGCAAAGAGATAAGTGTTCTATTTGAATTGTTTTCATTTTACAATGATGTATATATGACTTAGCCAAAATGATGTCTATTAAATTAAATTAAATAACGCACTATAAATTAAGTCACATACTCGACTACGGTTGAAATTTGAACTGCGACTGATCATTTTTAATTAGATTTTAAGACAACAGTGTTTAGCA
Organism: Puntigrus tetrazona; assembly: GCF_018831695.1. Lineage (NCBI taxonomy): Eukaryota > Metazoa > Chordata > Actinopteri > Cypriniformes > Cyprinidae > Puntigrus > Puntigrus tetrazona. The sequence goes on along the minus strand of NC_056707.1, from coordinate 12,935,871 downwards.
GAAATTCACATTATAAAATAATAAACAACAATTTAACCACACTATTATAAAGTCAAATTACATCTAGTGTGATGTTAAACCATTTGCAATTTTTCATATGGTAACTTACAATCAACAAGCAGGCTTTAACGGATTCTGACTTTTTTTCCCAGAACATTTTTTTTTATTTTTTATTATATTTATACAGTGTACAATAAGTAACAATACTATTCATGTCTTAAGTTCTTCACTTTCGCAAAAATTCGAACCCTCAGACTTTTATTTTGGCAGAATACTGGTAAAATGCTGTAGGGTTCTGTCTACAAACACATAGTTTTTTTTTCAAATGGAAGTTGAACTAAAAACACTTGCAAAGATGCAGCCCAGAGGAAGTAGTGTTTACTGTGACTCAAGCTGCTCTGAAAACACAATATAAAGTGGCACGCATGAAAATGAACACAGTACAGCTCACACTCTGAAACACGCAGAGCCACTGACTATACACTTCCATAAATCACATCCTTTGACTTGACAATTGTGATTTTATATTTCACTATTTGTATTTGCATCAGTTGTATTTCCCATTTCATTATTTTAATGTCATTCTATTTAACTTAAAGCCCTGGTAGAGAAACACTGCTAACATTGACTGCAAAGGACAAATGCTATATGCATGCATGTTAATATTGTACTGTAAAAAAAAATTATTAGGCGAATTTAATTTAATTAAGTGAATGTAAGTCTTATTAATATATGAAAAGAATTGCTTACTTATTTTAAGTCTGGTTTACTGGAGCCATTTAAGTTTAGTTAACTTACTTGAATCTGTGTTAAAAAAACTTTTTTAAAACATTTATTTTTCAAAATGCATTTTTAATTTGTAATAGTTGTTCATTAAAAATGCTTGAGTTTTGACATTTACATTTAGCAAACACTTTTATCCAAAGTGACTTGCATATGAGGACAATAGAAGCAATCAAAACCAACAATAGAGCATCTGAGAAAAATAATATTCCCTGAGCACAATAAAGCAATAAACAGAACACACACTCAGTATACTTTAACTTACATTTGTCTAACATGTATTGTGATGTCAGCTTGTGTCAACAAGTAAACACAATGGCTGAATCAAGAGAAAACATGAACATAAACACAAAAGACCTTTCCTCTCGCGTTGTGCCCAAGCTGGACAGGAATGACAAGAAGAACTGCTGTGTTGAAGAGTAACCTCGGTTCCCTGAAAAGAGGGACGAGTATAAAGAAATGAGATTTCATGTTATTCTGTATGTGTAAAGAATGTCGTTGTTGTTGTTTTTGCAAAAAAAAACATTTCATTTAATGATATAGTCCTTCTAAAACTTAACATTAAAAATAAATCAATAAACAGATAATATAGGTTTTTGGGAAGAGTATCCCTTTTATAACATCCTTTTCTGCAAAACAAAGTCATCACATACCTTCTCTGCATTGTCTGTTTTTCCTGGCAGAATTAAGTGATTTTGAGAAAAAGACCTGATTAGTCATAGAACAACAAACCACACATTAATGATAACTATCTTTAGCATAATTCTCACCCATACGCTTTATATTATATTGTATATAAAGATCAGTTATTTGTTATTAAAGAGTTATTTTGATCTTTGGTTTGATTCACATTAATAAAGTAAAACGCAGGTTTATTTAGGCTGCTTTAACTTTAAGGAGAAAGAATCTAATATACTGGTCCTCATCTGTTTTTTTCTCACTGTTTACGTTAATTTTAGACACAACCGACTGTGTTTATGCGAATACTAAGCAGGATTGGTATTTTACATATCTGTGTGTTTATTTGAACACTTGAATGGTGACGGTCGTCGGCGCGCGGCGGGCACTGAGATCCGTCTTCGAGTGCAGAGCTTTTCTTTCCGCTGTATTGCACTTAACGTATCAATAAAGCCCGTCCCGTTCTTTAATCACCATTTATCCGTGTTTCGTCACTCCAATTCAAACACCGAAGGCTCCGCGGATATATTTACCAGGCGCGACATAGATAGCATAACAAGACGTATATTGATCCTTATTTGAGTAACTAGGACTTTTTATAGTACGCTCAGTAAGGTAAGCAAACGATAGCACTTTAAGTAAAGTCAACAAAAAAGAATTAAGTTGGCACTTTTGTTAGATTTTACAGTGTAGCTGAACTAACCTCAGGTCAAATGTCCAGCAACTCTTAAGGTGCGTTTGGCCTTGGAGTGTGTGTTCTTAATTTAAATCCTTATGGTTTCAAGCCTGTGATACATTTTGTCTGGAGAAGAGGCAGAGTACTAGCCTATTTATCTGGATGCAAACATTTATGGAAAGCTGTCGGTGTTGTTGTTGAGATAAGATATTATTATAAGATATTGAGGCCCCACATATTGAACAGATAATCTTTTCAATGTGTTATACTTTGCGTAAGAGCCTTGATAGGCACACTGAATGAAAAAAAAATACATCTATGACTGAATGTTCCAAATTACTTTTTTTCACTGTGACAGTCTATTTTCTAACATTATGACACTGACAAACTCACTTGAGGAAAACAAGATGTTACTCTCACGGCCCTTCATACAGCGGCAACACAACACAAAAGAGATCACACATTTAATTGGGGTAAAGTGACAAATGTTCATCCCTTTAAAACTGATGGCTTCTCGGGTGTCTCTAACAACACTTGACATATCTTGACATATCATTCAACATGAAAATAGCTGAGAGTATTTGTTAAAGTTGCAGTCCGTGACTTTTTTGTGTTAAAAATGTAAAAAAATGTATACAGTGAGTGAGTATACCATAAATCCTAACCATGTTTGTGGCTTGTCCTGAGTCACTACTATACACCTACAGTAAATGTTTATATTCAGACTATTTAGACTGCTTCGAGTAGGTACCTCTGTGGATTAGCTCAGTACCTTCGTGATGTATCACAGACGTAAACAGAAGGAAGTAGCTCCGGGTACAGTGATCTTCTGCAAGATGCACGCATTTCTCTTTAACCGCTAAACCACCAAACGTTATGGACTGCAGAAATCATCCTCAGATGTTCAAAAACTGTGAATTTTGTATGTTGGTGATTTATAATCGTATAATTTTATTTAAAACAATTTACCATTTCTATTTTGGGATTTTTGCTTTATTGCAAATGTCATGATACATTAGCAAGCTACGTCATTTTCCAAGAAATGTGAAAAGAAATTAATGTCATACATAGAGGGTACGAGGAGCCTTTAATCTCATTTTGAGTCTTATTAGAAGTGCAACTGCAACATGACGAGAATGATTCAAATAAAGTCCATTTAACCCATTTACATATTGTTCAGCATGGCACTGAGTTTATGTAAATTGAATCAGTCCAATTAGCATCCATTTGGGAGAGCTATATTTGTCCAACAGTCTTTTCCCTCTATTCATTTGTCACCATGGTAACGTCATTTACTTAGGTGAACCAAATAATGCCCTATACTTTTAGACTGCAGTAGTAAGCTTAGAATAATTGAAGTAAAATGCCTCACAGGGGTCAGGTTTGGTTGGTTGACATGGTTCAGTTACTTACATTCAAAACAGTAAATCAATATTTCATTATATTATTGTTTTGAATTCATTTAATTTAGAATTTAATTAGTTAAGTTATTGAAGACTGCATTAAAATAGACAATTTAATACTCGAATACAGTTTCATTGTTTGCTTGTAGCGGTAAATTATGTGGTAAAATGCATAATTAAAATCAAGAGAAACTGAGTTCAAATGATTGCAAATACAGCGATAACAATCACAACCACATTAAAGAAAAACAAATAAAACACAAACTGAAGGTCGATCACAGAATAAGTCATTAATTAAAAACAGAAGAAACTTAACGAACACATACAGAGCTTTATAAAAACAACTGAAGCCATGCAAGAGATAGGTGTGAACGATGTGTCGAAATGAAGAAATACAGGAGAAGCGAGGTGTCGCGGTCGCCCTGTGGGTGTGACGGGAAATCAGGGGAGCTGTCAAATTCATCTCTCAGATGCAAATATCTCTGGCTAGACTTAAAAACAGGAGAAGGAGCGGAACACTCTTGTGTGGCTCAGGTGCTTTGAAAATCCAATTTGAGCACAGCGCACATGGAAATGTGAAAAGCTGGCTTTGATTGAGATAAGGGTGCGTTGAAATTACACGTCCGTCTACTTTTCCTCTGTTCACACCATATCTGGGTTCACATGCAGAGAAAAACACTCAATACCGCACGCTGGGGGTAAGTGAATGCTTTAAAGGCTTTCTGGAACACGTCGGTAAACAGCACTAATATTGTTCTGCTATTTTTAAATATTCCTGTTTGGAAAATACAGCAATCTCATTTCAATGTTTCTACACAGAAAAGCTACAAACCCTATAAAGTATACTGCATCATATTTGCTATACACATTTTTGACTACGCAGTCTGCAATGGCCTACTGTTATAAAAATCGTACTGATTTACAAGCTATTGCAGTTTCATCTTACTTTTTGGTCATATAAATATCAGCAGCTGCAACTAATTTGCATATTTTTGAAAAGTTTAAATTTAACTGTGATGTTTTTACCTCCTTGAGTGAGGATGAGCTCCATAATCTCCTATATACAATATGAGCCATGGAAGCCTGATGTATCAAAAATATGATTTTCAAAAAACAGGCAAAATTTTACGTATTCATTCATTTGATACATATTTAAACACATATGGTTATTTTTTTCATTATTTCATGTTGAAGATTAGCAATACTTAGCTGTAATGTTGTCCAGCACTTATCAATAAGCAGGTAAAAAGGTATCGTTACGCAGAACTTCACTTAATGTAATCTATGCACAAAAGTCGCTTTGATGAGAAAACATCTGTTGTAAAGATAAATGCAAACAAAATAATGGGATCCCTAGGAGTCATGCAACAATCAACAATAAAGCGATAAAGCATTTAGATCTACCAATCATTGTCCTGTTTTTAATGATCCAAACTGTAAATCTGGACAGGGATTGTTTTTTTGTTTCCCAATACGCATTTGATGGTTACAATTGAGATTTTAAGCTGTGCAGAACTGCAGTAACGTTGATGCTGTCATAAATATCATCTATCTTATCAGACAGACACCCCACTAAAACACTCCGCCAACAGGCAGAGAAAACAAAATGATGTCCTCGGGTTAGGACAGTTGGACACGAGCGTGACCTCTTCACCCTCTAAGTCCCCGATTCTAATTACTATAAGCACACTGTCAGATTCTGTAACATGGAGTTGAGAAAAACTAATTAAACCTGCATGCTATCATAACATCTTGATTAAAAATCGCTAATTCATTATTTAATGCAGAGAAGATGACACTTTGTTTCTTGTGCAAGTGACCGTTGCATGCAAAACCTTTCACATACCGATGAATTCCTCCATAAACGTATTATTCCGTTAACTAGCTATCTGTATTCACACCCGTTTGATCAAAATGACAGTTCAGACACCCTTTATTTGGATGTTAACTTAAAATTCCTCACATTTCCTGCTGAAGGAAGATATCTTCTTGCATAAAGCACATGATGATATGGCCTTGCAGTAGGACAGCCAGTCAAGTATCTTTTTTTTTAATTGTTTAAAATGGTTCTTTGCATTTCTGTTCAGCCTGCCTCAACATATTACAGTTTTAAACTCCCAAGGTGATTTTACAGATAATTTCCATTAGTAAAGTATGTTTTCATCAATATATTAAGCAGAACAACATTGATAACAATTACCATTGTTTCTTGAGCAGCAAATATGAATATTAGAATGATTTCTGAAGGATAATGTGACTCTGAAGACTGGAGTAATGATGCTGAAAATTCAGCTTGAGACACTGAGGCTCACGCATCACTGAAATGAAGTGTCTTTCTATTTATGATTGTGCATCTTTCATATTCACGCATCCAACAGAACCATCACATTCACTGCAATCACCATCACAACAGCTGGATATCGAACACTTAATAAAACCCTTACACGGCCAAGCTCAAATGTCACTGTGTTGAGCTGAGCCCATCGATATTTCCATCCTGACCTTTAGCAGTGTTTACCTACCCAGGACATCCTGGGCTGGCTAATCTAATAGCACACAGTGGAGGTGGCAGGAGAGAAGGCTGACCGCTGAGAGCTTGCTTTAGTATCGGGCAACAGCACAGATTAATGCTTCAGGGTATCTGCCATTGGGATTCTCGCAAGATATTTAAAAATCGAACAATATACACGACTACAGCAACTTCCAGGTAAAGATTAAGTGATTAATATTTAAATACACAGAAAGACATCACAGAGATATTTTTATATAGTGTTTCCATATCTTTATTAGAACTACAACCTAATTAAGTAAGACTCGCTTTGCCAATGCCAACATTTAGCAAAATAACTAATAAAAGGTTTTTATTACAAAGATACAAAATAAAACTAAAAACTATCAATGGTGTAGTTGTAAAGCAGACTCATTACGTGTCATCTCACCTTCCATTTTAATGAGAGACCTAAGCCTGTCTTTCACAATTTTTTGACAGCTCTGGGGATGATCATGATAAACTTTCAAGATAAGACTGCTGCTTCATAAGTGCGCTTCTTTTTGGTAATTCATTATATATGCACACATACAACAGAACATTTCAACAGAATTTTAAATAAAGTACACTTAAGTTTTGACAGGTAGCTCTTAACCATTGTGTTTAGCAGCCATCTCTTAGGGTGTTTACATGAAGCACTGAAGTGCCCTGGTTTGTGGAAAAAAACACTTATTCGGAGTACTATGTATAATTTTTTTTTGTCTTTTGACAATACAAAGTGTCTGGGTAGTGTGTACTTCATAATTAAGATGTACAATTTGTTAAGAACTATATTCTGCATGCATGCATACTAAGCCATACAACTAAACTTCACATTTTGTGTACTGGTATAAACCAGGATTTCTGAAACTTTTTGTTTTTGATGTTTTTTGAACCTAAGACCTGTTTCATAACCCTGCACTGCAGCACAGACTATGTACTGGCAAACGGCCTTGCAAATCCCCATACTGTCAGTCAGCTCTGCAGTCCTGCATTCTCATTACAGCTTTTGATTTCATTTGTTCAGAATGCACCAGGGGTTCCCAGCCACATTCCTGGAGCCCCCAACACTGCATGTTTTCTTTGTCTCCTTAATCAAACACATCTGATTCAGATCATCAGCACTTTAGACACTTAAAGACCTGGAATGGGTGCGCCAGACAAAGGAGAGCTGAAAAATATGCATTTTATTCAAGAAATTCCTACATCCCATGCTCCTAAATCTTATTTAACTAATCAACTAATCTCAAATATGAGTGAATCATTGAATCAATCACTAAACTGATTTGTTCAAGCACAGTGATCTATTTAAGAATGAAACACCTATGTGCTGCCTGGAGACGCTTTTCATTTGGAATTATTTTCTTTGGTGGAGCAAAAATAGATACAACTGTAAATATGAACTTTTTTGTTTAATTAACTATTGTAGGCCTTTAAAGGCATGTCATTCTCTTCTTGTGCCTACATAGAAAAACAACACAACTACTTACTACTGTGGTATTGATTTTATATTTTACTAAATATATTGTTCTGGTGGTCTAGTTAGCATTTAAATGTAACTTTTTTTTCTCTATATCTAATAAACTCTAACTTGTTTTCAATTTAAATAAATGTACCTTTAATTTAAATATCGGAAGATTATGATTAATTTCAATTGATTCGTGTTATGATTTTAGCTTACGGGTCTGGTCCAAGGATTTATTTTTTTTTTTTAATATCTATGGAAAATAACAGAAATAACCCAGGCTGCTGACAGATAGTTGTGATGGATGCCCCCTGAAATCCCCAAGCTGAGAAACGCTGGGAGTAAACCACCTTTACATTAGTGGAGTAAACTACTCTTCACATATAGCTTTAGAGGAACAGGCTAGAAGGTCCATACAGTAAACCATAGAATCCAAGCAGTCGTAGATGTGTGAACTTTGATTTAAGCCAAATCTGAGAAAGTAAACATAGCAGTGTAACACATCATATTGTGAATGAATGTGACATGAGGTTAATGTAAAGCTGCTGGGTTTTTTGGCATCTCCACTATGGACAGCTCAGGCAGCCTGACATGACACACTCCTCGTAATCTCCCCAAGAGTCTCGAGGCTGCTTTGATGAAGCAGCAGCACATAAAAAGATCCTGGCAAAGGGTGTCTTAAGAGCTTTTTCAACAACCTCCAAGGCCTCACCCTAACTCATTTATATTCTATTGATGTGACTTACGTTTTCAGGGCACAATCTGGAATAGTGACAACTGGCAGGGAACGGTGGCGAATGGATTAACAAAGACCTTCAAACAATAACGTTACACAGATGTGTCCACTTACACTGCTCTTATTGTGTGTTATAAAACCATTTTCAGAAGTGGAAGTAATACAAGCGTGTCAGAAGGGCTATTGCGCTACTTTCAAAGTCTAAACTTTAGAACAGAGACTCGATTAAAGCGGCAGAAAGACATTGATGACCACTGACACGGAGGTGTCATTAAACACTGGAAAATTAACAGGAATATTTTGAAATGAATAATTTATATCCCTGTACGCACGTACACAAGACGCTGTTTTTCTTCACTCTCTGACATTTGGTTGTCTGCTGAGTATTGTCTCCTCTAATTTCCAATTCAGCTCTCCTGCAACCGTCTCACTCCCTCTCTTTCCCCCACGGTTTTCTCCTCATTAAGCAAACACTAGGATCCGTATCAGCTGCCATCTTGATTTCTCACGGATAAATCTTTTGTTTTCCCGCAGTGCCTCCTCCGCCAGTGCCATTTCATCAGGTGTCTTCATCTGAAGCAATCTCGCAGTGTAAACCGAACATTTAAAATCTGCGGAAGACGCTGTAAGGTTTGAAAACATTTGAATGTTCACGATGCCTTTGAGATGGCATGCTTTATTTTAATGATCATTTAGCAGAGGTTAGGGAGATGGTTGTATGCGAAGGGCAAATCAAAACTCTTCAGCTTGTGATTTATTCATTTCAATTGCTTCCTTGCCAGTTTTCTCTATTTACTCTTTTCCTCTCCTCGTTGACCTTTGCAGTCACTTTCCTTGCATCGTTACCTCTTGCTTCTGTTATTGTTACCTCTGAGGTTGAGGTTGAGCTCTCCAGACATCTCTTCATCCTCGGTTTTAATGATGGACAGTGATAAATGATGACCAAACCATTAAAGGAGGAGTTTCTTTCTCCTGTGGCTATAATGACCTCAACTGGCTTGGTTTCCAGACTCACTCAGCGAGATGATTAAAAAGCACAGACCTATCAGGCTAAAAGACAATGACTTCTTTTTGCTCCAGCCATGGTTCAGTGAGTCCTCTCAGAAACTATGAATCACTGCCAAAGCTTATGGAGGAGCAAGCACCAAAAGTTGAGTATGTGACAAATAAATCATTTAGAGTTATTGTAGGACAACAATAATATCATAAAAAGGGATTCAGTCCAGTGATTCATTTAGACCATTCAGTGTTTTAATTATAAAGTGAAATTCCTAAAAATAAATAAGAGGTCACTTTGAGGCATAAAAAGTTCCCAAACTGTAGCTGCATGGGTCCAAGAGTGTCACTATTTTATGGATATTTCATGCAGTATTTCACGACAAGATGATTTTTACATTTTTATGCATTTCATACACAAAAAGGCATAAGCCAGTTGAACTGCATCAATAGAAATTTAAAGTCAGCTTCAATGCCGTTTCACGCATAAAACCTATTTTGAAAAGAAGTGTAGACTTTACTATTCATGAAATGCAACTGCTGTTTGTCTTTCTGTGTATGAAATGCATCAAGGCAAAACACTAACCACTGTTTTCAAGCACTGGTCAATTTTGAGATTAGGAGATAGTTTGCTTCCGAATGTCTTCTCTTAGACTAAGCGGAAAGTAAGCCTCTAAAATACAAATGAATTTGCTTATTTTATCACACTTTATTTTTATCTGTTGATTTCAAGTGTAATATATATCTCTTATGGCTATGTTTTTTTCCTGCACCTATCCAGAAATCACAGTTTCAGTAGTACTTACACCAGCTCTTTATTTTATTTTCAGTTTATTTCTTGTTCACATCATTCACCTGATTTATATATGCAGCTTTTTCATAAAATATTTTCTGATGTACTTGCAATATCTTAATGTGCTGAGATTTATCAACTGGGGACAGCATGGTATCAAGTATGCTGACATCTATTAGTTAACATTTCTAGCATATTAACCTGTGGTATCTTGCCTTAAAGCACATGTGAATTCCATAATTAAATACTGTATTTTGTAGCATGTAATTAAACGGGTCCAAAAAGGCACATTTGGCCTAAAAGGTGCTGTATTATCATTAACATTTTAACAGACACTTCAAGAAGCTAACGCAACCAACTAAAACAACCATAACTGAATTATGTTTTCTGAATCTAATATAGTCAATACAACGTTTTGCAGTACCCTACAGTACAGTATTGCATTAACACGTAACTGTAGACTAAGTGCCTTTCTCAAGAGAATAAACACTGGTGAAGAAGTAAGAGGTGTTAAAACAACTTTTTATAACTCAACCCCCTGAGATCAAACCAGTAATTTTTGTATTAATATTTTTATCCACTAGAGATAACCCTATTTCTCCACCACAATAGTCAATATCCGAAAAATATTGCAGTTGAACAATCTTATAATTTAGATATTAAGACTGGTTAAATAAATGCATGAAAAAAACACGAAAACTGAATCTTCTTAATGTGTCATACGACTTTCTCTTTGATTAAATACAGACAAACAACCTTTTTTAAGACTGTCTTATATACTGTCTGGTAAAACTGCTTTAACATCACTGAGGTCTAATAAATCAGTTTATCACTGCAGACTGATCCAGTCACAGAGCAGCACATTAATAAAACCCCCAATTAAGTGTACCACAGCGTAAACAACACTATGATAAATTGTCATTGGCTTTGTTTTTAAAATATCCAAATGGCAAAGTCAGTGTCAGTGTAAAATCAGTGTCAAACCATATTAGTTTAGGATGAACGTAATGCAGATTTGACAAATTATTAAGCGCAAGTGTTCATGCCTTTATATAAATACAAGTACAATATCTCTTATGCCCACCAATGCTGTATTTACTTAATCAATAACACAATAAAAACAGTAATATTGTGAAATATTATTGTGATATTAAATATCGGCTTTCTATTTGAATATATTTCAAAATGTAATTAATGTGATGCGAAGCAAAATTTTCAACAATCGCAAAATCCTTCAGAAATTATTCCAGAGTGCCGATTTGCTGGTCAGAACACATTTTATTGTCAGTGCTTAATGCTTAATATTTTGGCTATAATAATAATCATTTTTGACGAATGGAATCAGAACAGAATTCATTTGATATCGAAATGTTTTGAAACATTATAAATGTTTTTATTGTCCCTTTCGATTATGTGACAATTTAACGTATCCTTGCTGAATAAATCCTACTGGCCTCAAACTTTTGAATGCTCTATACACAATAGCTAGGTAATGTGCATCGATTTTGATCCTAAACAGATAAACTAGCTCAGAAAGCCCCTTTCATTCGTGTTTTATCTTATCAGATTCGGCTGTAAAATTACTGCTTGGGTCTAATTTGTGTTTTTGTATAAGAGTCAGAGAAAAAGTGTGCAATACAGTGAGTGAGTGTGTGTGTGTGTGTGTGTGAGAGAACAAGAGAGTGAGAAACAAAGAGAGTGAATGATGGTAATTAAGCCCAGGCTGCATTAGTAATAACACGTGTCCTCCAGACCTGCCATTGTTGCCTTATTAGTTAATGACTCTTGAACACTGTAGGATGTTGATGCCGCAGCAGGTGCCATGATATCACTGTTAGGGAGGGAAATAAACAGGGCCCTCATGTACCTGAGGGATTTCACGCGCATTAAATCGTAGATAATATTCACAGGTTGGTGATGGGTTTACAAAACATAAATACATTGCTTGTGGACTTTTTCTCAGGCTCATGGGTTGGAATACAAAGCACCGGCTTACTTCTGAAGTACTGTATATATGTATTACATCCTTGACCTGCAACAGAATGAATGCTAATCTGTTTACTGACATAAAAGGACTCGACGAGAATAAAGCCGCCTGATTTGTTGATGCTTATCATGAAACGCTTCAATCAGAGCTTGTTACCGAGTTTGTCTGTGCTAACAAGTCAAATGCGAGTTGAAGGCTTTGAATAATCTGCTTCATTTCGCTTAAATCACACAGCGGCCCACATCTTCAATATTAAATCTGTTCCATGTAGTTCATTCTGCAGACTGATGAGATAGCATGGTTTTATTCCTTCTATCTCCATTCAATCTTTTTGACTGTAATAGAGAATGTGTACGTCTCATCGAAAGGGAAAAAGAGCGAGCGATGGAAAGCAGGAGGCAAGAGAGTGCACTTTCCATCAGGTCCGTCCCAAGCAGGCAATTTGGGGCCCATTTCAGAGGTCTAATGGGAGATGGGCACTGATGGACAGCTCGTGTGGGTTACTTATTAATCCAGAAGAGGCAATTGGAGAACCTCCATCGACCTGCAGTAAATTAAATAAGGCCTCTTCAGAAATGGCATTATTTTCCCTGCTCCCGTTCCCATCTCTCTCTCTTTCTCTCTAATCCCCTCCTTCCATTTTGATTAAATGAAATACAAAGGGAGATCTGAGCACTGGGAACTGATATTAATCACCCCACATTCCAAAGGAAAACTCATATCCAGAGATTGATAGGACCAAACTGATATATTAATCACAAGAGCCAGATCTGCTATTTATTTTAAGCCCCCAGCCCTGTTTGAAGAAAAACAGTGGACTGTGGGGGTTTAATTTTCACTGAAGGTCTGTTGCACTTCAGAGAAGATAATTAACGGACGGCTGAGGACCTTGTGTGCTGAACCAATCTTATACTTACGAAGCGTTTGAATAATTTTAACTTTGTATCTATGGTTTAACGTGAACAGAGTTTGAGAAGAGTCAAATATTGTCTGTGGTGATTAAATATCTATGCTGGCAAAGCAAACGTTACAGGTCCTAGGATCTCACTATGCACTGGAGACCAGCAGAAATAAGCCTATCAACCTTGAATATGGCGTTTGAGCCCACCTTGCACTGGGGGCTGTAAGCCGCTGTGGATAACAGCATCCATTAACTGGCAGAAACTACAAACTATACAGTGCTTGAACCAGTGAATGAATCGATATCATAAACCCATGCATATTTTTTTAAAGCATATTGTTTTAAAAATGGGATCAGTGTGTCCACAATTACACATTATTATTAAAACTGGGTTTTGATGTTTATTTATTTGATAATTGAACTAAATATTCATAATTAACTATTAATAATAAAACAACATTGATAACAATATACTATAAAACAATTAATATTTACTTTGTTCACAAAGATTAGTTGGTAATAATAATAAAGATGATGAAATAAGATGATAGATAGATAGATAGATAGATAGATAGATAGATAGATAGATAGATAGATAGATAGATATTTTGTTGTTTTAGTATTTATTTAATAAATATAAATGATAAAAATGCAAAAACAAACAATTTATAATTATCTAGTAACTAAATATTTAAATTAATATTCTTGTTTCTATATCCTAGCCCAAGCCTATGAACTCTTCAGATGGGTTAAGCAATCACTCGAAAATAAACACTTTTTTTTATTTTTACCAGTCCGCATGCTTCATATATAAAAATGCGGTTTAATTCTCTTTGCAAGAGCATTTGGTAAGACTGGATCATGAATGCACTGCTATGAAAAGTATTTCTGTAAATGAGTTTTTCTTATTATCAGCGCTTAATTTAGACATTTTACTTCATGATTCATTCATTCTGATCAAGGTTGCATTAGCACTCTCCAGGCTGCTCACTGCCCCGTTGCTGCTATTAGCACAAATATTAACATTTGCGCTACAGCCACAGGCAGAAATAAGCTAATAAACAATAAGGTCAACTCTCTTTATTTCCTGAGTCTGTGTCCGCTGACCCCAAAACAACAACACGACTGTAAGCTTTTAGCGTTCCTCTGCTATAATTCACCCTTAACAGCCGTAATGGCAGAGTTACGGTCTCAATAATGACCTCTAGTGCAATACAAAGCTCAGCTCTCCCTCTCGACCTAACTGGTATAACCTTCTTCTCTAAATTGCTTCTATAAGTTACTAACAGGCAAGACCCAATGACACCCCTGCTGATTAGTGAGGGAAAGAGTCTTTTGTAAGTGTGAATCTGGTCAAGCCACCATTAAAGCCACCCGAGAAAATCAGAGGAATCTGCCAAATGGAGTGAGGTATTATACTTCATATTATGAGATAATATCAGTTTCTAATGGAGCACGTTTTGACGGTTTGGTGGTTGATATTCATGATGCTGAAATGAAGGGCTTGTGTCATCGAGTCAAACATTTCCAATATCAGACGACATTGCAGGTTGTGATTGTTGTTTACCAAGAGGCAGTAGAAATACAAATACATGTTTACACACTCACACACTTGGAAAAAGAGAAAGTTTTGAGAGTGTAGGTGTGAGGAATTGCTCCTCCAGTGTCTAAGTCTCTTCAGTTTGAAACATAATACTATTGTGATCACAGTAGATTTATGCCACTTATGTCACCATTGATACACTTTTTACAAAACACTTGTTTCTTAATTGTGTCATCGTGTCAGCTTTACAGAAAATCATGATGTTATGATTTTAATATATCAATATCTGCAGGCCTTACAGTTGCATTTAGCAGATTAGAGGTGAGCTGCTTAAACTTTCCATACAAGCAATCCATTTGTCCAGGAGTTATAGAAATATTTGAGCTTGCATACATGTGCAGGTTATCTACATTCCTATAATAAAGGTTATTTATTGACATTTAGTTTTACCATCCATGTTACATTTCCATTGCACAAAATATATTTTTTAATTGTTGTTGTTGTTATTATTATATTTTTTCTTCAGATTATTGAAATGTCTTCACATAAAGAAAATGTTCTTGTGAAGATTTTATTTTCCTCAAGAACTAAAATTATTCTATTGTTCTAAGGAAAGGATATGTCGCTGCCTACTTCTCATATACATTATGCAAAATATAGTTTCATTGCCAGTAAATGTTTTTGTTCCTAATTATTAACTGGTGTAGCAAAAGTTAGATGTGAATTAGATAATAAAAAATTCATACAATTTAACCACAGATTTGTCAAAAATTTTAAGCGTAAAATTTGCCACATGGGTGGGTTGCACAGAGCTCAACGACACCCAATCATACCAGAATACACAAACAAACAAACAAAGTGAAATATCACAGACTATATACACACCACAACACACGTCATCAACTGTCAAATACCACACACCTGGATATGTACACACACAGACGGAGTCAAATATCACACACCTTAATACACACATCTTCAAATATCACACACCTTCTTAGCTACTCCTTTGGGTCTTCAGAGGTTCTAACACAAACCAAAGTGCTCAGCTAATGGAAAAATCATTCTTTTAAGCACTTTATTGGTTGCGCCATCTGCATCATCGGTGCGGTAATTGCTTCCGCAACAAGAGTGGTTTAAGATGTGCCTCTTTAAGTGTCATGTGGGAATGACTGACTGGCAAAGGTTTCCATCACCAGTAGCACTCAATCAATGAGAACCACCTAATCAGAACTACTTGGCCATAGTACTCATAAAGATATAAGATCATTTACTTGCATTATGAGAAACATATATATCCCGTGGATTCATGAGCCATATTTATATTTGAAAAGGCTCTAACGACATAATGATGGTAAATCACAGGTTTTGGGAAAGGAAGCATAGAAACTGAGAACGAAATTGACTGAATTTGCAATAGAAACAAAACTATTACTTTTGCACTGCTGCTACAGCTTTTAGACCTTTCACACTTAACACTTGAATAAGAATATGGATAAAATCATCAAAGCATCTGTCATAAATAACCAAACTGTTTAAGAATGTAATGTAATATAAAAGTTTAGTTTAATCTTTTATACACGCACACGCATACAAAAATTAAGAATAAATCCACGTTCGGATGTATGAATATGGATAAAATTATCTTGCCAAGTAGCTTGGTGATTGAGAAATGTAAGTGTTATGTAATTAATTTCTTCAGGATATGGCAATAATAAGTAAATTCAGCATTTTTATGCATTTATGCATTTTGTCTTTTGTACCATCCAATAGAGTGGAAAACTGCCAATACACAATACCGTGGAGAGAAAATTATTAAAACACTATACTAATATTAATTTGAAAAACAAATCAAATTTCAGATGCATTGGACTTTGGTGTCTGTGCTGAAGAAAATGTTTATTATATTAAGGCTTTTAAAAATGTCCTGCTTTTAAATTTAAAATCCACTTATCTGTGTTTCATCTACAAAACACTTTTGGTCTGCTTAGGTAAATCCAATTAGCACTTTAAAGCATCAATAAAAAAAAAAAACTAAAACATTCCATTCAAAAACAAATCGCTCCATTAAAGAGCAGTCATAACCTACGATTCATTCATTTTCTTGATGTACTGATTGCAAATCTTAGAATATGTATTTTTGAATTGCGAATTGATTGTTTCTGTCAATAATTGAATTAATATATATTTATTGCGATTATATAATGCTTAACAATGTTAAAAAATACTCACTACAGTACAGTGACAGGCAATTATGTGGATATGCATCCCTACAGCAAGCTGGAAAATACTGGTTTCAGAGAAATTATAAAATACAAAATACCCACGTTTTTAGTGAAAAATATATCCTTGAATTATATAAAGAGGAACTGCAGCTCAAGCTTTCTCAGTCTGCCCATGTCTTGCTCATCAATGATTCTTGGATGTCCTGTTTGACAGAGTCCTACGTGACAATCACCGAACGTCTTACATCTTATTAAGCCCACAATGGCAAATTTATCGCAGAACTGCTGTGTGATGCCTGCTCTGAGTGGACAATTGCAGATAAGAGTCCTGCTCTTGTTACAGATAATGCTGCAATATGATTTCTGCAGGTAAAGCTGCTGGATTTACCCCCATATCACTTGCACAACACTTATATTGGTGTCTCAAAAGGCAATGAAGGTGAACAATGCAGAGCAACTGTTGGGCAAAGTAAGATAAATTGTCTCTTTTTTCCACTGAAGTTTCACTGCTACATGCACTTTAAAAAAGAAATTCTCGGCTTGGGGTTACACAAATTTAAACAGGACGTTTGCACTAGGTGGAATAGTTCTGTGCTTGAGCATTGAACAACAAACCACAATCTTGGCAAAGCTTATGTCAAAGCATATGCAGTGAGGAGCGGAAGTCCAAACGGTCTCTGAAACGAACATCAGTAATGCTGAGGACATTGTGAAAGTGATGACACCCATTAAGATTGCTTCTACTATGATGTGTGAAGAACAAACAACAGTGTCGGTGATTGTGCCTCTCCAGGCTAAACTACTGAAACATCTTGAGTCTTACGAGGACTATACAGACGTGACTTGAGAAATGAAATCCGTGATTGCAGCAGACTTTGTGTCGATACAAACACCCGCGACTTTCTGCTTAAAGGTAAAACATCTCTCTAATCGTAAATAGCAAATGCACTGCAATCTTTGAATTCTTTATTATTAAGACTTTGTCATTGCTTATGTTAAAACATTAGATAGCAATACATTGTTTCATGTTTACTTGAAAAAAAATAATAATAATTTCTCCTTTTTTTCCCCTAGCATCCGCTTTGGACCCCCACTTCAGAGGGCTACCCTTTCTACAAAACGAGAATTAACCCTTATTTTTATAAACCTGGCTAATTACCATTATGTTATTAAGGATTATGGGATTGTAATATGATGATGGTCCTAAATTGTATGAAAAATTGTATTCAGCTTGTTTTAGTGAAATTATAGTCCTGGTGTGCGCTAGTAAGACTGGTTTACCACCAGTCTTACTAGCGCACACCAGGACTATAATTTCACTAAAACAAGCTGAATACAATTTTTCATTTTGTTACAGAATCACGTGGAACAGCAGGAGAATACAACTAAAGAGAAACCACCATACTGAACCGAAGGTATTTATTTTAATTTCTTAATAAAGACTAAAAAAATGAAAACTTTATTATCATACATGTCCATCTGATTCATTTTCTTTTTTCATATGAGATGCATCCTGCAAAAAGAACTGAAAGAGACTTGTTCTCTATCCAGGTCTGCCAGTGAGATCAGCAAATGCAGACGCATGGCTCCTCTGTCACTGACTGAAGGTTCACTGGAGATAGAACTACCAATCCTTGCAAATCTGGCAAGAAGTTATCTTTGCATTCCTGCCACCAGTATAGCCTCAGAAAGAGTTTTCAGCGCTGCAGGAGACGTAGGGTCTTCTCAGCGAAGTAGTTTACAGTCAAGATTTTGTTAATCAGTTAATATTTTTGAAAAAAAGAAGTAGATTTGTTGACCTCTCTTAATACACTAACTACCATGTTTTAATTGCACACTGTCTGGTATTACTGCCAGTTGCACTTGCGCTTTGTTGAACTTTGTATATTTTCTAAATGTTCAGGAAAAGTATGCAATGTTTACAATAAATACAATGGTTTTTCTTTCTTGAAATGAATTACGACAAAGTTAAACTGAACTAAAGATCTGGATCATGTCGCTGCAAATGTATTGAACCGAATAGTCTTAAAATTCCCCAAAACTGAACTTATTGGCTCAAAAATATACAGAACTGAATAGTTATAATCGAATCGAATCAAATTTCATTGTGAATCGAATAGAATCGAATCATTCTGAATTCGTCAAAATCGTTCTTAAATCAAATTGAAAACCTATGAATTGTGAATCGATTCGATTCTACCTAGAGATTCGCAGCGCTAAATCATTTACAGCACTGTTTTGTTCTGAATGTTTAAACTGCTTTTGGGGTAACAGGAGATGCAACATCAATCTAATTAAAAGCATTAGAGGGCCATTAGAGGCCTTTCTTTGGGCTTCAAAACATGTGACAGATGTTTTGTTGGGGCTGATGGAGAGCAGCTGAAAGTGATTATTTATAGTGATGTGATGTCAAGCATGTCTGGCTTGAAAGATCACTTTTATTAATAAAGATACCAACTAGGTGGATATGATCTAAGATTTTTGAATATTTTATTTTCCCAGCAGAAAAGCAAGTTAGAGTAGCTAAATAATGTAGTACTGTTGCTTTGTTTGCATCATGTAAAATTTGTCGCTAAGCTAAATGAAGCAATGACACCAGCTCCTCTGACACTTCTGTATATACTGTACTTATGCATCATCAGAGACACTTGCTAAAGCACAGGTTTGCATGCGGGAATATTCCAGACAGAGATTATACATTACTGTGCGTTTCTCTCAGAGCTGAGAGGCACATCTACAGCAAAGCTGTACTTTTCAGTACTTAGAGCCATGTTTTATTCATGCCTTAAAAGGTTTCAGCATAAAATGTGTGTAGATATTACAGTGATTTGTACGAGGTTTCATTCAAATACACAATGAGTTTTTGAGTTTTGAAGATTGCTCACTTGCCAAGTTGATGTTGCTGAAAGTTTTTTTTTGGTGCAATTACTGAGCAAAATGGCTGCCTCATCATATATTTACTGCTGGGGGGATTTAAGGGAGATGTATGAAATGCACAGAATAATATCAGATGAAAGAAGTTCATGACTAATGAACTAATTCTTAAACATTTTGGCCAAATCCAGACAGGCACAAACATGTTGACTCAAACATTTTTATTTTAATTTAACATCATCCATCCACATATTTAACATAAAACTATCCCACAAAACTATTAATATAAATACTAATAAGAAATGTATCAGCAGATCAGCATATTGGAATGATTTCTGAAGAATACGCTAATAACGTTTCTTAATACTGCTGTTTTTACTGTATTTTGTGGAAAAATGCAGTCTTGGTGAGCATAAGAGACCTCTTTTTCATTAGAAAAATTCTTACACCAACATTTTTAATATGTGCAGTGTACAATTTCTTTAATCGCATCAAGTTGGAATTACTGCACAAATTTAAGTATGAACAATGGATTTAACTGGACAATTTAACTGGAACATCTTTTCTTTAGTTTTGTGAAATTAACATTTCACTGTTCAACATGAACATTTTTTTCTGTTAGGGAGATAAGGGAGCCTTTAAATCTCCTTTAATAGATTTGCTTATAAATCAAGAAAAAAGGCTTTTAGATGCACTTGTCAACTGCTTACTAATAAATAATAATATTGGAACAATAGTTTATAAAGGACGCATTGACTGTTTACTAATGCTTAACTAATGATTCATAGAGTGTAGTTAGTATAAAGTGGTATCAAATATTTTTGTTACTGTTTCCAATAGCACCTAATTTTATAGTCCTGTTCCATGCTATTACAGTAATTACAATAACTGGGTAATAAATACATTAGGTACTGAACCTACTCTTAAACCAAACTCATTCATCTTATACATTAGTACTCTTTTTGGGTAAATACATTATAAATACACATAAATGCATATTTGGTAAAATAAACGGCAACCATGTTAACTATAATCAGTGGTTTTTGCAGACAGAGAATGGCGGAGTATACTCTAATTGTTTTCACTGTTAACACCGTTGCCGATATATTTAGCGCCATTTACTGTACTCTCACTGTGATCCACGTGTCCAAGCTTTTAGCTGTGAGGTTTTGAGTGAGGTCATCCGGCATATGATTGATTCATCTACCTTGAGGCTCTAATGGACTTCCAATCACATGTTTGGGTGTGGACTCCTGTAACTCTCCTGTGGTGTTTTCAATCTAGCTGTTTATACGTGCAGCACTGTGCAAATCCCTCCGTGGACTGTTTATACTCTCAGATATCACCGGATTAAAAAAAAAACAAAACATAGTGATAACGATGCTCAGGACAAAATACTCAAACAAGTCAAATTAGTCTTATTGTCTTATTGTTGTCTTTGTTGTGTACAGAAGTAGAGAATATAAAGAGAGAAAGCTTCTAAACAGAGATAAAGCTTCTATTAAATTAAGCATGAATCTCCAGAGCACTGACAGTGAACACATTACAGTAAAAGTTAATGTCTCGTACTCAGCAAAGAAGACGGTCAAAGGAAATAAAGTTTGTTTCAAACTGTGCTACAGGGACTTTGGTCTTTCTTCAAGATCAGAGTGAGGATCAGAGAAACAGCTGTCTGGAGACAAGGAGCTTTGCTTGATGGATGACCTGTTCTGTGAAGGTCAGTCAAATCAGGACACTTCAAGATACGGTTATTCTGGCCTACCTCTCACACATACAGTAGAGAGTATACTGTACAAAACCGTATAAAACCTTACTAAAATATTTTTATTTTATTTTACTTTTTAATAGTTTTTCGCTAGTTTTGAAGAAACTGCAACCCAGGAATTAGATCAAGCCTAGATCAGGTCCCACTAAAAAAGTGTTTTCAGCATGGTATAATAGTAAATACCATTTCACAATATTACCATTTTTAATATAGTTTGGATAATATGAATCCAGCAAAACTTTATAATAACTGCATACTTTGAACCATTTGTTTAGCATTAGTAAATAGTTCATTCTTTAAAAAGCATTGTTCCTACATAATCTGGCATTATTAAGCAGATTATTAATGTTTTGCTCTTGAGCATATTTTATATGTTTAATAATTGTATTTATACTTTATTAGCAGGGACATTATAATTTGTAAATTATTGCGTTCATTTACAAACTATTTAGGAGTTGGCTCATAAGATCATTTGGAGAGTGGAAGTAAATGATTAACAAACTATTTAAATTTACATTATAATCTTATTATTTAGACACGTGATAATCGATGCTCGACGTGTCAATAAATGCGTAATTCATGAATAAGTCAGGTAGTTATGAAACATTTAGTAGTTGCCTGCCATCTATTTTTGTGAGCTCATCTACAGTGAGGATCATTCATATTTATAAATTGTTTACAAAGGAGATTTAAAGGTGTTTTTATCCTCCAAAAAGTTAAACAAGCACAGCACAGAGGGATACAGAACACAGAAATAAATCTTGACATTTTGAAATAAATATTGCTGTGTTCTTTATCCCTCTGTGCCGTGTTTGTTAATATGTTTCTGTTAGGAAGATAACTGAACCTTAAAATCTCCTTAGTAATAGATATGCTTATAAATCAAGAACAAGGCATCTATAGCTGTATTTATAAACTGCTTACTAATGACTAATACTATTCAGACAATGTTTATAAAGGACTTTACTAATGCTTACCTAATGATCCATAGTGTACAGTTATTATAAAGTGTGACCACAAATAAATGGACATTGAAGAATAAAGTAAAAGGTAAAAATAGCTGAGTCAACTGCTCAGATTATAGGTCGTCTGGGAGAAAGGCTAGTGACGAAAAGGCTCTACACTTGCCAAGTGCCATATCAATGTCTCATACTGAATGTTCATGTTCTCTTAAATCTGTACAAAAGATAACAGGGACCAGCTTCAAGATCAAAAGCAAATGAAACAGAATGGCAGTTGAACTGAGCTCTGAATTATTTTATCCTCCACTTCATCATTGATCTCCAAATCATGATTTAAACATCTTCTCAGCTCGATTTGCGGTGGCTGTCAAACGCAGATGATATACATTCTAACATCTTTAGGAGCAGCCAATTACACACTGCCATTTGATGCCTTAATCACAAAGATATGGCTTCAAGACATCAAAGGCACTCAAAGGTCCATTGATTTCGAATGATGCATGGATGGTGCTCATGCAAGCATTCTCTGGCGCTAAATTATTGAGCACGTCTTATTATATATCATATTCATCTAAAGTGTGTGTTATCTAACAGTTCTTAATCTGTTATGTTCTATATATATTTCAGAGTAATGATTTTCTATTTGGATTCTAATTTTCCAGATGGGTCAGAACATATAATCCAATTTACAGTTTGCAGCTGTGTAATTTTCTTGTTCTGCATACGTACTATCTTAAATTACTACTCTGAAATCACTTTGATGCATTATGTGTGAAAAAAAACATCATAACACACAATTAACTAGCACAGAGAGACCAGACATCATAAAGTTCTCACCCTATTCTTCAAGCATGATCTTTTTATTAGCAAAAAATCTACGTGACATGTATGTAGTAACAGTGCCACCATCTTTTCATCATCTGTCATCTTTGTAGGAATATAAAATGAAGATAGCGCAAAGTAACATTTATCTTTAGCAACATTATTAAAGTGAAAAACAGGTATAACATTGCTGGTACCTGTCACGGTACGGTCTGGTAAGAAGCGTAAGAAGAGAATTACAAAAACAGTCTTTAAATAAATCCACAGAGAGCAATCCAACATGATGGGTAGTAGCAAACACACATAACGTTGAAGAGACCGGACAAACTAACACACAGCAGAGTCCAACTTATAAGGGGATGGAAATTACATTAATTAATGAGACACACCTGAACAGAATGAACACAATCAGACAATGACAGAAACTAGGTCACACACCATTACAGTACCACAGTCGCTTTCAACAGTCTGATGCAAAAACATTTCTAAACAGCAATTTTCAATTGAAAAAAAGTGCTGTTACAGTGTGAATGAAAGGCCAAAGCGTAGAGAATATAAACCTTCATACATATTAGGGTATATTTTATAGAAACACATATTCACAATATGATAAACTGCTGGCTGTCATTAAGCAAAATGTAGTCCACGCTTGATATGGGGTTGCTACTTAACCCTAGACAATAGTGCTGATGTGTTTATGAGGGAAACAGCAACCAACGAAAACAACTCAATAATTCACTCATGTCCCTGTAAGCAAGCTATACCTGCTGTAATTTATTTCTTGATATTATATAGATTATAAACATAACATGAAATGCCATCATTCATATCCTCAGAAACCAAGCTAAATGTGCCCACTTGGTGTCTATGGAACTAAAAAGATTTCCCAAGAAAACAGAAAACAAAAAAAGAGTTTTAAGCAGAAAGAGATGGTTGAATTTAACTGGTCACAACTCTTTCCTCTAAACTCACCCCTCCAGTGACCTTTACGGGATCCCAAACTACATGTTTAACTGACAATTCCATATGCTGCCACATTCCCTCTTATCTCTAGTGTGACGGACGTGGTTGGATTAAGCAGCCTTTATCCTGAGTTAGCGCTCAGCTGATGGAGCCTTGCGAAGAAGCTTCCCTGTGGGGATGGGTGTATTAACCGAGGAATGAGTGGTTGGTCGTGAGGGTGCTGACACCGCTGGGAATAAACGGCTTCATTCCACACACTCGCCCCATCAGCTTCCGCACCTCGCCCCACTGCTGTAATCCAATCAACACCTTGCAAGACGGATAATGCAGCCAGCTTCGCCCTGACATAAGTGAATACAGACGGCTCACACCAGGGGTAGACGCACTGTCACTGTCTGAAAGCAGAAAGACGCCTGGAAGACATGCTACCTGTTGGGTTCTGATGGTGATAAAGCTGTACTTTTCGGAGCGTGACAAGATCACTCATTAAACATAGTTGTTCAAAAGTGTTCCAAGAATATTTGTCGAATAATGTAGATTTTTTTTAACCTTGTATAAATGTCTGTCACATATTAAAGTGCCCCTATTATAGATTTTTAAAAATTACCTTTCATACAGTGTGTAGCACAGCTCTAAGTGAATGAACACATCCTGCTAAGTTTTAAATCTTTTTGTGTCTCAAAAGAAAGAGTCGACTCTGAATCATTGAAAACAGACGTTTTTAAAATAAATCCCAAGCTGTTACATGTTGATGTTTGACTGACTTATTAAAAAAACTATAGTTCAAAGGCACATTTTGTCATGACTCAGACATCGCATTGCATGATGGTATTATTTGGCAGTCTGGAGCCCTACATGCATCTGTTAAAATCAGCAGACAAACACCTGTCCAGAAATGTGGACTGCTTTCAATGGGGGCATCGCCCATTCACATTTGACCAAAAACACTCTCTCCATTGGCATTTAAATAAATATACATCTTTAAAAGAGCAATACAGACTGTAATGAGTGTAATTACTCACTTGGGGAAAAGCCCACCTCAAATAACTGAGCTTTAATTGAAGAACTGTATTTGTAGAAAAGGTCACATTGGCATTGATTGGGAGAATTGGACTCTATTTATCCATCTAATTTGGCCCAATGGTATCTCTGGAATGTGAGCCCCTGTAAAGCGTCGGCAAGTGAAGGTAACTTAAAATTATAACCAATTCATACCCATGGGAAAGAGGGTGAAAGTTCAAATTCTTCCAAATGAATTTTTTATAACTTAAACTCTACACCACTGTACAAAATGTTAGGGTTTTTTTAAAGTCCTTTTAAAGAAACATATACTTGTATTTAGCAAGGATGATCAAATTTGATCAAAAGTGATATATATTTGTAAGATCTCTATTTCAAATCAATGCTGTTTTTATGAATTTAATATTCCTAAAATAATCATACAAAAATTATGGCTTTCACAAAAATATGAAGCAATATTAGGCAGCTGATCTTAATGTTGATAATAACAAGAATTGTTTGTAAAGACTAAATCAGCATATTTGAATGATTTCTGAACCATGTGATACAATGTTTTTTCTTTGAATGCACTAAAATGGCTCTTTTGTGCGGAGAAAAAAAGAACACAGACCCAGCTCAGGCAAGGTTTACCTCACTATGCTTGCAGGAGCTACTAAAAGCAGTCTAAAAGCAGGTAAGCCATAATGCCACCAGTCCAGAGAGACGCTTAACTGCCGGTAAGAATCACATCCTGCTGTAAATATCTGTTTTTAATGCAAAGTGGCAGGGGATATGAACATGTCTCAAGAATAAAGATGTATGTTGCCACGAGATTGATCCTAACCAGTGCTCTAGACTGAAAAGCATAAACACTGTTATCACCCTTCCTGTTAGCAGGTACTCCAGTGAGAGCAGACACGACTGACTATGCTCACTTTTACCAATATATTCATTAACACTTCAGTCTACTGCTTTTTTCCAGGCACATGCAGTCTCAAATTAAGCATTGGAACACTGATGATAATAATTAAACAATATGATGCGTTTAAAATATATGAGCTCTTGATTACACATCCTAATCCAACATTTCTTAAAGTAATATTTCACCCAAAAAAGAAAATGGCACCGTACTTTTACCCCCAAGCCATCTTAAGTGTATATGACCTTCTTCTATCTGACAAACACAGTCAAAACTATTCTGGCTTTTCCAAGTTTGGTAATGCTGGTGGATGGCAGCAATGATTTTGAAGCTCCGTAAATCGGATATATCCGCAAGTACAGCACCGGAAAATTCACCTATATGCCTTCGGGGGGTTATCACGTGTCCTCTAAAGCAGATTTATGAGTTTTTGTAACAAAAATATTTCTATTTTTATAATTATAACCTAAATAACTGAATTTGCGCGACTGCTTTATACGCTTCCCCGAGAGCGTCGAGTGCCGCCTTCTTGGCTGACCTCTTGGAAGAGATAATTTTTAAAAACCTCAGACAGTGTTCGTGTGAAAGAAGAAAGTCACTGTAAAGAAATAAAATTTTTATACTACTCTAGGTAATGCAGCCTTTCTAGAATCCTGCCAGTAGTTAAGGGAGTCATTTAATGGTGCTTATGTAATGGAACAAAGGTTGTACAATAATAGCAAATGATGATAGATTTGAACAGGAAGGTTCAGTGCTGAATATGTCAAAATGCTCTCAAAGTTGACCTTCTGCTTCCACATCCTAGTCCAAAAGCTTTCTCACAAGTAGAGGCTAAAGGACACCTAAAATATCTCATACACATAGCAACGAACAAAAAATATTGTCTTTTTTATAAGCAAAATATAGGCTACAGAAAGCTAGTCTTAAGTAACTCAATCTTTGTGAAACGGCCTTGATTTAGCTCAGAAGCAACTTTACATACACAGACACACAACACATTTTAATAACATTAAATTAATGAGGCTCTCAATAAAAAATGCTATGAATTACGTTTTTTATAAAATGCTTCTCAAAAAAAAGAATGCACTGATTATTTGTACGCAAGTTGAAATATCTAAGTTGCAGTAACAACAAAAAACAATGTATGTTTTTTTGTTTTCCTCATTTCTGCATAATACCTAATATTTATTGATCCATTAAATATGGCAGCAATAGCACTAAATCATAATGCAAACACACAGTTAATAAAGCAAAGCTCATTTTACATTTATAGAGCTGCAGTACCTTCACGTTTTGGTTTGTCAGGCTTTACTAAACGCATTCTGGCTGCTACGACTTCAAGTCATTGACTAACATGTCATCAGGCATTTGTCAAAATAAATTCCCTTCTAATGAAAATGCCATGGATGTTGGGAGGAAAAAAAAAAAAAACTAAGTAAGAGTAAAGGTTAGTCAAGCTGCATGCATGGTTTGAAGCTGATCAGGCTATACTGTTGTGAAGCATTTGAAGATTAGTCACAGATTTGTGTTGGTGACCTTTGCTGGGGGCAGGGACTAAGCAGATGTTATGATGCTGGCTTGACTCCCGCAGCTGTATACTTTAATATGTCCTGGGCTGTTCTGAACACCCAGCAAGGCCAGCTTTAAATGGCACATCTCCTGTGCTGCCAGAGGATGAATATATTTGTGGTCTGGATTTTTTTCTGCCTATAACCATCTAACATTGCAATCAGTAAGACTCTCTGAGGGAAAAAAGTGTGAAAATGTATTTTAATGGCAATAAAACAGAAATGTACACATTGTGTTCATAGCGGTTCGTTGTTTAATCTATAAATAATTACATAAAGCTACACAAAGTTTGTGCACTGATCAAAAAGTATATGAGCTGCTGAATGTGGTTTATCCGATCTGCACCAATTTTAAAAGGCATAAATGGTCCGGTACTCTTGACAATAGTATAGGAATGTATGAAGCACAGTTTACAAAGTTTCTTTTGAATCAAGCGATTTCCGTTGAACGACACTGCAAAAGTGGGGAAATTCTTCTGTCCCATTCGCTTCTGTTCTGTTCTCGTTCAGTTTCTTTTCCATAAAAAAAGATCCTCACCTCTCTTCTCTTTCTACGCCAGCACACTTTGTAAGAGTTAACACTTGCACTAGCTACTCCACTGCTAGGTCCTGAACTTTCAACTCTTGTTAGTGGTACTCAGGCTGAACCTACATTTGTATAACACGTTTGCTTGTATAGATCAAATCTCACACAGAGGGGAAAATCAGAAGTTTAGTCCGGGTCTAGAGAGAAATTACCTTCACCCTCCGTGTGAGCTATAGAGTAGCAAAGACCCGCATCAAAGCACCTGCCCTTTTGATCCATCGATGTAGTAAAATACATAAAAACCTCTACCCTGTGTTCGCCAGCTTTCAGGTAGTTTCAAAAATACCGTATCCTTAAAAGGTTATCAAAAATCGCGTACATGCTAACCCGAGACAAATAGCCACAGTTTCCAAGGAATCAAGCCAGCCTGATGCATTCAATGCATCCTGCTCCAGCACGGATCTGACAAACACCAAACCTTGCTTCCTTGCCTGGATGACTTTGTGAAAGCCTGAGTTGTTTATGAGACAAGCATTTAGCAGTCCACCCTCCTCAAGCCAGAAACTATACATTATTGCAAACTGAAATACAAGTGCCTTTTCAAGCTCTTCAGATGCTTTTATGCACTTGCTGACACGGTGAGGCTGAATTATGCATAGAGACGGCTTTCCTGACTTCCTGTTTGAGATGGTGCCCCTTTCAGACTGTGGAAACAAAACACAATAAGGATGGCACCTGCTATCTTATACTGTATGCTGTCTCATTCAGCTGTAAACTATAAGATCCTGCTATACTGCATGTCCTGTGCTGTGTTATTATGGTTTTTAGTTGAGGCTACTTCAACATTCATCTAATATCATCAAACTCGAACACGCAAAGTGATTCAGAGTATGTCTCTGATTGTTGATTACTCAAAATAGGGCAGACTGGTCTCATGACTATTTTCGTTGTATACAGAGTCTTAAAAATTGGGCCAAGGATCTATTTCTACCTTATTAATCTTAAAAAATAGCATTTTGTTCGGTTGTGTTATTGTTGTTTTTTTATTCTAGTCCTTTGACAAGAATGCAGCCATTTATTTAAATGTATTATATATTATATACATTACCTATAAAATAATTGCTAAAAAGAATTCCATTATATATAGCTATTATTGTAAATGATCCATTTTAAGTGTATCGTTATCTTTTAACCAAAAAATGCCTGCATGGATTAGATTTGTGAAATCTATTCAAGCTATAATGTAAAAACTGAGTATCATGTTGTCTGAACTCAATTAACGGTTAACACACAAAACCTCTCAATGTTCAACATATTTTCCTAGAAGCATTTTACTTTACTGAAGAAAGCTTCTAGGAAAAATTAAATAATAAATGCATTTCCTCTTAATGATGTTTATGAATAAAAAATGTTCCTCCTGAGCTCATTGTAAACATACAGTAAGAGGGACAAAATTATTAAAAGTCAAATAAGTTTGGGATACACATATTCAAAAACTGAAGGTAGAATCTTCTGGCCTTGAGTGTTTCTTCCTTATTTCTGATTAGATTTATAGAGTTATGTTAAGGAACATGTTCTCTATATGTATGTTCAAGAAAAATCAAGAACTGTACAAAGTCTTAATTTATAGATGAAGCATACAGTTTTATTGTTCATCTAACCTGTTTCAACTGAAACCCAAACACCACATTAAACCCAAAAGCTACATTTTTAATGGATCGTGGGGAAACCTATTAAATGGCACACATATAGTAGTGAATGAACAATGAAATGGCTAAGAGAATATGACAAAAAATAATAAATAAATAAAAATCTAACATTCTCCACCTTTAAATTATAGACTCTTTAAGTCACATGCCAGGCAGTACATATGCACAGCCTATAAATACCAATCCACTTGCTTGTGATTGTATTCAAGCATTTAATCTGAAATAAATAATGAAAGGCCTTCTTAGTCTGCGTGGGTCTCATAAATATGCAGAGCATCAGAGGGACACAAACACCACTGAGAAGCAATCACTGTACCAGTCCTTCTCTTAAAATGGCACGCAGTACTTTCCAAAGTTTCCAGACTATGCCTCCTGTATACTTCAGGAAGCCTGGCTTGATTAAAAGTGCCTTCCGGCTTTATCACAATCTTTGTGTTCGCTGCTCAAAGTACCTTTTAATCCTCTTCCTACAAATCAACAAACTGCAGAATGCTGCATAAATTGATTGTTTTGGAGCTTTTCCATGGTGCTGTGGAAATTGTGTGGGGATTTATTTGTGGATCTCTTTTAATCTGTCAGTCAGAGACGAGGCCTAATAAACACCTGCTGAGACGGAGCTTCACATGTCCCCAGTACATCATCAAGAAACGCACTGCCATGGGAATTTTGTGTTGCTATTAAGGAAAAATATAACATAATCAATGCTGTCGCAAAGCGAAAAGTAAAAATTAAAGATAATATAAACATTTCTCTAAAATACTACGATTACAGAACAAACGGTTGGCTCCTGATTGGCATTAACTATTTACTTTTAGAACATTCATCTATTTTAAAATAATTGAACATTCAGTTAAAATAAATCAGAGTGGGACATCTAATATTAAATAAATAATATTTTAATGTTACTATAAAACATAAAGTTAACACTTTTCCCTCAATAAATTCTTAATTTGCTGTTTATTACCTATAGTTAGTTTAAGTTTAAGTTTTGGGTAGAATTATGGAAGTAGAATAAGGTCATGTGGAAGAGGCATTAATATGTGCTTACTTTAGCACTAATACATAGCTAACATTCTAGTAATATGCATGCTAATAAGCAACTAATAGGTGTAACCTTAAAATAAAGTGCTTTACAAATGTATAATACATTTAAAAATTATAAATAAAAAAAAACAAATATGAATAAACTTTTATTAAAAGTTTTATAAAATGAATAAATGAATCCAGTGAATAGAAGTAACAGAACTAAAGATGCTAATTAAAAATCTAGTCTGAATAACGGCATCGGACGTGGATTAAAATATATAGAGAAAAATACAGTATCAAAATAAATACAAATAAAAAAGGAAAAAGAATCCATAAAACACCTGTTGCTCTCACAACCAGGAAAACCAAATTCGTCAATGTGTTCTATCCCTAAAATCCTGAAATCTTAATGTACAGTATCAAATCTCAGAAGCATATTTTTTTTAAGAAAAAGCTCTGATTATGCTATATAATAGAATCCTGTCGCCTCTGAATTCGGATCAGTCATAAGATTTTCTGTGCGATCAGAATCCCTGATATGGGAAATCAGGTGATTTAGGTTTGATCTTACAAAATGTTCTCCAAGAGAAGACGTCACAAGGTTGAAACCCCTGCAAGAAAAGGAACAATCACCACACTCAGGCTGCCCATAGGGATCAGCATGTTGACAGTGTTTGAAGCCACCACAGCTACCTTCAAAGCTTGATCCCTCCTTTGAAGATTACCCACAATTCAGTAGCTGCTTTATTCAGATGAAGGGGGTTATTATGCTAATGATGGCGCACCGCTGGAGACGTGCTTCAGAAGTGCTTGAATGCAACAGGGGAAAGAGGAATGCTGCGGGACGAACATCTTCATCTGTTTGGATCTCCATTTCTGCTCTGAGCTTAAGAGTTAAGAGCAAAATAATCCTTCTTTCTTCTTACATGCCGCTGCCTCGAGACTAATCTAAAACAAATACCGCACAGATGACAACACTTTGTTTAAGTTGGTTATGTAACTAAACAGAAGCTGAGCGATATCACAAACGCATGCTTCTCAATTTATCTTTAGAGCTATCAGAAAATGCCAAGTGCTACTTTCCGACAAACGCAGACTCCACCTTGAAGACAACGGAGGGCAGCTGAATGTGAACGCAATTACACAGATTGCTAAACAGTCCTTTGCCGTTGTCCTCCATTACTTATGAAGTGAGGCCTGTTAAATCGCTCTGCAATGGTGAATGCACTGCTATTATCTGCCATTTATCTCCTAATTGTGCTTTCGATGTGAATCAGTCCTGATATTTTAATTCAGCTCTAACAGCTATAAAAACATGCAG
Source organism: Puntigrus tetrazona (assembly GCF_018831695.1). NCBI lineage: Eukaryota > Metazoa > Chordata > Actinopteri > Cypriniformes > Cyprinidae > Puntigrus > Puntigrus tetrazona. Next base: position 12,903,704 of record NC_056707.1, on the reverse strand, counting down.
AGAATTGATTAACTTTTTTTTTTTCAGTGAAAAACTCCAGCTCTTAATATGAAAGCTTTGAAATGATATCAATTACAGTACAGAATATAATGGGCTACATATTTCTCAATGGGATCGTATCTAATTATTTGAAATGCTTCTAAGGTCTCAAAACCACTCACTTTGTTCAGTTAGACACATTCATTTCTATAGAAGTTTATACAATCCACATTGTTTCAATGCAGCTTCACGGTAAGGACAATGACAATGTTAACGTTGCAAAAATGATTGAACTATGAAACAAATCCAGCCGTAAAACAGCTCTACAGAAGAAAAGAGTGTCATCATTCAATTCAAGTTTGTTCAATGTTAATTCAATTCAGCATCAATGTCGATCATTTATGAAACACATTTAAAGCACGCATTTATTTGTTTAACTGGTTTTTCCTAGACACGTGAAACACTTGTACTCGGCAGAATAAGTGAAGTTACCAAATTTTATTAGAGCTTGCTAGCAACACTACCCTTATGATGAACATTAAATATGGCAGCTACAACATTTGCACTACATCACAATAATTCATTTAGTCTCCTGTCACGTCAGGTGAAGGCTTCAGCTGTTATCATTTTAAAGTTCACACAGGCTGAGAATGTGAACATCTATCATATCTAACACACATCGATCCTCCCAGTGTAACTGTTCACCCACAGCTGTCTTACACACTGAAGATGTGGTCAGATTGCCAAAAACATGCTTTAGTCTAGTAGAAACAGGAAGCTCTCTTGTCATTTCCAAACCTCTGATATTTTATCAATACTGAATGCAGGAGTGAGATATGTTTTTGTGTCAGATTCAGCGAGAATCTCTTTGAGATTGGAAAAGAGCTGTTACGTGTTTGTGAACAGGCACTTTCTCAGAATTTACTGCCTTTGTTTTTTTGTTTTTTTTTCTGCATGAACACATACATATGGTGGTGTGATCATGCACTAACACTGGTGCAGCAGTTCCTGGCATGGGGATCAACATTATTATCAGATGCATGTATCCTCCATGGACCTTACCTACTTTATCTGAGCCAATCCCTTTGAGAAGGCTTGTTGTGCCATCAGAGGAGTGGGGAAAAATGAACCTGATTCATATTGGACCTCAAAGGGAACCTACCCTGAATTTGTCTGGGAGTGCAGCTGCAGCTGATACCTACTGTCATCCATAACATCCATAACACACAAAGTCCCACAAAATATATGTAAAACCTCATTTCTCACATGATAGTGATAGCTTAAGATAACAGCACTCACTAGATGGGTTGAGAAAGGGAAGAAGAAATGCATTTAAAAGCTAGCAATTTATATCCAATGTTTGCTGTATGTACTATTGCATAAATTTGTATTTTAATGCATAAAGGCAGCACAACTATTCTTATCAGTGGAAGCTACTGTAGCCTGCGCATAAAATAATGCAGTTGTAACATTAATCTACGGTATAGAGAAAAAAAATCTATAAAACAGCAATAAAAAATTTTTTTATAGTTGACTGAATCATAGTGACCAAAATTAGCACTTGGTGAAAGTTAAATAAAAACAAAATTAAAAATAAATATATATTATTAAAAATGTACACTCAAAAAATTATTCCCCATCACTGTTCAGTTTATTTAAAAAAATACTTTTCATTTGTGTTAGGTTTCCCATTTAAACAATTAAAACACAAAGCATTGTGTTAAACTGACTTGAAACAGTTGAAACTGTTTTGGTTAATAGTTTTATTTTGAAATAAAATCATTTGAGTTGAGATTATATAAATGATTGTACTTGTGAAACTAGGATGTTTCACTCTTTCCATCATGCTTTTCACAGGGCTGGATAAGGAGAATAAATGTTGAAATAAAGTGTTATTTTTATCGAATTTGGAGACTTCCTCTTGTTCAATGCTCTTTTATGTTTGTATTTAAAACAGTTTCTGGTATGTTAGTGTTTTGGAAGTTACCTTTGTGGTAAAGTGTAGAGCACGTGCTTGGTCTAAGGGGTCTGCTAACAGAACTTAAAATTATTTTATTAATTAATTATTATTATTTTAAAAAACCTGCTTCTTGCATGCAGCAAAACAAAGGGTTTTTTTGTCTTTAGATCTTGCTGTAAAAAAATTGTTTACTGAATAAATTCCTCAGTGAAACTGGATTATTTATTTTGGTTGAAAGTAACAATATAAATTTTAAAATAACTAACCTTAATTAAGATTAAATCGAATTCAAGAATGTTAAGTTGATTCAACTAAACAACACTGAATTAACTTTACGTAATTAACTTAAATTTACTAAAATCAATATTGTTACTTAAACGCAGCCTATCTCAGTTACATGGAACCTGTTGACATAAAAAAGTTAAGTAAGGCCGACTTACCATTTTTTGGAGTGTTGGTTCTATAAATATAATATTAGAATAATTATTTTAAGTATAATTATAGGTAATTGATGCAGCCGGAAAACTGTAGTTAAAAAAAATGTTACCTGCTTGTATCTATTTACTTGGCCAGATGTATTTCAATGAGCAACGGACCTCCTAGTGTCTGACCTAAGGGGATAGTGTCCAGATAAGGTAAAGTATTGCCGTCGCTCTTACAAGAGCTGAACAAAACGAATGGAGGAATACACTGGGGAATGTGAGAAAAGTGCTGAGAAAGCAACTCCCACCGGATTCCTCACAACGGTGGAGAGCTGTCAAAGGCTTGAAAATGAAGTAACTGAGTAATCAAAGAAGAAAAATCAGGACGACTTAACTTGCCCCTCAAGGGTCCCCCAGGCAAGAAGACGGCTGACAGAATTAGTTCAATCATTTTATAAGAACACCTGAATCTCACAAACAAGATACTGCAGCTGCCAAAACAGTAGAAGAGATGTTTGAGAACAACCTGCTGTGGACAGCATTTAACTATTGGCTTTACTGCAGTTGGTCTAAAAGTATGAAGTTCCATTTATACAGTGGTCTGCAACCAAAAAGTAAACAAAAGCTTGTTTGCCAACAAATGTAAATTTTTTGTCATGTAATAAACGGTGACACCACTGGTTCAGTTCAGACTGTTTAATACCTCCTTTTCATTGCCTTGCAGTGTTTACCCTAATCAGTGAATGTTAATGAACCAAATTAATGAACCAATCAATCTCAAGTTTGCTAAATCATTTGTGTTTGATTCACATTACCACTTAGAAACAGGAAAAATAATGATATGCATATTACTGAGAAATAGAGAAAGCAGAGAACTTAGTTCACCACAGAAACAATACTGTCCAATAATGAAATGCAATCATCTAAGATTCAATCATCTTTCCATCATAACAATTAACATCCATCCAACCGTCTGAATGTGAATAATTTTTAATCCTGAGTGATCAGGTGCAGCCAATATTGTTTGTTTTGTGGGTACAACTCTCTCATTTTCTACATGTCTAGGATTTCAAAGGACCATTTCTCAGTTTGGCATAGTCATGAAAACAGATGGGTCCACCATAGTGTGAAGCATCTAATGAACATGTGAGCTCCAGTAGTAATGGGCTTTCCTACTGATCATAGTGTGCTAGTGAACCATCATTACTCAGAAAAAAACTCCCCCGAAAACTCCTCATCAATTCTGACACATATTACCTTTACTGGAAAATAGGAACAGACTGTGGTAGCACAGAAACCCATGCATCGTGGTATATACATAAAAAACACTATTTTAAGCTGTCCTTATTATAAATATCAAATATGAATAATTACATGCAAGTAACCCTAACCATAAGTACATGTAGTTAATATTACTCAATATTAAACACATTTAGATTTGTAATTACACTGTAACAAGGACACCTTTACCATAATAAAGTCTATAACCAAAAGAAAAAACAATGTTGCTTAACCCTGAACAAAGATCTAGTTGTCTGCCTTAGTTGTTCAAAGTAACCACAAACACAATTATCTACTAAAATGATAAATGATGTTAAAGCCCCAAATGATGTTCAAACCACGAAACTACCCATTAAATCGTATGAGTCAATATGAATATTGTGCCAGAAACCAATACGGTTGTTCATCCAGGAACACATGCTACTTGATGTAAAATTCTGGGTGCCTATTCCTGTTCCTCTGGAACACTGATCTCTGTGTTAAATTTTCAGCCATTGCCTGGGTTCACTGCCTCCGAGACCAGCCCCATCCACACCTATTTTCATCTTTATAATACCAAACTTAATAATTAATACTCTCACTGTGTGTGAGAGAAGATTTAATTCGAAAGCTCTGCTGAAACTTCCACAACGAATGACTATTGCTATTTTTGACACAAGCCATTAGGTGTAAATAGCACACTTCCTCCAGAAGTGAAAAAAGCTTCTCAGGTGTGGTGTTTTTTTGGTTTTTTTTTTTCATCCAGAAAAGACACGGTGTGCTAAATGCAGCCCGAGTGTTTCATCTATTATTACATCCTGTACTAATGATTCAGTGGTTTTTCCTGGTCATATTTTTCTTATTTCCTGTCCTATAATACATAAAAAGGAACATGAAACCAGCTACCGTCTTAGATTTACACAAAATCCTACATCTACTACCATGAAACAGAAATCAATGCACCTTGCAGAATTCAGTAGCAGAGCTCTTAGCAGGTCAGTGCCTAGAATTTCATCAGCTTGCTTTCAGGTTTCACGCTAGCGTGGCAATCCGCTTTGAGAAAGACAAGTCCATTCTCTGAGATCTTTCCTGTCGTGTTGCATAAGTTCTTCAAGAACTTCTCCCCGCAAAACATCAGGTTATCTGAGATGTGCCTGCAACACTCTGGCAACCTGCATTATTCAAAATAATGACATAGAAGGGAAAGTAGTCTTCTAAACGAGAATCCCCTCAGTGCTGAATTAGCGGTGGCATAACAGGGTTTTTAACGGTCTGCAATACCTGCTCAGAAGCCCCGTGTGACGGCTGGCTGTCTGGATCCATTACAGTTTATCACTGGCTAACATTAGTCCATTCACACAATAAATTAGGGCCTGCACATCCAGACATCAACTCTCTACCTCCGCAATGGCTATGAATATTTTATGTCACGCACAAGCTGACAAACTCTAAAAGAGAGAGAAAAAACAAGTTGGTGAGGAAAAAAACAGCAGAAAAGGGCAAGAGAACCATAAGGGGGGTGAGAAGAAGAGAATCTAAGAGGGGAAAGACACACTTTAATCCCAAACATCATACCCATCAATTTTTCATCAACCTTTAGGCAGTGAGCCACGTGGTTTTGCTGGAATTTTAATTACGGATTGTCCTGAGGCTCCTCTGACCACAGAGAGGCCCGTCCAGATGGCAGAGAGGAATGGACAGCGTGGAAGCACTTGTTTTTCATCTCAAATGGAGGATAATACATCAAACAACGGCCCAAGGCCTTTTTCAGCCACAACAACAACAACTGCAGCAGAATATTGTCAACATCAGAGGAGATTGCCGCTCTTTGGCCTTTGTGGCTTGACTTGAAATTACAGAGTATGCTTTAGAGAGGATTCACATCATGACAAAGTGTTAGGAAGACCTATTCATACATACACACACGCTAACAGAGGAGAATATCCTTAAGAACACACCCACCTGTCAACAGCACACACAGAGAAAACTTTAGAAACTAAGGAAGTTTCCTTAGTTTCTAAGTTTTACCCAGAGAGGAAAAAGGTTTGTTCTTTGCATTTTGCACTTTAAAAGTATTTTTAAAATTACTATTGGTTTTACACGCAATATTGCCATACAATATTACACATACTCTCACTCAAAGATTACTCGGGTGCAGTTCCATCAGATTTGTACCAAATCAGAATTTGGACTGAGGGAGCAAAAAGGATGAGTCATTACAGAACAATTTGAATGGAAATGAACCGAAATTGAAAGCAATTCACACGTGACTCAATTCTGTGAACTGTAAAAACAAAGTTTGTCAATCTGAATATTGACTTAATAAAGAATGGCAGAATGACTGACAGTACAACAGGTACATAGAACCAAAGAAGAGATAGAATGATGAAAATGTAAGATGGCACAGACTGCAAAATGAGAAAATTATGGCCAAAAATGTGGCAAATTTGTAGTAATTCTACTCTATTCCTGCCCCTAAACCTACCCCTAACAGAAAATGTACAAAATTGTATGAGTGAGTAGGTCGCGAGACAGGGCTTAATAAATAATGGCCTGAATAGATAGATAGATAGATAGATAGATAGATAGATAGATAGATATCTCCCCAACAATGGCAGCTTTCCATTAAAAATAATGCAAAGTCTCTATGTTTCTATATTTTTTTCTTTCTTTTTAAAACCATGTGGGGGAGATAACAAAAGATTTTGCTCATTACTGCTACCGAAGAAACTAGTGCAAGGACCTAGTGATGCTGTCACATGAGAGGGGGAGACAAATGCGTAGCTGCCCCTCACCGGCGCCCAAATGAAAATAATTACACTCCCAGTTCTCCTCACCTCGTTCTCATTACACGGCAGGGGTGATTTTCCCAGCTGAGATACTGAGGCAAAAATAACACAGCAGAACAAAACACAAAGTTTGGAGGCTGACTTTCTACAGCTCGAAGGAAAACAAGAAAAAAGAGGATGTGGAGAATAAAGGAGAACGACACAGACAGAGAAGAGAGAGAGAGAGAGAGAGAGAGAGAGAGAGAGAGAGAGAGAGAGAGAGAGAGAGAGAGAGAGAGAGAGACAGAGAGAACACGCTTTCTGCAAACTAGCCCTTTTTAGTTCTGGGATGTCAGCTTGGTGGAATTTAGAAAACAAGATATGAGAAAGGAAGAGAAATTGAGGGAGGCGGGAGGGAGAAATGAAGAAAAGACAGAGGAGAAGACAAGGTAAAAGAAGTGGCAAAGCGATTTCACGGCTCTATGAGCAGGTACAATACCAGGGCTGTCTCAGTTGTTGGCTGTTGCTCGTGAACCTTCAAGCACACCCTTTTCAGCCTGGCTGAAGGTCAGGGGAGACAGAGAGCCCAGCCGAATGAGCCGGGTGGCACGACATCGAAAGCACTCAAGTTGTCAAGGTACATAAACAAAACAACACACTGCTCATTTTCTCGCAAGGAAATGACACCTTTCCAGAGAATTGCTATTGTCACCAGATGCAGTATCTGTTTCTGGAGAACAAGAATTTATACAGTGTCCGGAAATTGACTTCTGAGGTTCATCCTGTACAGCACTATAATATATTATATTATAATAGCATTACCACAAGTGTAGCAGAATTATGGCTAAATATTTTGCTTCTAAATCATTTTTAAGTTGCACTGTGATATAGTATAATTAGCCGAGTATATACTATAATATGGAGCTTCTAAATAAATAAATCATGTCTTGCCAGAGCCCTGGCCTAAAAGGTTTTATATGTAACACATACGTAATTGTTAAGGATGGAGCTTTAACACATGTTAACTGGCAGAAGAAAAAAAAAGGCCAGAAGAAACACAGATAGTAATTACACACTTGAGTAGCTGGTGAAATGTGAACCTAAAGGTGAAGTGCACTGTACCATGGGCTTCACCAAATGGAAATGCAAAAATCAGACAGATTCAATCTCCTCCATCAGCCATTGGTCAAAAAGCAGGTTGTCCTACCTCAAAACTCTTGTCATTGGTTAAATCACTGTTGCTGTGTTTAGCTGCCCAAACAAGAAGAGCAATGTCATATATTACATTAAAGCTTACATTAAAGCTGTTTCTGCACATTAAACCGGTACATAAGAAAGACTTTTCTTTGCCTCATGTAGTCATAGTAAAAACTGGTTTGTGTAATTAAAAAGCTGGATCACTTGCAAGGTCGGGTTGAAAGCCATTTAAAGTCCATGACTGTGGGAAAGGATTTACTTTTTTTTTACTTGCCATTTCTAATGCATAAAGCAATACAGCACAAAGAAAAGAAACCATATGAACACTGGTCACGGATTAGGAAGCTCAGACAAGAAGCTTTATTCAGCAGACTGATCATCCACTGTAAGCTCTGCACATGATTCTATGCCATAGCTTGGCCTCAGACTCTTCAGCATTATCAGTCTATATGGTAAGGTTCTTAATGCAGTGCACATGAAACCATGCTGTAGTGCAAAGCACTGCTGATTTATGACTACACCACTACCACTTTTATTGTTCAAAATATTGTTGTTTATTAGTGCTGAAAAAAGCAGTGGCGCTTAAAAATTAGCAGCTTGTTGGCAGAGACTCTTTACATTAACTCCGCCCTCTAACCTGTGATTGGTGTTCATCAGTCCACAGCTCCACTCACGTAGATAGTAAAGTGCGTATGTGATCGATTTGAGTTTAAATCTGTCTTTTGACCAACTTTTCTCCCTTTTCAAATCTTATATCGCATCAGAAAAGCATTTATTTTCAATAAAAATAAAGAAAATTTTTTTTTTTTTAATCTGGTATTTTAAGGTAGGAAAGTTTTTATTGTCCTAATAAGGGCATCCATTTAATAATATAACAATTTGCATTCAATATGTGTTAATATTGCATATTGGGGTACCCTTTGTTCGAATCATTTCTCAGACTCTTACTTTGTTTCTTTTTGTCAGCATTCACTGTGTTTATCTTTGTCTCCCAAGTTACTCCTATGTCTTGTTTAGCTCCTCATTTACATCAGTCCTGTTGGTTCTTTGCTGAATCTTATTGTTTTTAAGGCTTTGCTCTCCAGAGGTTGCATTTGTTAGCTGCAAAAGTCATTGATGCTTTTAATTTCAGAAAAGAAACCATTACAGTATATTACAAAGAAAGATATTTTAATCATTTATACTTTTCAAGGAACAACAGTCAATTCTATAATGCTTATTTGTCCTTAACAACGCAAGCAGCTGACAAATTTGATCTCCGGAGGACACAGTCTGACATGTTTTGTTAGCATACACCTTTTTAACCACAACATTACAGATGAACAGGTAAATAAAAGTCATCAAGATTAAATAAATAAACAGCCATCTATCGGTATGACACTAGGATGATGTCCCAAAAGGTATGTCAAAGGGAGGGAAAAAATCATTTGTATTGTGTAGCTCACAGAGGAAATGTTGCGTCAATGTCAGTCTTTTCTATTAGTTGGTACAACCTGAATAACGATTCAAGTGGGAGTACTTCCTCATTCCTGCCCCATAAATATCTTTAATAACATAATTATCTTTTATAATCAATTGTCAGAGCTACTGCAACATTCATAGGATAATGAATTTAAATTCTGTAAGCAATCTTACAAGAGTAATATCTATATGCTTAAGGGTCAAGGGGAAACATATTGGATGTGATAACTCTGTCTTTGCCAGCATTACTGTGAAAGGACATGCTGAAGTGCCACTGGCAGGAACAGAATGAATGGACACCCTGCACTTTATTTAGTTCCTCTGTTCACAACATCAAGCGTTGTCAGCTCTGATTTCCTCCCCATGATACCAGCAGCTAGAAAACAGCCAGTGAATCACCAGCAAGGACAGAATGCACAACCATCAGCATTAATGCCTGCTGGACCTGCTCTTAGCATGATGTTCAAACAAAATCTGTTCCGATTGGGCTGTAGTGTCAGGGTAGGCAATGTAGACATATGTTACTAAATCCTGATTCGTCTGCAACAAATTACTTCGAGACACAGTTTTTGAAAGACACAATCTGCAGTCTGTGCTGAATGATTTTTAACAACATAGCACTTCAAACAGCGACACTGACATACACTGCTATATTTACAAGAATCTCAGGGGGGTAAAACACTCAAGCGCCAGCCCTGACACCCTATTATTCTGAAACCGTTGCGTTTGTTTTCAGGATTTGTCCTAATTAGTCACACTGCAAGTCTCACATCAGAGTCTGATTCTTTTCGTTGTAACTTTGTGTAACAATTTACCTCTCAGCGCTCCTTTCCTTTCGACTGCACAGGAGAAGGACTTTAATAACAGGCCGTAATTTGTAAAGCGACACCTATAACATTCAAGCATGTGCTATTTAGACTTCTGTGTAATTTAAGATGTTTCTGGGTAATACACTGCATCTTTATCAGTATCAGTAGTACAGTTATTTGGTTCCAGCTGAACATAAAAAAGGAAAGATGAGCTTGTTTGATCAGTTTGTTTCCAATTAGCACTGAAAGTGGCTTTATTGTATCCTAGGCCATTCTTTAATTGTTTGCAGTCTCTGTTTGTTTTTACTTAAACGGGTGATTGGAATCCACTCACTAATCCTCCACTTTAGGTTATTACTCACAGCTTGATTCCATGAGAGAAACAGAGACGGTTTACTGTGTGCCATCCTCATCCTCACTCTTTGACTCTGCGCACTTACCCAAAGCAAAAAGCAATAAAAGCTATCTCTTCAATGTAACAGGCAGCTCAATCTGACAATGATTTGCAGTAACAAAGCAACCAAAAATCATTTCTTTTCAACAAAAGTTGGCCAACATAAGGCAACGAAGTTAAGCAAAACTTTAAGCAAAGAGCAGCAGCATGATGTTGCGACTATAGCTCTGCCCTTCATGAAAACATCAAGGATTGTCTATATAACTGACTTCTTTCCACAACTGGATACACTCAAACATGGAATATGGACATACTAACAGCATCAAAAACAAAAGCATTAACCTACGCATAGCTTTATTTATTTCATTCCAATTAGACAATTATTTGAATAAACATCAGCATGATTGGGAGTTTCATGTGAGAGTAAAAATTAAGTTCCTCACGCACAGCCTACTTGTGTTAAAGTTGGCTATGCAAATTAACAAAGCTGACCAACAAAAAACTGTGACTTTTGGGTGATAACTATTGAAAATCTTTGCCTGCAATATTTTGCTAATCTGATCGCATATTTACATTTTGTAGGTAAAATTACAATGTAAAATCAACCTAAAAGGATCCATTAATATTTTTACACCTAAAAAGTTGTCATATGTACAATATGTACATGTAGATCCTGTCAGTACATCAACAGTGTATGTTTTTAGTGATTACTAATGTATGTTGAGATCACGCTGCATATTTATACATTTCTGTGGGCTCTGTGCACGCCAGTGGATCGGTTGTCAGCATTGGAGTTCTTTTTCTGCTTGTCTGACTACTGAAGGATTTGTAGTCCTGGCAACATGATCAAACTCACTTGAGCTTTTAGGCTTAAATCTAATGTCCAGAAAGCAGCTAATACTGCTGATTCTACTGGGTTGTGAAATCCACGTCTCTGTTTGTTCTCTGAGTCTTGGTGGCTATAATTCTGATTGGTGAAGAGAGGGCCCTCAAGGTTTAGAGGTCTCTTTTACTGACTCAAGGTAATTGTTTCAATTAAAACTGTAATTACTGGATAGGCTCAACAGTCAGAGTTGAAGAGACGACATGCACAGGGGACTAACCATAGAGTAAATTAGAGAAACCACTTCTGCCTTAGTTAAGTGGTGCCTCATCCGTATCTCATTCACTGGCTTTTATGTGAGCTATAGCTGCACAGAACGTAAAACAATGTCAGTCTGAATGGAGTATTCTAGCACATAGTAACATTTGAAGGAATATTCAGAGAATCTGAAACAAAAACCCAACAAAAGATTACGTATAACAGTAATTTTCTCTGCATTTAACTTCTAGTGTTCCTTTGGATTGTGAGGTTCCTTCAGGTAGGAGACCTCAAACACAGCATGCCTCGCAAACCTCTTAGCATCTGTTCTCCTCATTTTTCCCTGTCTTATGACTGTCATACGTAAAAGAGATGAATTAGGCTTCTCTTTCCCCACTTCTCATGCCGGCAGTTCCGACAGTGAGAGCACGACAGCAATTAGCTTTTCCGCTTCCTTAGCAAAACCTTCTATTGAAATCCTGTTGCATCAGGCTGAGGAACACTGGCTGAGAGAATCTCTAATTAAAGAGAAGACCGGGTGCAGATGAGCTCCTCTGCTCCCTGTCACCCTCAGTTCCGGATGCAGCCAAAATCAATGGGGCCAAGGAACCGTCAAGAACGGGCCTGCAATGATCAAAAGCAACAGAGGAGAGAAGAGAGAGATGAAAGAGAGGAGAAAGGCCAAAGCACTTTTGGATGTAGACTTGAAAATATCTAACTGCAAAACATGTGATGGAGTTCAGTCATGCATGGTTTTTCTTCTTTCAATTTCAGATTACTTAGCTTCTTCCAAAAACCTACTGTGCGGCAGGGTTGTAATGCATCATAGGTGCCCTCCTGATGTGATGTCTGGAAAGTAGGCAACTGTTGATTGATAATGCTTACAGTATCACAAGTTCAGGTTTGGTATTTTTATGTTATTGATATTCATATTCGAAGATATGCATTTTATTCCTGTGATGGCAGGATTTTCAGCAGCGGATATTTCTGATAATTCTTCAAAAATTCTAATATGCTCATTTAGAGCTCAAGAAACGCATTATTAAATCAGTTGTGCCGATTTTTTTTTTTTTTTTTTTTGGTGGAAAATGTGATTCTTTTTTTAGAAGTAGAAATTTCACAAATTCGAAATATTATAAACCTGTTTACTTTTGATCAATTTTAATTTATCATTGCTGAATAAAAAAAGTGTCAGAAATGTATGGTTACTGAATCTCAAATTGAAACATTATCAATTATTGCAGCTTATTTTTTAAGTCAATCTTAAATCTTTTAACAACTCTGTTCCAAATCCTTAACTAAAGAACATGATTTTAGGAAAGGTAAGAAGCAAATATTTACAAATCATAACAAACAAAATTGCCTGGAATATGAGCTCAATGTGTTATTACAGAACTGAGCGGTAAGAATCCAATAAGACAAACAAAAACAGGTCAAATGCCAGAAATAAAAGCATTTGCCTTTGGACAAAAATACTTTTTGTGCTCACAATGATAATACTGGAAAACAGTAATAAATAATTTTTTTAATAAGGCACAGTGGGGCTAAATGAACCAACAATGGTCCAACAGTATAAGGCAACAAAAAATATATAAAGATATACAGTAAATAGAAAATATTACTTTTTATTCAATATAGATGGAGAAACCCAATTTGTGGGAAAATAATAAGAGAAGTTTGGAAATAAAGCAATTTGGGGGGTTATCACATGTCCTCTGAAGCAGATCGGTGGGGTTTTTGTAACAGAAATATTTCTAGTTTTAAGATTATAACTTAAATGTTAAACTGACTAACATAAGTTGTGTCATACGTCGAGTCATAGGTCAGCCAAGAAGCTAGAACTCTGCGTTCCAGAAAATAACTTGCAGAAATTAACATGAGTCAGTTATTTAAGTTATAATTTTAAATCACCAAATCTGGCTGCTGAAGGGATGGAGGAGCTCAATAGGGTCTACTGTATAGAGGTGAGAACACAGGAGGATACCAGCTCCATAATGAAGGCTATAGGACCCAGAAAGCATGCTAGGGGTCACCCAGCCCACAGTTCTACAGATATCTGAGGAGTATGCCACACTTATTGTAGAGTGGGCCCGTAACCTAAGGGAGCAGGGCACATAGCTGGGCAGGGCCATGCCTCAGAGTTACCTGGGACTACACTGGCTCAAAATCTAGGCACCATTCACAGACCGAAAATGCAAACAGGTTCCATTTCAAAGCGTAAGCACGTTTCGTGAACGATGCTCTACCTAAATCAATGGTGTCAACTACACCTTGGGGTAGGTTATCTATAACCTCTATGTTCTGTCCAGGGACCAAATATGGAGTTTCCAGAGGTCTGGTTGCAGGTGCCAAAGAGTGCCCCGTCTCTGAGACAGAAAGAGGAGGCCTTGGAAGGGAATTCCTCACTGTCACCGTAAGACCAGTCTGGCCACTGCCAGAAGTAGCGCTCGCCCAGTCGCCGTTTAACATGGGGGAGCCCAAGTTCTAAGCACAGGCACTCTCACCCTTTGCAGGAAATGGAGTCTGGTACGCAAAGTCATTTTTGTAAAGAAAACAAGGAAACGCTTTGTACAAACTAGGTTCACTACTCGGCTGGGAATGAATCACTAACTGGCCTTAAGTACACAAGATAATGAGATAACAATGGGGAAGAGTTAATCAATTTCCAGGGAACACAGAAACAATGGGAGACACACACTTTAAAATAAGAGAGTCTTCTGTTTAAAATAAACGTCAGTCCAAGGAGTGTCCCCTAGCGCCGTTCATGGGCACTCCAGCTGGCGATCATAACGGTCTGAAAGGAAACTTGAAATTTTAGCGATACGATTATTATTTGTTAACTGTACAGCTCTATCAATTTTGGCAGGTATTTTAATTTAGTCTTAGTCACAAAGTTAATTTATTTAGCAACCACAATCGCAAACAATATAGCTGAGATCTCACGACAGTAGTAAGACTGGCTGAGAGACACTTTTATTTAGATCACTAAACTCCAGCATGTTTGTGTGTGTTTTTAGATCATCAGTAGCAGTGCACTTCCACAACAAAGATTGTGTGTGCATACTATATTGAAATAATTAAAATAAACAAAACACGGGTTACAAAATACATCCAAGTATCAGCGAAGCTGGAAGGAAAAAAGCTTGTCAACAAACATTTTTTGTCATAAATTTTTGTTAACAAAATTAACACTATTTTTAACACTAACAATTGAACAATTTAATGCTATAGAGGAATCTAGCTCAAAAATCAGGCTAAACAGGGTGTTTTACTCTCAATTATTCAAGTTCATTGTAAGTCTTTTGTCTTAAATAAATGTGGTGATTTTAGAGATTCTCAGCATCTACATAAATGTCCAAAATTTTTATAATAAAGTTACATAAATTTTATCTAAGAAATAATCTAATCAACTTACTTCCAGCCTAATCAAAAGTAATAAACCAGTAATCACGTAAACAAAAAAATCCAGTGATATTCCAGTTAAGCTTCTTTTTTTCTCTTACACTCTTTGATTTGATTAAAATCAATTGTAAATAATTGTTTTCAGTTTTCTCTTTATAATTAGTAGAGTCATCTCAGGCACTGAAAAAAAAACAAGCAACACTACCACCATCTGTCACTGGAACTGTACATGTATGAAGGACCCTCCTTTGGCGACTGGTAAACTGCCAACATCAGCTTACCCAGAGGAGACTACAGCAGGGCCTTGAGGATTTAGATGGGACTTCGTTTGAGCTCTAGCCAAATCCAATCTCATCATTTCCTGGTTCTTTCTATAGCAGAGCTCCATATGAGCAGTGTTTGCAGCAGAGGGAGAGACTGTCCTAATTCAAACACAGAGGTTATGCTGCAGTGTGTGGATATTAACCTCGCTAAGTGGATGCAGGGCAGTTTTTATTACAGACCTTCCTCTGAAAACACCTTCTGTTGTCTAGAGAGGAACATGTGGGGAACATTTCTACACGCCTTCTCTAAAAAAAACAGGGATATGTGAAGAAATAGCTTGATATGATACCTATGATTCATTTGTTCATTTGTTCATATGGCACATTGCAAGTGAATGAATGCACAATATACGTTGTGGGATGGATAGATGAAAAGATCGTAAAATTTATAGAGAATTTTATTTGTAACCATGGAAACACCAAGGAAGTCAGTGCTGTCCTTGGTCAGGGATGACTCACAAACTTTCAGGACTGTTCATCATAAGCTTGAACAGAAAACGAAAGCTGTTAGATTAATCTGGAATTTACTTCAAAAGACAAATACGTCACAGGGGAAAAAAGCTAAATAAATGCATGCAATCAGACTGAATGTGTTTTATCACATAAAAAAATAAAATTATTAATACAAGTATTAATTTCTTTTTTTTTTTAAAGTACTGACTCCAAACACTGTAAAAAGTACTGACTTTTTTTAAAGTACTGACTCCAAACTTTCGAACAGTAGCATACATTGTTAATAATATGGTTTGTTTGGCAAAATTGTAATGAATCTCAGTATGAAAGTGAAATGGGTACTCAATATTATCTTTTTTTTGAGCTTCTAAACCAGTAACACTAAACCTAAAACTTACTCCATTTTAAACAGTTGAAAAAAAGATGCTTTCAAAAAGGTACTAAACAAGTGGCTTGTTGGAGGAGCATTGTTGAAAACTAATGGACGAATTGTTAAATTAATCTAGACTGACTTTTGATAAACATGGAAATTAGACAGGAGGCGTTCATGTTTGTAAACCTGCCCATAAAAGCAGTATAAATATATTGTATTTTAGGAAAGAACTACAGTATATTACAAACATGGAACCATATCTGTGCTGTGCACCACAAACAGTGCCTCTAACATATCTGTGTAGCTTAGAGGTTTCGGCAAAGCTGCCAAATGAATCGCATGTAGCCTCGAGACTGTTCTGTGTGTGGACCATCACCAGAGCCTCAGAGCCACTGACACATCTTTGATTAGGCAAGAGAGTATTACTAATGAGGAGTTCTTCTCTAGCATCTACTAGGCTCTTTTTAATTAGAACTAACATGACATTTTACCAGAACTGGTCAATACTCCTTAAACCGTGTGCAAATCCAATACGGCTGGTAAAACATATCTTTGAGATAATAATCACTTAATTACCTGGGCTGTAAACAAGTCTGTCTTGTTTAAAAAGTCACACCTTCTCCTCAGTGGGGATTTTGGTTATCTTACAGCAATTAATAACCTCTCTTGGGGATTGCTTTCAGCTCTTTTGATAAATCCTCTTTGGCAGGAAGGTAAGAACTGAATAAATTGCTGAAGGGTCTGTACTATCAGGCTTTGGCAACTATGAGGAAGTACAACTTTAAACTTCTGTGTTGAATAATGTACGGTTGAAAATAATAATTCCAGAATTTCCCTTTTTCCTTTTAAAATTTCAAGGGAGTTTTAATTAACCCTGATACTTCAGAACTCAATAAAAACAACCATTTCTTTCATTCCTGAATGAATCTGTGTTTGAACTCAACTACAAATTCAAGTCATTTTGGTGAAATGGCCCCTTAATTTTATTTTAAATTTTTTATAAAGACCACAAATATGCCATGAAACCTAGTAAAAAACTCTTCAAGTTGCTGTTAAAATTTCTCAGCTTAAATGGACAAAAACAAATTGTCGACAAGAAGGTAAATGCATCTGACATGCGCTGGCACAAATTGAATTTTTTTCTCTATGTTCCCTCCGTTTAATAATTCCCTCTCTTGGTTTGAGGAAACTCCATTTCTGACCCCAGACAAGAGCTGTGATAAAGCAATTAAGTGAATTCTGTGTGGGTGGCTCAGGTTGACAGGCCCAGTCTGGGAAATGGCAGACCCACCAAACTGCCAGAAGAGAAGCCTGCTGTCAGCCTGCCTCCAACTGACACACTCCTTCACATGAGAAGGAATCAATTTGTCTGATGGCTGTGAGTCAGTCATTGAGACAGGCAGGTATGTACTTAATGGACAGCTTAGATTACATTTTAATAACATTTTCTGACCAATCTGTGCCTTTGGCATATTTCCTACAAAGTAGCTGTTTGGCTGGCTTGCAAATGTGTAGTTTTTGTTCCTTCAAATTAAAGCTGCATTCGCCTCTTTTTTCGCCATCTACGTTTGAAAACTTGGTATTGTATTGTAGTGCATGGGCTGTGCTCCGGCGCGGCTTCAGCTTGAAAGAATCTAATGTTTTGAGGTGAATGAGTAGCCGTCCTGTATTTAGTAATCACAGATTCTAAACTATGATTTGGAATATATGACCCAAATAAGAATTTTCACCGGATATTATCATCTGAACAAGTAAGCAAAAGGTTTGATCAACTAAGGGAAAAAGCATTGAGATAAATAGAGCTACCAATGGTGATTACATCAAACAATCAATTATCTCATATCACATCAAACCCTGCAAATTATTATTACTGTTGTACTTTATTCTCAAATTATTAATGTTAACAACATCAGTATTGCGTGAATATGAGTTTTCACATCATTTAAATTTCATATTAAGAAATTATTTTAACCCAACAAGAAAACTGCTCCCTTCAAACTGTTTTTTCTTTTTTAATACAAATATGAATGGAATATAATTTAATTTAATTCACATTTCATATAATCCTTTCTGGATTACAATCCACCATCAAAATGATTTTTTTGACATGTAATTATTCCAGCTACTGTGAGAGTAGGCTATAACTAAACAGCGTGTCTCTTGCTGAATCCTCAGCCTGTACTTGCCAGGACAGCTTCTTTATGTTTACAGGTGTTACGTAATGACGCAGTGCCATGCTGTGCTCAATGAGTTCACAGTTAAGACCTCAAACCAGATACAGTAAGTACAAGTGCCTCTATATATTGAGATATGCAGGCCTATAGTGTAGTTTAATACCGTTTTCTTGCTCATACTCCAATCCTGTTCCATTAAAAGTTTCCAACCAAATGAACACAATATAAACTAAATGGAACGTGCAGACCCTTTTATAATGACCCCATGCTGCATGGAATCACATTACATGCTTTTATCTTGGGCTCCTTTCATAAATCTCTGTGAAGTTAAACATTAATATTTCCGAAACACTGTATTACCAAATCTGATTTTACTGCTTTTATTAAATTCAGGAGGTATAATAACGTTCAGTTTCTTAAGATGCCATGCAATTTCCATGTCTGACAAACTCATATGCATACTAGTGAAAATTTCAGCAAGTTTGGTTGTACATTTAATTTAATTTAGCATACGCATGATTAAACAAGTATTGCATTAATAATAAAATAGCATTTAACCTAAGCTACAACAAACTTATAGCTTTTCTTTATTATTTGGAAAAACAGACTATAATTTTTTCTATCATATGCTCAGCATAATAGTAAAACTACCAATTCATCATGCACAATCTGTTTTCATTTCTAACACATTATTTTTAATGTCCAAGCAGATGCAGTCATGCAGTTCACAGAGACCTATGGGAACGCAAAGACAATTTTCTACCCTACCACTCGACTCAAACAGCCCATCACAGCAGGGAGGGACAATAAATAAATAAACAAACAGCAGAATTTCAAATTGAGCACAGAACAGAGTGACTCGTCTTTCTTCCTCTTCAATGCCTCACAACAGCATCCCAGCAGCAAGCTTCCTCGGGACACACCGACGAAGGATCTTTTAAAGCGGAGAGAGCTGCTGGCTCAGCAGCCAGACCTGAATCCAAGCAAAGTGCTTTCTAAAAGGCCCTCAGAGTCTGTGATCGTCCACACGTCCTCGGGGGCCTCCATGCTAATGCAGCTGCAGAGTGGGTGATGCAGCTGTGAGCGAGAGTGCTTTCTGATGAACAAACACCCGAAGGTGTTTATCTTCAGCTTGCTCCATCTGCCAGAACGCGCCTAGATCTCATTCGGCTTCCTGATCAGGACACCTTGGGACCCATGTGGTGCTATTCTGAACAAGTACAAAGGTGATAATGAGTCATTTATGGCCTCTGGTGGTTCGTGTTTCTGAAGATGTTCATTTTGTGTGCAAATTAGTGATTCACGCATTCAAAACATGTTATGAGCAACTTCTTCCTTCTTGTTATTTTGACCTCTGCCACGAATTAAATGAAGCATTGGGAATTGTGTTTGCGGTAAAGAGATCGTTTACAACAGTCTTGATAACATGATTACCTATTTATAACATCGCTAATTGATGGGAATGGACAAATCTCTTTTTGAGAGCTGTTTTCGCTGTTCTGTATTTTTCACTTTTTCACAAAACATGTTCTGGCCAGGATTTATAAATTGCCTAAATATCTGTGTTTTGGCTTTGTTTTTTTAGTGTTGTTAAGCTTTTGGTGAAGGTAATCGCTGATAAGTAATTTAACCATTAGCATGCAAACATTTTGATGCATTAGCATGCAAACAGTGCGAGAAAGTGGGGAACGTATGTAAATTAGTACTGTAGAGCAGTGGTCCTCCAATGGGGGTATAAAACTGCTGAGTTTTGGCAGTCATTTAATTCTTTCCCCAACTTAAAGCAACATTAAAACCAATCATTTATTTCTTACAAGCAAAATGCTGCTTTTAGCGTAAAAACAGGAAAATTGGAGCGTCGTAAACATCAAATTACCTCATCATTCGCAGTCAAAACTGACTGCATCCACACAAGCAGCGTGCGTGTGAAAGGATGCAGATAAATATGCTGATCTGTATCACTTAGTAGCATAAAGAACAAATATTGACAGACAGATCGATTTAGGAAACCATTGTTGATACAGAAACATACCCTGTTCGATTTATTGCTTTTCATGTTCAAAATGCAAGCAAGAATGCAATTTTCCCTGAATACCCAAACAATTGTAAATGTGACATTGATTTTAAAAAACAACAAGAAAGGTCATATTAATTGAAAAAATTACGTTTTAAAAGTAGCACTCAGCTTAAAAAGCTTCTTGTTAGTAATATTTTACAACTAAATATGAACAGTTCCAACAGCTACTAACGATCACTTTGTTTTGCCATCATTTTTTGCTTTATTATTATATTAATATTACACTAGTGATACAATAATACATAAGAATATGACATACAATAAATAGGACTAGAAAAATTCACCTGTAAACTACTTTAAGATGGAAAATATTGTCCCTCAATGGTATATGAGTATATGTCAACAGGAAAGAAAAAAGAAAAAAAGGAAAAAGAAGACATATGGTCACCCTGCTTTCATTTCCACACACATACAACAGAAATCAACAATCATTTAAGACAGCTTAAAGCAAATATGCATACACTGTCACAATAATGACAAACCATTTGTGACATATTTGAAGGGAAGGTTGAAGGAAAGCAAAGATTGATGTCCGTATCAGAGTCTGTATTATTACTGCAACTGACAGTTATCTAATTATCATAGTTATACCCAGACGCTGATACTCTAGTGGTGTTGGTATTTATGCGTGTGTTTGTGAGGGGGAGGGGTTACGGTTAATATTAATCAGCCTTAAATAAATGCATGTTTAGATTCATTCCCAATTGTGCAGCGATTTCACACTGTCATTTTCCAGAATAGAATTTAGCAGCAAGTTTGTTGAATGTGTTAATGGATATGATGCCGTTCATGAGCGTATTTATATCAATCTGTGAATCTACGGTGTTATTTGTTTTGTTACAAATATCTGTCTCTTCTTTCCTAGCAAGCATTTGGAAGTCATTTCATATGCACAAATGCTAGTTACAATTTCACATTTAAATCATTTTGAATGTGTTGAGTTACATAAAAATAAACAATAATAAAAGTTGAACACTGCGAAAGGTGTGAATAGTCACTAATATGTAAGCTGTAATGGTAGCAACACCTCTAAAGCAGTGTGTTCTGATACTGAGAATAATAATGATCGGATTCTCAACTGGAGTCTGTTGATATGATGCACCTGTAGCCATAGCCAAGACCCGCTCGGCCGTTAAATGTTACAATATTCCAGTAATAGATGGCCTGCAGCTGGAAAGAAGACCTGAATACCAATAGCCTGATTAGATGGATTGTGGTTAAACTGAAAACTTGATCCCTCTTTTCTCTTTTTCTCTCTCTCTCTCTCTCACACACACACACACTACCATTCTGTCCTTTTATACATTTTTTTTTTCCTGTCGTCTCTCTGGGTGCTACATTCAGAAATGATCATCCCTATACGGTATATATACACAACAAATAAATCGCGTTTTCATTGATCAAATAAACAAAACGTCATTTCATTCACAATATACTAATAACCATCTACAAAAAACAACATACTGTAGAGCCAGGGATTAACATTTTCAAGTAAATAATATTACTTGCAAATGAAAGACTTTTAAATCTATGATGAGATGAGAGGCTTTTCACAGCTTTTTGTTTACAGAGCGTGTTTGCAGGTGCAGCTGGTTTAATTTACGCTGATGAACCTTGTGCAGATTTATGCCGATTGATCCCTAGCGAGAGGTTGTGATCAAAGTATCTTGGGAGCGAAGTGTCCATCAGGTGAACTCGACGAAAACGTTCAAAGGGCCTTTTGAAGTGGTTGTTTTTTGCACTTCTCTTTGGAAATGACACTACAACATGGTTTCTATGATTGTTCTCTCTTCAAAGTGCACTGTGAAGGCATCATTTATGTTGGTCCGCTCTCTTTGCTGAAAAGTGTATAATCTGAGTGTTGTCTGAGCAAGTGTTACTGAATTTGTCTGATGAGAATTTATTTAGGCTATTCACCTTATCATTAGGATTATTGATTAGAGATTATTCACTTTCACTCTGAGACTTTCTCTGCTGTCACGTCTGCCTTCTTTATTAAATTACTGATTTATCAAAGCGGGAATTTGTTAACTCAACTTTAGGTTCCAATTTTCAATCTTCCTGAGAGTTACTCTATAAATCCCATTCATTTCTGCCACCAATATCAGATTCTGCTTCTATTTGCTCAAATGTAACTGGCTTTTATATAGTACAATATAGATCCAACATTACCCATCCATCTCATCTCATTCATTTTCTTGCTATTGTACCTGTCTGAATCCTTACAGTTCATTCTACTGAATACAAATTGAACACTCCAAACGTAGATGTTTCTTTTGCTGCCTAACATAACCCACAATCATGTCCACAACATTCTGAAAGAATAGCAATAAAATACGATAGAGCGGTTGAATTAAAGGTGATCACGAAAATCTACATTTTCTAAATCAGGTCCCCGGTGTATCTTCCAACCAAGGAAACATGAAAAAGATTAACCCAGTAACTTTGTTTTAGAAAGCTTTTTTTCTGCAAACCTCTGATCTCACGCCCCTTGTGATGCTGCAAAGGGATCTCATTATAATATTACCACCCCTTAATCTTTAAGTTCCCACCCAAGGCCAATGTACAGTCATCATTTTGATCTTTCAAGCTACAACGGTGTACCAGTTTGAACAAAACTTGCTAACAGAGCCTCAGAGGACACAAGAGAGCAGTGGATTTATTGATTTTTTTAAATGTAACTTATATTGCTGTTGCTACACAGATCTACAGTAATATAAACATGCAATTTATTTCCCAGCTGTTTTCCTTCACAGACGTAATTAGCCGACTGTTTTTGTAACTTGTGTGTTTTATTACTCACATGCTTTTGACAGCCACTTTTTGTCCGCGTCCTTCAGATACGTGCACTCAGAAAACATATCAGAAGTTTAAACTTGTTTGGTTATATGATTTGAGGAGATAAACATGACAATGAGAATCAAAGCTGATTTTATTAGCAGGTGCAGGTTGTGATGGCACAGATCTGGAAAAGGGGGCGGGGAGTAGCAGCTCATTTGCATTTAAAAAGATAGGCGCAGAAAATAGCCTTTTTCTGCTTTCACTCAAAATAGGCATTTTCAAAATTATATAATAAATGATCTGTGAAGCATTTTGAGCTGATACTTCACAGACACATTTGGTGGGCACTGGAGACTTATATTACAAATTGTAAAAAGTGGCATAATATGTCTCCTTTAAGTCAATCAACTATTCATTGATGCAAAACTGATTTTAAATTGTCATTGTAAGCAATTGGTATTTCAGATTGTATATATGTACAACTGTTTAGTTTAGACCTTTATTGACCCTTGCCTGTGCATCATGTTTCCATGTTACTTTGATCAGTCTCTGCTTTTGAGGGAATCTATGAACTGAAACTATTCAGGATCAGGTAGAAAAAGGACTCCGGTGTGTCTGACTATTGAGCATTTTAACAAATGTCCAGATGGTGTTTAATTCAAGCTAAATGTCTGAAGTGATCTGCAATTGCTGTCTTGCTCATTTTTTCCTATGAATTATGACCATACCATTATAATTTTAGCTTGAGAAAATACAACTTGAATCTTGCATTGCAGTAATTGGCCCCAAGATGAGCTTTTATTTTTGTGTTACTTGGCCAGACTATCTGCCCAACTGTCACTGGAAATATATGGCTCTCATTTTAAGAAACTTCAGGGAGAACCTGTGTTGGGTTGGTAAATGTTGTATATTTCATACTAATTGAAGCAATAGCCTTATCAGTTTGAGCGCAGTTGTGTAAAGTGGAAGCATGTCTTATATCTGTGCACGGCTGGAATTGTACAATAGTATCTGGAGTGCATATCGGAATCAGGTCAGGTAAACAAACAGCTGCTCTCTGGCTATTTATGGTAAAGGATTTGGTAGAAATGAAATCAACGAAACAAGTTTTCGGGGCAAACCTTATAAAGTATAACATTTCATGCTTGCAGGTCAAAAAACATCCATGGATCATTGTCAGCAATAGCTTGTGATACACAATATGGCCAAAAGCATGCTGACACCCCCCTCTAATTAATTTATTTGAAGGAGTCCAGTTAGGTTCAGATCTAAGCTTTGTGGAGGCCAGTCAAGTTCTTCCACACCAGACTCGGTAAATCATTTCTATTTGGACCTTCCTTTTTCACAGGGATTTATGATGGAATAAAAATGGGCCTATGAAAGGCCCTCGCAAACTGCTGCAAAAAGGTGGAAAAACAATTCTCTAAAATAACATTATATGGTGTAGCAATACTACCTGTCCTCACAAAAATTACTAAATCTGTTCATTAGAAGGATGCGTTTTTGGCTACATAGTTTACTTTATTATAAGTCTGAAGCAAAATACTGAGAGCTGTGTGGGCTGTGAGATGACAGACTCAAGAAATTGCAGGTGCATTAATGAGCTTTTACAAGAAAATAATAAAATTGGCTGTCTTTTCTGATGACCACCGTGGCTTTGGAACCCCTCCAAATTGTTTTTTTCCCTGGTCTCTAAAGTCTCCGATACACAGCATGTATGAAATGCAATGGTATTTTTCTTATTTAGTTAAGGAAAAAATCCTACCCCGAACAGATACGGGGGAAATGCTTTATGACCTTGTGTATGCACCAAAATGTCAAGTCATTCAAGGAAGAATGAACTAAACTCAGTTGTAACGTGGTTTATACAGAGTCATATTCAACATATTCAATTTCTTACAATCCATCTTCTAGGAAAACCTTTGGGAAAGGGCTATTTTAAGTGTTTTCTGCCATAAATCAAACACATAGCATTATAAAGTGATATTAGAGTAACCCAGAACGTCTAGATAAGAGAGACAAGTTTTGGAGAAATGGTTACGCTATAGGGCAGAGCACTGTAAATGTAACCCCAGAGAAGAAAAATAAAAATCTTTATAATGCAAATAAATATGGACTCATAAGAAGTGAACAAGCAAAAGCAGAGTAAATTGCCTCAGATCTGAAACAATTTTTCTGACCTCTTTTGAATGATTTCGAGGGGTTTCATTCTACACTATCACCAGAACACACATCCTCATGTTCACTGTAACTAACTGGATCAAATATTTACGGTAGGACTTTCCAGCTCTGCATCATTTCGGGAAATGATGGCCTTCAGCAAATGTTCAGTCTTGCTGACGATGCAGGAATAGACTTTTGTAAACTGTAATTCATAATGGATTTTTTGTAGATATGCAAGTCGGCCTCAATTGAATGGTTGTAATACAATGCCAGCAAGAAAAGCACTAATATCGAAAAATCAAGATAGCTTTGCATAAAGCTGAATAGTGACATGACACTGAAGAAAAAAGAAATCTCTGAGAATTCAAGTGAGGAATGAAAATGCAAAGCAAAGTGCAAGCAAAGTTTATGGATTGACAACTAGACTGAATATGAAACTGCGATGACTGACATAGCAATGGATAGGACACAGAAAAACTGATGCTGTATGTCAGAATAAGTTTGTGTATGAAATCTTATTGCAATGCAAAATAATATACCTGACACTTATGTAATCATGTCTACATGTCCTAAAACTATCCTTATATAACACTAACTGGCACGATAAGAGAAATACTTAATTTCCTCCGTGCACAATTGTACCATGAACTTTAACTAGAATAATCATTTCCTTATAATTAGTCTTAGTCTTCTTTCCTTCTACATTTCCATGTGTTCTCATTTTCACAGTACTACATTTAGTATACAATGCAAAATCTTACCACAGAAATCCACAGAACAAGGCACGGCTGAAAGAAAAGAGAGTTGGAGAAACCAAATTTCATTTTCACCTGAAATTGTGGGAGAGAACAAGAGTGAAAGAGTCTGACTGGCTGTCAGGCAAATGATGGCCATTAAAAAAGGGGGCCTATATGTGCTGTCAGGCCTCAGCCTCTCTCCTCTGCCTCTCTACACTAACTAATTAGAGTCCCCTGTCTCGACACCCTTCTCTTCCTTTTACTCCCTTCTGCGGTGCGTGTGTACACCTGGACAGACACCTGAGGCAGCCGTAACGGACGCTGCTGCTGTTCATGGTGTCAAATCGCACACTTCTCAGAGCAGATGCTAAATAAAACCCATATCGCAGCTCTTGATTGATGTCTTCACAGAGCAGATCTCATACAATACTGTAAAGCATCTCTGGATTTTTATGGATGTACAAATGTAAGTCTGAACAACTTAACGCTTTTACGGAGTACATTTTTTTAGGCCTGTGTAATGGGCCATTTTTGTAACTTTTATTTTTAAGCAGAAACAATCTTTGTAGTTTTTTTTCCTCTCACACAGACTGCAAGAACATTTCCAACATAATTCTGTACTCAAAATGGCTTATTCGCTAATGCAGTGTAATGGCTCAGACAACCACAGAAAAACACAGAAAAAAATCCCCAGCAAAAACACTCTGACAAATTTACAATCAGCACAAAGTCAATGGTGCTGGTAAATTAAACTCCCATTTAGACCCCAATTGACTGCACTGTTGGCGTAATGGCTGTCCACTGAGTGAGTAAGTCTCTTTTCCTGCTCCTTGCTACTTGCTTTCTCTCTTGGGGTGAAAATCAAACAGCTGTGGATGTGTGAGAACTGGAGTACAGCCAGTTAGACTTACCACATCTTACCACAAATGCTTGTTATCCTGTCTGTTCACCTGGAATGCCCCTGGAAACAGGGATTTACAGGTTTATAGCTACAGTCAATTGTATAGGACTGTAAAATGTCCCAAATGATATCTCCCCAAAACTGGCAACAACAAAAACAAAAAAACAACTATGCCTCCAAACAAAATATAAATCCTGACCTATGAGAAAACATAGTGGACTTAATACTTAAAGGAAACTTTCCTCCTATGCCTGATTATACTTCATGCAATCAAATCAAACAAACTACAAATAAAAAATGCATAATACAAATCTTTTGAATATTAAGAAACCTGACATGAAAGTAACCCATTTCTTCTCCTTTTTTGTGCCGCTGATTCAAGAGTCTCAGATGTGTTGCTGGCTAGGGCAACTTTCCATAGTTAATCAGGCCAAGAAAACAGTGCAACTGGCCAACATTTTTCATTGATGGTGTCCTCCCTCAATTTAATTCTCACTGGTCAAGAGCGAAGCCCTTCTGCACTGACATGGCCTAGATGTTCAGTCACTGGAACTTCTTTGACTTTTATATTTGTCCCGTTTCTTACAATGAAAACATAAAAGAATATTGCACTACATTACTGAGTGTGACCAAAGCTACAGCAGAGTTAGGAGAAGTAAAAGCTGTTGAAAAACAAGCATCATGGTTTCT
Source organism: Puntigrus tetrazona (assembly GCF_018831695.1). Taxonomy (NCBI): domain Eukaryota; kingdom Metazoa; phylum Chordata; class Actinopteri; order Cypriniformes; family Cyprinidae; genus Puntigrus; species Puntigrus tetrazona. The sequence continues at coordinate 12,876,299 of NC_056707.1, read as the reverse complement.
GAACAATATCAAGCAGCAAAACTGCTTTAAACAATAATAATACGAAGAAATGTTACTTGAGCATCAAATCTGCATATTAGAATGATTTCTGAAAAATGTGTTCTGAAAACTGTAATGAATAAAAATTGTTTTTATAATCTAATCTAATATGCTGTAATAAAAGAAAAATTGTATTATTCATTGTAATAATATATATTAATAATGTAATAATACCAGACCCAGAGATCAGCTGAATGGGTTCAAAAACGGTTTAACTCTAAAGGCGATTGTAAAATGAGCCTATTTTCAAAAAAAGTGGGTTGTTCCTTTAACAGGGCAGTTTCATAAAAAAAACAACAACAAAAAACTGTAGTTAAAGACAGATCTTGGTCTGTGCAGAATGCAATGCGAAAACATTTGCTGATTAAATCATCATCATTTTTTTCCAATAGCCCATTATGCCACTCAAATTATTTAACCAAATTAGTGACTATTTAATCCAGACTGTCGTTTATTCATGCATTTATTAATCTTTCTGAGGAGATGAGCATTGAGGTTGACAAACATGAAAAATTGTCATTATGAATAAATAATAAATGAAGTAAATAAAAATGAATACATAATTGCCTTCATTGTGAACAGAGTAGAAAATGAATTCATCCTTGTGCTGCCCTGCTGAAAAAGTGTTATATGACTATGAAATCCTCACAGATTTAAATACTGACAGCAAAATTACAGCAGAAAACAATTACACACCCATCAGAATTTAAGAGCCAAAAAACAATGTTGCGAGGAAAGAGGGAAATGATTACACACTATTACAGTAAGTGAAGCTTACATAAGTATTTTTTCCTTACTTTCAGACAGCAGTTAGTTAGCATTAGTCATTAATAGATCTCAACATAATATTTCTGTTTGCCAGTTTGTTACTCAGTCTCCAACAAGCTTTTTTTTTTTATCTCTCCCAATGCTTCATTCGTAAGGTTAAGACAAACATATGCAATTTGGCTCTTAATGACAAATATTTTGGCAGTAAAACGTCATTTCGACAAAGCGCCACTTAAAACTTCAACAAATTTTCTATCAAGTTCTCAGTTGCCTCACTCTGTCCAAAGAAAGTCAGATGATTAATTAGTCACGCTATTAAACTCTCACAGTACAATTTGAAGCGCTGGGTTTCTTTGGCCTTGTGATTGTGGGTGAATTGGAGACAGAGGTCAAAGACGTGAAGAGTCTGCAGGAGCAGCAGTTACTATTGGCCTTTTTTTTGAGCCCAGTCGCGATCATCCCTGCAGTATCCTTTTTTTTTTTTTTTTTTTTTTTTTTACCAGTCATGTCCTTCACAATGAGTCCCATGCGGGTCTGAATGTCATAGTCATCATTATTCGCTCACTGCTCTTCAAATAGTTGAATCTGAATTCCAGCCTCCTCTCAAGATTGGCCTTGGGCTTTCATTTTTAAAGGTCAATATCTGGTCATAGTGGATTCTGTTTTCAGGGGAGGCCTGCATTTTAAGTTCAATCTCATTTTAGATAGACTATCTCCAGTGTAATATATTTTAAGCAGTACATCGTTCAAGTTTTTTCTGCATCTGGCTCTGATTTAACGCCATCTTTCTCATATATAAAACAGGCTAATGGTCGGGTTTTTGATGGACTAGCTCTTGTTGAAGGTAATAACTGCTGTCCGGTTGATTAATACAGGAACGGAAACTGTTTAGCTCAGACTCTCAGAAACTAAAAACATTCCAAGTTTGTAAAAAAAAAAAGCTTAGCATCATGTTTCCACAGAAGATAATAAAAAACTGATGAAAAGACTTTAAATTATGAGAAATATGAATACTACACTAATTCAATTGTCAAAATATTGGATTTTACAATGAAGGGACAAAGCTCAAAGGTGGCCCTGTTTGTGTCTGTGATTGTAAATGTCATCTGGATCCTCAGGGAACCTGACATCCAGCATGCAGAGGGGACAAATGATACAGCGGCTAAAAAACTGCCCTCTGTAACAGGCACTCATCCCTTTCATTTGTCACTGCGAGCAGACCTTCTGCTGGATGGAACAAATGCTCAATCCCTCAAGCTAATGCTATTGAACAAACACAGAGAGAATGGACTATCAGCATGATACTAGATTGATCACGAATAAAAAGTAAAGGTCATCTTATAGCTTAACTCAGAGTGCTGTTTTTTAGTGCTTGATACACGGTTCCTTAATTGCAGCATAGGGAATCATAACATCAAACAAGCTGCTTAGTTGCAACTTCATGCTGGGTAGATCAAAAAGTAGGTCATGATGCTGAAATGGATTTGATTTCCAGGCAAAGCAATGTATCAACTGATAAAGTGTATATGTTCAATGCAATATAAGCCTCTTTGGATAAAATCATCTGGCAAATGCATTAAATGTAATGCAAGAAAATATATTTTACTTCCTCTCGTATCGTGGCATTAACAGCTATTTATCCCTATGCTATTGATATTAGTGGTCAACATATACAGAATGACATTTTTAAACTGAAACCTCCACTCTTTATGTGGTCACGGCTTTGGAAAATACAGGGAGTTGTGCAATGTTACCAAACCATAGTTTAACTCACTACATCATCTTATCTTATACACTCCAGACTATGTATAACTAGCATGAAAGCTAAAGAATTCTTAGCACACATACATACATACACACATACACACACACACACACCAAAAGTTGGTTTTGTGGTTTAAGGGGACTCTCCATATAGGCGTAATAGTTTTTATACTGTACACACTGTCATTTCAGTAGTCCTACACTTAAACCTAAACTAAACTTTCAAAATGTTTAGATTAAAAAGAAAAACAACAACAACATTGAATATATGTTTTTAAGCCTATTGAATTACAGGGACATAGACAGTGTTGTCATAAATAAACTTCAAATTGTAATACCTCTCTCTCATGCCCATGCACTTTCTATTTATTGGATCCAATAAAATATTTTTCCACAAGCACATTAAGCAGCACAACTGTTAGCACTGAGGATAATAATAAATGTTTCTTGAGCACCAAATAATCTTTACAATGATTTCCGAAGCAGAATGATCAGTGACACTGATGACTAGTAATAGTTACTGAAAATCTGTCATCATAATAAAATAAATAAGATTTTTAAATATTACATTTTTTCAATTGCTTACACACAAAATCTCAAAATGAGTTCAAAATGAGTTTTACAGAATTTTTGATCAAATAAAACAGTACTGCTAAATATATAATATGAATATATAATATATAATATGAAGTTTTAAAAGAAAAAAAAAGTTACATATCGCATTATGCACTAAACTGTTATTTACTTAATAATGTGAAATTTTCTAATTGTATTGACTTTGTAATATGGCCAGCCTTTCAAATAGGAATATTTTTTTAAGTGATCTGTCTGCTTAAAGATAAAAAAAAAGGCCTCACAAATACTTTTTATAATAATAATGGTCAGAAGACAAGGAATTAAAACTGACTGTAGTGCAGTTCTCAGATGATTTCACAAGTTTCTATTTCACATTCAGTTGGTTTTACAACAGTTTAAAAATGACTTCTGATGCAACCAATTATTGGATTACATGAAAGCCATCCAATAAAGGCCATTTTATTCTTGATTCACATCAGCCTGAATAAATCTGCTCGGCTTCGTTTCACGCCTCACATTGTGTTCTTTTATTCTCTCTCTCCGTCTCATCAGACCAAAAATAAATAAGCTGGTTAGACTCCGGCATCAACAATAAAACCGCAGGATTACAAGGATCAAAATACATTTTATTTATTGTTGTTTGTTTGCATATTTACCTTAACACGTTACGTTTTTGGCATACACTATTATGGAAAACCACTCTGTCGAGATTGCAAAGGTTGCGATCACACCATCTCGGATATATGTTTCCTCACAGCGCACTTCAGACTGGAATATCACGGTTTTAAAACCAAATATCGTTAGCTTCTCTCAGTAATCATTTCAGCTGTTCCCACCACTTCCACTCACTGAGTAATGGGTTTTTATCAAACAACCTTTTAAAGCTGCTCTTTGCTGCTCATGTACTGCCAATCTGAGTCGAAGGTTTTAATGTGGTTTCAGCGGCTTTAACACCATGTTTCCGGCATAATGTTAGGCCTGATGTTTTAATGCAGTAACTGGATGTTTAAGAATTGCTATATTCAATCGAATATTTTAAGATTTTGACCAAAATGCACTTTTCATTAAGTTTTGTTTGGTGAATAAACAGACAGCTCGTTGTGGTGGTCTCAAAACTGACATCAGCAAGGACACACGCATTCTGTCCCATTCCCGAGTCTAGATTCATTAAGATGACTTTTATTCTGCTTTAGCAAAGTGTCAACATCTAACGTCTTTGTGGTAACCTAAATAAAAAATGTTTATGATTTAGAGTTGCTTTGCAAAGCAGATAGACAAGAGACAGCTGGACTAAATTTCCAGACAAATTACCGGAGTTCTTGTTCATGCAGATTGAGTTTCCTATGGCTTATCTCATATTCGATGCACTTTGTAGTACCATACTCAGGGCACAAATACAGGACATGCAGCAGAATATGCAGTGCAGTTGAGCTCATAACCAATGTGGGGCTCCGTAAGAGTTTCATTCATATAAATGAGTGAGATTTAAAAGTTAAAAGGGCATAAAACGGAAATAAGCATGACCTGAGTTTCACTGCTGGATTTTAATCATTCCTGGAGTTTCTGTTTCTCAAACATTTGTGTGGGAATTAAGTTAATTAAGCCAAGATGATGAACAGAAAAAAAGGTTTGCATGAATATGCTGACAGTTATATTCCAAGTCAGGATTCCTTTGATTGATCAGTGCTTTCAGTCATGGAGCTGTAGGAGGAAATCAACTCTTCATTTCCAATGCAGTACAGGCCCTCATTGAGCTTTCTGCAGTAGAAACTATCTGCACACACACACGCACACACACACACACACAGGCCAGCTCTCTGCTCTTACTGACTGTCCTCTTTTCCTCTCCTCTGTCCTTGACTCTCTTTCTTTCTCTCTCTCTTCTGAAACTCCACCCTTTGAGTGTTTATCTGACCGTCTCCCTCATATCCCAGCACCCCCCCCACCTCATCTCATCTTTCATTTTATTCTTTTTTCTATTATATTATTTCATTAGGATTTAACTGTGTAAAACATACCACTAATGCATACTGATAAATTACTGAATGCACAACACAATACCGTATAACCTTTATATAAAGTCTCTTACATACTGACAATTTTATTTATTCATTTATTTATTATTTTCACACTACAAATGAAATTTAAAGTGATTCAACGAATTAAAACTTTCATTTTTTTTACAAATAAGCTGATGTACTCAGTTTTTATTTCAGCAGTTTTACCGCATTTTGTTCAGTAGTTTAATAGTTACTAATCTGTCTGTTTTAGATGTATATCATTAAACACTGGTAATAGTGTGAGCACCCGACCAATGATGGATCATACCGTATTACACTAAAACTAGTAATGGTTTCTGAAAAGATAGCAACAGGAAATACATTGTATTTTAGTTTAGTTTTGTATTATGTATTTTATTATATACTATTGTGTTTTTATTGTATACTATTAGCACATTTCGTCCTGTTCGTTTGAACAGACTGACAGTGAAAAAGCTTTTGCTTCTTTGACTAACAATCAACTTGTCTTAGACACACACACACACACACACACACATCCTCACAAGCCACATCCATCTGCCAAGGTCTTCCTCTCTCTATCAATAATAAAGCCTCCTCACCGGCCTGAAGGATGTCTTAATGTGTGTGCGGCGCTCCTCCTCCACCGAGGGTGGGATCGGACAATCAGCTTGGCTGTGTCTCCCCTTGAGGCAGCTGGGTCGTTTGCCCTTTTGCATTTCTCTGAGTCACTGCTTCCCTAGGATACTCCCTTACATTTTATTCCAAGGTTGCATCCTCCTCTGCATCCCAATAAGTCTTAAGCATAAGGAGGTTATTGTGCACCTGCTGCCAGGTGATGTGTGACTTATAAAGAGATCTGCTCTGTAAGGCTGAGCAAGGATGAGGGGCAACATTCTTCATCACCAGGTTCTGCTGGCACAAAACTAGATCTGTTGAAATAGACGTATGAGAGGACAAGGAGCGATGCGTTTCATCATTTCGGTGTGCTGGCAGACATGTGGCACAAGGGACTCTTTAATCTATGTTGGAATTGCATCTGATATCCCATACTGTAAACTACATGATAGTGAACAGAAACTCATTGCAACAACTGTTGTTTTAATGCACTGTCTTGTCATGTTAGGCTTAATTTACTGAATAGATACAGATTTTCTGTAAATAAATACACACACAAATACACAATACCAGTCAATAGTCTGGAATACTTAAGATTTGTTAATGCTTTTGTAAAAAAGAAATGTAGCAACAAGCCAACATTGGTTCAAACTACAGTAAAATTGTGAAATTTTTTTGATGACAAGGCTGTTTTTTTTTCCCCGGTAGCCATTACTTCAGTTTTAGATGATCTTTTAAATATTTCAAAATAACATCTGGAAAAAGCACAGTTCCCACAACCAATACTGAATCATGAAATAATCGTAATGAATACTGATCGTAGAGAACAGAAGGTTGTTACCATGGAAAACTAAATGGAGGAGAAAATGAGAACAAACTAAAATTAAAACTAGGAAGACAGAACTAAACAAAAACTAAATAGACACTTAACAATAATGCCTTTTTGTAGCGGAAGCAGACTCACGCAGGAGGTAGGTAAAATGGTAACAGAGTTTTTATTCCCACAAATAAGCATGGAAAGTCTATAGCAGAAGAATCGAGTGAGTATATAATCATTTGAAAGTCTTTAACTGGAATCACAGCTATACTGATCACAGTTCTCATCTTTTCCAGGAACCGGGAGTATGAGGAAGACAAAGGAGGTCCTTGGACCACACACCACAACCACAGAGAATGTTGATAGAAACACTGGAGAAAACTGGGACTTGAAACACAAGTAGCGAGATAAGTGATTCACTAATACTTCATAGGCACAAGAGCGAGAAACCAATTCATTCGTATAAGCCCAGACACTGACTGAGCTGTGGTGTGTGTTTATATAGTGGTCTTGATGAACGTACTGATGAGGTGCAGGTGTGACTAGTTAGAACTCAGGTGAGGGAGGTGAGGTGATTGGGTGGTGGCCAAACCTGGCACATCCGTGACACTTTTATTCAGTAATTCCATACCAAAAAGTTTAACTTTGTTTAGAAAATAAGAATTAAGAAATAAGACTAACAATTACATTTTAGGAAAAAAAAAGTCATATTTTGATTTGGAAGTCATATTTTGATTTAAATCCTATTTTATAAGGGTGTTTATTTTTGTGTGTGTGTGTTTATATATAAAGGGTTTACAATGGTGTTATAATTATATATTGATCACTAAATTACTGTCGCCCCTTTTTAAAAACCAAGGAGATGGAGTGCTCAAGGTGAAACTTCCATCTGGCCTCTCTGAAAAGCCGTGAATGCGCTCTGTACAGGAAATCCAGATTCAAAACTATGTAAGGTCTCAGAGAAATTCACTAAAATATAATGTCCTTTACAGAGGACAAAACTCCACAGCTAGGAGTGTCAGGAGGATATTCATATCAGGAAGGGAGATTCTATATTTTGGCAAAATGGTTTTTTTCTTCTTATTATTTTTGGACTACTGGAGACAGACAAAGGCCAAAGAGGATTCCCGATAGTTGAATGACAGGATTTGTAAACTGAGCTGGAATATGTATTTGCATCACGGCCTATAATGGGGTCAGACTGTCAAAACGCAGTCTTAAATCACGAAGCCAATGGATGGCCTCAGCAAAGCCATTATGCGCCAATGTCTGAGACTAATATATATTTCATCTACAGTATAGAGTAGAATTATGTCTTCACTATGCTTGGTGAGGACTGTGCTCTTTTCTGGTACTCAATTTCTGCATTAAGTAATTAAGATTAAATGATGATTTTATATTTTACATTTCGTCTTAATGAAGATGCAAGGACAGAGGCTGCGTCTTCACAGCGCATAAGCATAGTGTTCCTTTCATCAGCGTTGTTGATTTGGCTTGCTGGCTCTATTTCAGGCAGCTTCAGACTCTCCGGGAAACTTTGTACTCAATTTTTAATTGGCATTACTGCAGCAACGTGAGCCCATTAGTGAGAGAGACGGAGGGCAAGATCACAGTGCAGTATGGGAAAGTAACCTCGATGGAGGAGCAAAACTGGGTTTCGTACCTGAGGGGCACACACACATACACAAGACACATACACACGTTTGTGTTTCTACTAATTTTTTTCTTCTGTTCTTACACTGAAGTAATGATACTTTCTATCTGCTGAAACTAAATCTTTCAATTTTAGATGACCATGTAAAAAAATTTGGTAATACTAGGCTCAGTAAGTTTATGTATAATTAATGCATTAGGCATCATAAATTAACAATACTTTAATCTAGATTATTTCACGGCCCCATCGGAATCAAAGCTATTACATTAAGTGTGTTTACTAAAGTCTCCATGAACTCAAACTTGACTTCAAATTGTAATTCAATTATTAAAAGCATTTCATACTTAAAATGCGCGCCCATAAAGCATTGAAGAAGAGTCAAACGTGATCATTCTCTCATATTTTATCAGATATATCATTTTACTGTTTTAATAATTTCTTCCCTTTTTTTGTTTCTATAAAACGTATGTTAGGTGCATTATATCTATGTTATTTGTAATTGGTTTACTATATGGAATGCATGTCAAATTATTGAGTAAGGAATATTATGATGCTATTGTTGATAAATGACTCTTTCGCTCACACAACGTACTGCCAATTGTTAATCAAGCATGCAGATGTGAATTTTGGCATTCCATTCACTGCAAAAAACGTTTCTGTTCATTAAATAATGTCTCCTACTGAAGTAAACATGAGACATAAATATAATCAGAGTCTGAAAGTAATAAAAGTGAGAAGGCAGTTTACAGTCTCCCATACATCACAGCACTGCCAGTGTCTTCAACTTGTACTCTGCACTGACACTTATTATACAAACAAAAGAAAAATATGACACCGCTAATGCAATTTAGCGATATTACAGCATTATCCCTCACGATACTGAGTAATATATCAAATCCAGACCTGGGCACAGATGGACTACGCAGCTTAAGGGGGCCAGGCAGCTGGTGCACCTGACAGGTGGCTGGAGTGGATCCAGACACACAGAAGCTTCGGGTGGCCTGTGGACTCTGCAGACTCCTGCAGGTGGGGTGGTGGGTCACTCCGTCTGCCCTTGTTCTGATTGTCTGGTGGTCTGCCAGGCTACTGTCAGCCCTGGAGGACCAAACAGCACCTTCGGGTCACAGCTGGCTGTGGCGGTCACACCTCTCTGCGTTCTGTCACCCCTCTGTTCCCTCGTAGGAATCCGGGACAAATCAGGTGGCCACAGGCATAACAATTGGGCCCTCGAGGTTTAGAGACTCACTTTATTCATTGCTTTTGTGAAGTGCAAGCCTTCTTATAGAAGCTATCTATCTATCTATCTATCTATCTATCTATCTATCTATGGCTGTTTGAGAATTAGCTACAGAATCAGATTTCATCTGAAGAATTTATCAGCAATTGCATTATAATATTCCTTACTCAATAATTTGAAATACATTCTATATAGTAAACCGATTACAAATAACATGGATATCTATTTACATCCATCCACTACATATATCATCCGCCCAGAAGAACATCACTTTATTTTATTTATTTGCTTACTGATTCAAACATAAAGGAAACACTGTAAAGTTTCTTGTACAATTTTAGTTTCCGTTTTGATTGTTTGTGGATCTTGTTACACGTCACGTCACACTGAGCACCTATCACAGAGTAAAACCCACAAACAGTGATATTAATTACCTCAATTTGTCACTGTCACAGCTGCCCTCGTTTCGATTTCATTAGAATGTGAATAGGATAAGAGATAAATAAAGTCGATTTCATGTGGCACACAGCAATGCGCATTTGTAATTTCTGAATTTAGAGATGCAATTTAATAATGCCAAACCTCCTCTCTCCTCTGCTTACAATTTACCACTGATTACAGCCTGACGCTCTCGCAATTTGAATATTTACTGCATGCCCAGCAATCCACCCCACCTCATTTACATTTTGATTTACATGCCAATAGATGCAGAGTGTGGGATAAATATGGGCCGTAATCAGCTTCATTTATCCAGAGCTGAAATGAGCAAAGACCTTTGGGTACCCCATCTAAAGGCAAACACTAAGCTATTAGAGGTCAACTATACTAATCCCACAAGAGCAAACTGGACACAGCACATGACTTGGGTGATTGGCCATTTTAACAACAGCCTCGGGTTGCTTGACTTCACCCATCTCGATAGTAATCTGCTGCTGTGATTTCATCGTGTTTGTTTGTGTATGTGTGGCTACATTGGGGAAGCATGGTGCCATTAGATGAATCATTGAGCACGTTTCTATGAGTCATTGTTGCCAAAGGAAAACCGTTTCTTGGGAATTCAATAGAGGGTCAATTAACAGTCTGTAAATAGAAGTTTGTTATAATGGCTGGACATAAAATGTAATGTGTGGTGGTTTACGGACCCTATCAAAACTGAAGTGAAGAATTCTGTAAAGACCGTTAATTATTCGTCATAATTTCTCAGGGCATTTATTCCTTATCTTGTGGTTTTATGTGCCATTCAGTTATATTCAAAAGATGATTAAAGGCAATAGGTGATGATGCTTCACTGCTCTTACTAAAAAAAAAAAAAAAAAAAAAAACTGTGCAAAGTAGCTAAGAAATAAAGGCCTAATGTAGTAAATCCATGCATTTTTGTTAGATAAATTTCTATATTTCACACTTCATATGCGCACTTCATATTCGCATGTGCATCTAGGGGCAAAGGAAACGTTTCCTTATTTCACTAAAGGAAATCTCCTCTTGGCTTGTATCTTTACAAATCCTTGTTTTGTGCTTCTAATTTATGATGGCATTTTGTTTTGTTCTCTCTCCATGTTCGTCACTAATCAAGCGAAACAGACATCTTACGTAATCTGCTGAAATTGCTTCCGTGTATGACAAGTAGCAAAAGTGATAGAGAAGAGTTTATTATGTTCTTAAATATGGATATTTTTCTTACAAAAACACATGGATTCACTATAGGAGGCCTACTAAGGCCTATACTAAAGGCCTTAGCAGCAACATACATAACCAAAGTCCAGGTGGAAAAGGAGGCCAGGGAAGCCACAGCTGAATGACATACACAGGTCTGTCATTCACCCGGTAAATAACTCATTAATGTGAGCGTGCTGAATTAGATTGCCGTTAGTCACAACGGACCAGTGTGCCCTTTATGAAAAATACAACAACCAAAAGTACAAACTAGCTTGATCCAAATTCATAATGAACCAGAGCACCTTTCAGTGTATTACACCTTTCACAGGGCAATATGTCAAATCAAGACAAAGAGGTTATGTGATATGAAAATGCTCCTTTAAAACAATTTTAAACTAGTGGCTCTTTGAGGTTAGACTGAGGGTATTTCCAAGTCAGTGAAAAATGAATGAAACTGAATTTTTACAATCACGATTGCAGGATTTTTTTATTCCTTTTCCGCTTTTTTTTTTTCGTCTGAGTAATGTTGTTTGTAATTTTGCCTCTTTATTTATTCATAGAGCCCAATCTAACTCAGCTGAAGTGGGCTCAGAACTCCCTGATGTAAATTACAGTAAGTCAATATCGTGATGATGCTTCAGCCTCTCTGCTGCACAGGCTTGGATGGCTGCCATACTTGTTACCTGCAGTTTTGCATGGGGCTCTATCCACTTACGGTTTTAAATCAGACTCTAGCCAACTCGTATATTTTGTCTCCTCCATCATTTTCTTTTACCGAATCATTGGTTACTATAAAAACAGTATTGTCTTGTGTCACTTCTGTTAACTGCTGTATAGGAGAGACCAGGGCTAACTGCATATGGGCCAAGGCTGTCACAAAAGGTCAAGCTGTGCTCAAAGAACTGTATCTGTAAATGTTTAATGTCTTTTTTGTAGCCAAGAAGTTTAGGTATGTATTAATTCAGAATTTCTAGAATACAGTAAACCTGCCACAAGAAATGTCAAAACATTCCCACATATTGAAGCTTGGTCAGAATCCTTTGGTGTCAATTTTTGACACAAAGGGTACAACTTTAGTGTGATTTTTGACGTTCACATACAGTATGTCTAAACGCAATGATCTAGAAATACGGCACATTTCCTGAAACAAACACTGCAAACAAGCCAACTGTCAAAACAACCAAAATATAACTATGCAAGATAATAGGTACTGGCCTCAATCCTTCTAGTACTCATTTTACATCGTTAAAATACTTGTAAAAACAAAGCCAAATCTTTACAAATTAGTCAGTGGCCTCACTAGAGCATCACTAAAACATTTCTCATACCAAGAGCAGGTGCCTCCACAGCTGCAGTTATCCAGCTAATTAAGCAACAAAACATCAGAGAATAATTTGTGTACCTGATTGTTTCAAACTGTAGGCAACCTAAATATCTAATAACCATCCATAACTCTGTTGTGGTTTGATTAATAAGCTTAAAGGGTTGACGACCTGAGAAATCTACTCTCTTAATAATAATTCTCTTATGTTTGACTATGCCATAAAAAGTCGCAATACTATAAAAAACATATTGTTTTGAGTTTCAGAATTCAAAACTTTCTTGTTAGGTCCAAACAAGTTCCTCGTGTCCTTGACCCACCTATAATAGTCAATAAATCATTCGGCTGACTAAATGGACAACTTCACATAGTTCCTTTTAGTTGCATGAAAATCATCTGTTGCTAAATTGCAATTAAATTCTATACAGAAAATGAGCAAAAAAGCTTCCTTTATAATTGCTGGAGCTGTCAGTCCCCTTAGTTCAGCACTCTTGCCAACTCCCATTATAATCAATTAGTCTGTCTACACTACACAATGAATCTCTTTTATTTACAGTGCATCATGTCTACACTGTGCTGGTTATGATGAAAATTGTGTTTGTTGAAAATATAAGTGGAAAAAAAGTCATGTAAAAAGGGCATAATCATTCCACAGCATCGACTGAATATTTTGTCAATAGTGACGATGGTCATTCTGGGAAATGGGTTAGATAAATTACAACTAGTAATTTGACATTATCATGACAAACCCATTTAAATTACATTAATGGTTTAGACACCCAGCCCAGACTTTTGCATTGTATATGAACATGAATTAATGATGACAGATATTGTGATCTTCAACTCCTGGATCAATCCTTTGAGCTTTTGAACCTGATCCTTTGAAAACAGGATCATGACATGAACATCCACACCATCAGTTCCACACCATCAAACATTTGTTAGAATAAAAGCTTAGAATACTGCCCTCACTGGGTCATCAAACCACGCACTAGTTTTAAATCATATGCGCCGGGTTTCACAGACAAGGCTTAAGTATAGTCTCATCAGAAAGAAACTCGCACTGACTGATCTTAAATCATGTCAGTGCCTATGTTTTGTCTTAAAATGCACACCAGTAATGCTTTTTTCTAAAGAATGTATAAAAAAATAATTCTGGCTGAGGCTAAAACCTGTCTACGAACGTTCAAGGAGCAAACAGAAAACAGAAACGTATCAACCTCTTCTTTCGTTTTCCAGAGCAGTTATGATCAGCAAAGAGTTCAATAATCTTTCTACAGAGATGCTTAGCAAACTATTTACTCAGCGTAATGCTTCAATCGGACATTAGATGGGAATCTGATAATCCCTGACATACGCTCATCAGGAAACACACTCAGAAACAAAGTAAATATCTTTAATCCGCTTGTAGTGGTTGGATCCCTATGTGAGGGCAATTCAGTACATCTCCCACATTCCCTCACGCCCCTTTCTTAATCTGCGCTTTGTTTGTACACAGAGAGGGGATTGATTTATTTCAGCTGTGTCAGAACCCATAAACCACACCAAAAATGTTCTCTGGCCATGTATCCACATGAGTTTTCCATTTAATTGTTTCTTGATGGAAACAGTTCAATGTCAGTGCGAGATCAATGAGCACTCGGTGAGTGTGTGTGTGACCGAGAGAGAAATTGCTGTTGTTAACTGCTGATTGATGGGAAAAGGTTAATTTGGTACTAATGCAGGCTTTCCTCTACCAAAAGAGCCTCTCAGACGGTGGTTCTATTGACAGCTGAGCATTTAGCACACATCTGAAGTGCTCCCTGTGATGGTTCCTAAATCACACTGAAATATAATAAAGATCTGCACCAAAGGACAAGGCAAAGGCCAAATGCACTTTTTTGCTGACTGTCTCATTCTTCTGGCTGAGTTCCAACCGATCAGCATCTTTTTACTCACCACTAACTCTAGTTCTGCAGCTGAGAGCACAAACTCTGGTAGACTAGTTTTACAAATACTTTTCCTTGTCTTTTTATCCCCTGAAGTCTTCCACAACCTATGCAACTAATGTGTCAAAAGTGAAAAAAATAAAATAAAAATCAGTTAATCATATATTATCTGTAAGCGAATACAGCGAAGCTGTCATGCTGCAAAAAGCTTACATAGCTTACAGCACAATAAAAAGACAGATTCCTTCAAGTGTAAATAAATAAATAAATGAAAGTATAATGTATATATATCTTCATTTACTGTAGAAGATGGGAAAATGACCACATAAAAACTACATGATGTCTTTTTCTATGACGGCTTGACCAGGTGTCAGGTATCCATATGACAGGATGGCAGAATGTTACTATCAACAATGCATTGCAGAGCAACACCTGGTAAGCAACTTGTTGAGTAAAGACATGGCCTGGAGGTTATGTGACACTGTGAATAACACTCAAACACAGGTCAGCACTGTGTCTATGTGTGGAGGCTTTGGGAGCCTGATACATTCAATCAGATTTCTCTGAGAGTTTTCTCTGAGGTGTCAATGTTTATCTGGTTAGCAGGTCCAGTTAGCCTCTACTTGAAAATGTCAGAAATACAACATTGTGTGGGCAAAAACATCTTCTAAACACCAAAGTGTTTGTTTTAAGGTGCTCTACAAACTCATGTAATGCTCTTTTAGAAACTTGTAAGGAACACTAAAAGCACAAAACAGTTTCAAAATACATGTTTTTGAGTATTACTGTGTGTAAAGTTAACAAATGTTAATGCCCCCTTAAGTAGCAGTAACCACAGACCTTTCATTCAACTTAAAACACATTAGAAATTCACAAGGGAACCCATAAAACAAAGACAAATTCTCTTCAGGGTCTCTTAAGCTTTACTGGCTTATTTCTAGTTTCCAATAAAGACATGTTTTAAGAAATAAAAGATATATTTAAAAAAAAAATACTTGCACATCAAATATTTACAAACAGTGTTAAACATCAAAGTCACTGAGCGTTCTTCTGATAAAACCTGCAGAGGTTTTCAGCCCATTTTACTTGGATACCATTGAGTCCACGAGGGCTATCTTTATCCTCTACATCATACTAATAAAAAAGCTGAGGAATTCAACGCAAACGTTACTCATTTATTTATTGTATTTTTAAAACATTTTCTCTGTTGTTGTTGTTCTCCTACTCTACAACCCCCTCTAAGCTACAGTATCTTATTCTCTCTGTTTTTTCGTCAGCTTTTTCTTTACTTCACTAACCGCTGTGACTGAGCAATTCTCCATTTTCTTCTTCTACACCCTTCCACCAGACACACATACACTCTCTCACTCGCCTTGATTCCCTGACTGCATCTGTCTTTTTTCTTTATCTTTCATCCCACCTAGTTTCCCAGCACTCATTTCTCACTGCGAGGCTCACCATTACTGTTTGTCTGTCACAGTAGGACACTGTCTGCATTAGTGTAAATCCTGCTGGGAGGTTGAACCCACCAACACTGTCATGAATAACCAGCTTGACGTTTACCCAAGAAGTCTTAACTAAATTTAGCACAACCAAGCAAAGAAGCATACTGAAGATAACAATGCTCATGTGCCTCAGTTTCAGTGGGAGACACTGTGGTGCCTTTTAATGACAAATTACAGTTGCCATGGGACCACAAAGCATATTACAATCTGGATATTACAGTTATTGTCGGTTGAGAAGAAAGACTAAGAGATACTGCTGATGTCTGATTACATGGTTGACCAATCTGAGTCAACGGCATAGCAGGGATAACCCAGATAATGGGTTTAAAAAAGGTTTTTTATGACATTTGTTTGACATACATGATGTTTTTAGTACTTTTTACAGTCATTAAATGGGATATAAGAATTGGAAACAATCATACAGATGCTGTTACGAAAGAAAAGGTTCCATTGTCACAAAATAGTCCAGCGATGAACCTTAACTAAAAACCTCCAAGCTTGCATAACAAGAAACCAAATGTAACTTTACTGCGAGTAGTAAAAAGTACTTTTAATAGATTGTTACTATTACTATTTATTGTACACAATCACTGTATCACTACCAACAGTGTTCTTATTAAACAGAGATATAGTCCATAGAAATATGAATACAAGGCCCACAATGATGCTTTCACTTTCTCTTCTGAACTTTCACTGCATTAACATATATAGCAGGTTGATACTTTTACCCGAAGTGACTTACAGTGCATTCAAGCAATGTATTTGTTCAGAATACAAAGTCCCTGGAAGGGATGAAGTCATGATCTTCTAGCTGAGCTACTGGAAAGGAGGTAGTATGCGGTGAGCTTATGCCCAGCAATGACCTAGGATTTCTTTGTTTTTTTTGTTCAAACTCAAGCTAAAGAGAACAGACTGAAATTCTCGGCAATCCAAAGCGCTGGAAGAAAATATTTTCACCAGGTCTGTACAGCAGGGCTTTTTCAAACTGAACCCTACATCTAGTGGATGTACAAGAAAAAAAAGAAAGAAAGAGGGAGGTAAGGATTTATTTCAAATGAGAAATTCTGAAATTCATTGTGATACATTCTACCAGCATTAGTTTATGAAGAAATTCAGAGCATAAGCACAAGAGTGTGGCTTCAGTAATTTTCTTTAATATAATGACAATGCATTTAATTCTGAAAACAATGATTTAATTTGATTTTTGATTAACAAAATCACATGCCCTCACAATGAGGTAATCATATTTGAGGTCTTATCGATCCTCATTTTCCTTTGAATTGAAAAAAGTCTAAAAAGCCCTGTTCAGGCCATCAGCAGGCTTACTCTCTGACTATCTCCACCCATCTTGCTTCGATAGGTTTTGACCCAAGGTACGCCACAATCCAGATCAAAACAAGTAGCTTACGGCACTCTGTCACGAGGAAGAATCAGGGATTTGGGCTCAGATTTGTCTCTGTACATGTAGGTACTGGTTAAATGCTATAAATGGAACAGAATTAAGGCGCTCATCTTCTCTGACAAGCCTAAGCCTGTGTTGATGGGAGAGATTACGCCCTGAAAAATGCGATTAAGAGTGAGATTATATCTGTACACTTATTGAAAGGTTTGAGGCGCTTATCTGTCTCACAGTGGTTAAAATGGCATATCAAATAAGAGAAAGTGCAACCTGGTATAAGTCAAGTTACCGTGATATGACAAACATCATGCAGTACATTTACACTGCAAGGGTATGTAATATTAAAACTAGATACATATCCCAGGATCCTCCACTGCTACAATTTTGCACTCATGCATTATTACAAGCTGCCCACAATATTTTAATGAAGAAAAGAAAAAACGAAATTAGTAGAAGGAAAAATATACAGTCAAAGGTGGCTATTTAACAGCTGTATTAATAAAACTGTGCTGGTGAAATTAGCCGTGCAAAGCACAAGACAGAGTTCACAGGGGTTCAGACGGAATCAGGAGCTCACTGAGCCAAACTGTAACACATAATTCGTGTAAGGGTTTTTTTTGTTTTTTTTAGTGTATCCACAATTCAGCCTGCCTTCTGCCAAAGAGATCAAATTATATTCTACAACATCTTTCCAAACCAGTGGATTAATAAGGATGATTGTGATACAGGACATACCAGAGATATGAGGTTGAAGTCAAAGAGGAACAGAGGACAGTAACCTTGGATGAGACACTGCCACCATGCAAAATGCAAGGGGTGACTAAAACAACAGAAAGTCAGATAGTAAGCAACCTATGAGATTTAAAATCAGGCTGAAGACGGTGGTGCAGCAGAGTCCTGGTGAAGATAGGGGATTTTTGATTACATTATTATCACCCTGAGGCAATTTGTGAAAACTAACACATTCTGAAGGCACCCAGGCCCACAGCATGAGAGCTGCCCAGAATAGTAAAACAGCCACACAAGCGCTGGTTTGTTGGGATGAAGGAGGTCAGCACAGACAACGCCTCGGGCATACGACACCCGCTCACATGGAAAAGAGCAGAGGGAAAACACCTTCCCAAGGTGCTAAATTACTAGGGCTTTGGGTTGAGACCCTCATGGAAGTCAATTTAAAGAGGAGAGAAACGTGCAAATAGACTTCAACCAAATAGAAGAGATATGCACAGTAGCATGCAAAGTACTGAAAGTCTCTGACGACTTCATAGAAGGATATTATGTTTGTGTTTTCGTGTGACCCTCTCATACTGAAAAAAATATAATAAGACGATGTAATCCTGAAAGAGCATTGAGCATTAATGCAGGTCAAAGGTCAGCTGCAGAGAGATCACGCAGAGAGAGTTTTTTTTCTTTTGAAGACATCTTGGATAAATTAAAGTAAAGTAAAATAAATAAAAAAACAATTTGTCCCATTAAACATATAGATCGGTGGAAAATTAATAATTTTCAATCATTTACTAATGACACGAGGGAATGTTCCAGTTAACTATCCATTTAACAATTTCACACAATATTAAGAGCACAAAGCATTGTTACAGTTAATATACATGTCGTCTTTAGCATTTATTAAAAATAAATAAATGAATAAAACTTTAATAAATGACATCACATTTTGTATCTCAGTACTGTTAAAAAAGTTTATGTACAGTAACTATTAAAACCTCATAATTTGCTTTCCTCTATACTGGAACTTCTTAAAAGTACTAAGGATTATATATTTAAGGTTATATATTTCACTTCTTAGCAATATATTGATAGTTGCTTGTGGTTTAAGATATTCTTGTTTATAAATCAACGAAGGGATTAGAAAAAAATCAGCAGGATAGTACTGTAGCTGTTGTCAATAATGTAAAGGGTATTTACACAAATCGCTTGCCAAAGGGATGCTTTACCTTGTCGTGCTATGTTTTGTTTATTTATCCTAGTTTGTTTGCAAGACTTCCCAGCTGTACATCTAAGGTGCAGTTGTCACGGTGACAGGGCTGAGGCAAGAGACAAGGCTGTTGAGGTTTTGTTTGGTGTCAGCGACTAACGAGTGTGCTGGTGCAATCCTATGTCAGACACATTTAATCACCTGAGACACACGGCAGCTCTCTCCTTGTTCTCCGGGCAACAGGAAAGCAGGTCTATAACACGGGAGAGAAAAATTACATTGCGCAAGAGCATCTGAAATAATATATATCAGAGACTTAAAGAGAATTTAAGTTCCGTCATTAATTTCTCACCCTCATTTTCCTTTTTCAGCTTTGTTCATCTTCAGAATAAAAATAAGATATTTTAGAGAAAAACCCGAGAGCTTTCTGACCCTGCATAGACAGCAATGTAACTACCACATTAATGGGCCAGAAAGTTAGTAAGAATATTTAAAAAATATTGAGATGGAGAATGATTTTAAGTCTTATCTAGATAGATCATGCTTCTTGTGATAATGAGCCTTCAGTGTTGAAATATCTTTCAGAGAAAGCAAAGATTTTGACTGTGATGTCGAGAGCTTCTTGAAATAAAATGAAACGCAGTTACTGTTCAACAGGTTCATTCAATCTAGATGACAAGTATGAATGAGATTTCTGAAGATACTATAAAACAGAGAGGGGGTATTGCAGGAAAGTTGTCTGCGAGATTAGCAGTGAGTAACATTACAGCTTTGCTTTGAGAAGGAGAAGGTAGAGAATTGTTTTCCATGAGGTACCAACTTAACGCATGAAGGACCAGAAAATATCTGCTCCTCATATTTCAAGCAGTGGAAATAAAAGTGCCCTAAAACATGAAGCAATCCTTTAGTGGAGGTATTCTGATTGCTTATTGGGAAACTGGCAAATTTATTCCCATCGCAAAAAAAGCAAGAGTAATAAAACAAATGTAGTATAGGATCACTAAAGATCCCTTTCTGCTTGGGAAATATGTGCATGTTGTATTACTTTTTGTATCGCTATTTTTTTATTTTTTATTTTACATTTCACAAAGTCTTCCAGAACTCTTTCATCAACTCTTTTCTCACAATATTGTTTGATGTTGCCTTTTTTGTACTTCAAAATGTAGGAATGCTGTCCATTTAAGGCAGATGGTACGCATGTAATGCACAATGTGTGTGTATTTGAGCACTGAGAACGGATGGCCTGCTGAGTGCTGAGACCATTGTTTCAGATCATTTGTTCACAATTTGGTAGTCTACCCATGCACTTCTTCGGCTGCCATACTGAGACTAGATATGCAAACTCCCCTCATTTGATTGCAATACAGTGATGAGCATTTTGAAAGAGGACAGTTCACTTAGCCTATAGGATGTATTTTGAGTGTCCGAGTGCTCAAATATCATTTCCTCCCGTCTTGGTTAGTCAACGAAGACTGGGCATAAATTTCATCATAATTTTTATCATCATAGTCTTAGCTCATCAACGTCTCCTCATAGTCACAGCAAAGAGGTTTGTTAACAAATATTTTCATTGTTTTCTTCGTTGACTAAACACTGTTTTGAAAGCATTTATTCAAACAATATCGCATGCCCTTACACTAGTGCTGACATTCGAGAGTGCTGTGGTAAACAGAGACATTTAGCAACCACACACAGCGGTTATAATATTTAAATATTTTTTCAAATGTTTTTAGGCCACTGATGAAGAACAGGCAGCGACTGAGACGAATGCTGGTCAAAGAGGAGAATGACCTTTACCCAAAACCGATCGTGGTAATGTTTGTGTACTACCATGCCAGAATAGTTTGTAAAGAACTTAACTGTTACCGAACACTTCTGAATCCCCCGGAATAATGTTAAATACTGCTCTTTTATTATTTATATTGCGAAACAAACTCTTCAGATCACTGGCCTTGTGAACAGGCCATTAAGTATGGCTTGGCCTTTCAACTATGTCATCATATTAACCACAGCGCGTCAGATAATTACATCTGTGACCTGCAGGTCAGCTACTATGGAACAGTAATCTCATCATGGCAGAAAATCGGCCATGTCTTGTTTAGCCTTATAGTCGTACTGAGCAAATACTTCATCGAGCTCTAAGGCAATGCCAAAGACGCTGCAAAATGACACTGGGGTTATTAGCCGGACATAAAAACCCACTTCACTCCTAATGAAGATTTAATTGCCCTTCTCCTTGAGCTTTGATGATGTTCTGAAAAACAAGCAAATGCATTTACCCGAGCTTTAAATATAAGCAACCACATTAAACTTCTGAATTACCCGTCATATTTGTACTAAAATGCCGTTTGTTTCAAAAAGACATTGCATGGACAATGGAAGTGACTTTTAAATGCCTGCTTTATAAAAATGCACAAACACTGAGCTCATGCTTCATGCCTCAAACCCTCTCATCAGCCCCCTTTAGCAGCCTATTTTCTTCACTGCAGTTGCCCTCCAAAAACATGTTCTCTTGCATGTAATTAATATGAGCAGCCATTACCAGTGTGTTTTAGGGAGAACCGCCAATTAGCCTGTCTGTCACTGCTGAATCCTAATTAGAAATTATCAATGTTAATGGCTCCAAATGCTTCTGCTAATGGAGGGGTACCTGCCAAGCAGCAAACGTGGGCCTTGGTGAATACTTAATAGGAACTAAGTTTCTGCCTCAGACGCCACGAGTGAAGAAGCAGTTTGCTGTAAGCCACGGACCGTCACAAACTTGAGTCTGATAGGAGGACTGACAGAGGAAGATAGTGAGCCAGATACTGCGAGGAAATGAACTCCCACAAAATGGTGCACACTTTTTAAAATAATAATTTCTAAAATAATAATAATAAAAAAACGTCTCTTTACAGGAAAAAGTCGGTTATGATGGTAAAGATTAATTTTTAGCAGTAATTTCGTCAATGTCACGTGATCCTTCATGATAACATTAATAGCATTTCTTATTACACATGCTGGAAACGTTTTTAATATTTTTGTGGATACTGATTTTTTTTTTAGAATTCTTTGACAAATAAAAAATTCTAATTTTCTAATGGGACCATTAGATCATTCTTTCACACAGCCTGTGAAAAAGAAACAAAAAAATGGTAACATTTTATTTTAGTGTTATGGTAATGCATTACAAGTAACGCAAGTTATGTAATCAGATTACTTCTTTCAAGTAACTAGTAAAGTAATGCATTACTTTTTAATTTACAAGAAAAAAAAAAAAAAAAAATATATATATATATATATATATATATATATATATATATATATATATATATATATATATATATATATATATTATTTATTTATTTTTATTTTTTTCAGAAAAAGAAATGCTAGTTACTTTGTTTTCCTATTTATTAACTGACAGGTTTCCTATCTCCATGTTGAGAGAAATCAGAAGGTTAGAGGCATTGTGTGGGAATACAGTGTAGTTTTAGACTAAATGTGCATTGAAATGTGCATTAAATCCTCTCACTTGCAAAAAAAACAGATTTAGAATTCATCAAAATTTATTAAAACAGTGAAATGCAAAAAGTGATGCTAACCTGCAATAATTAAAGAGTACTGAACCTTCTTCTGTATTCTACTGTACAGACATGAATTTACTTTTCCTTTAGCCTAAAGTTTATTCATTACACTTTTTGGAGAGAAAGGCCCTTTGCAAGTTATTTTATTAAAAACAAACAATCAAGCCCTGCTCATAAGTAACGTGAAAGTAACGTAAAAATAATGTAACACATTACTTTCCGTAAAAAAAGTTAAGAAACGTAATTAGTTACTTTTTTTAAGGGAGTAAATCAATATTGTAAGTTATTACTTTTCCCCACAGTAATTTTCCCCAACACTGCTTTTAACTTGTTGCTTATTATACATATTACTAGAACATTATCCATTTATTATTCATTAGTACTAAGTACGCACATATTAATTAACGTAATTATACAATTAAATGTTCTCTATTCTAAACTATTAAGACAAAAATTCTTTCAAGGCCCTGTTTTGTCCCCTTTTCCTCAAGTGTCACACACGCTACTATATTTGTGGGATATTTGTGTAATTTCTGTTAGCACACTTATATACTAATCTGCATATGAATGCAGTGGCATTGATTTTTTGTAGTTGTAAACGCCAGGCCAGACCACACAGGTACTTCGGATCATTATTTGTTGGGTCAGTGACATTAACTACGACCCATCCTTCTCCTGAACAGACAGACTGCTAAGAAGACAGAGAGCACAACAAGACATCGTTACCTATTATGTCAGAAAGTGAAACACAGCCTAAGTTTGTGGAATTGATTTTCAGGTGCTCTGGGAGCAGCTGACTTCAGCGACAGGCTGTCAGTGCCACTCAAGGAATCATGCCAGCTGAAGCGTCTCAGAGGGCCAGTCGCGGAGGAAGGTACTGGTGTTGCATACACATGAGAGCATGCTGCAGCTGCCTTCAGATGAGGAACAGAAGTCATCTGGAATCAGGAATCTAATAAAAGCAGTAATGAGATTGACATTCGTTTCTCTTGAAATTACGCGAGGACATCTGGCAGTACATTTAGTAACATATTGTGGTTAAGAACAAACCAAAATATGAATTTAAGCAATCGTCATTCATTTAAATATATTGTACATGTTAGTGGACCGTAGCATAGGGTATATGTGAAATTACCACGCGACACAAAACAACGAGCAAGAAGTTCCACGAGTCACTAATAACTACAGCCAGTTGCGTTAGCTTTGCCTGCTTCGTCTTTGTGCATCTTGTCCTTTCAGCCCCGTTTTCTGAGAACTTCACTCAGGCCTCACAGTGGGCTCCTCTGGGACCCTCAGCTGTCATTCGAATCTCAGAGGCAGTGAGAAGCCGAAGGCGTGCGCTGTCTGAGCCTGCCTGCCACACACAAACGCACGTCCTCTCATCCACACATCCACACTCTGCTTTTAATCTATGTGTGATGGCCTGGCATCTTGTCTTCTTCCTCTCTCTTCACCAGCAAAGCTAGTCAGAGTTAATCTTTAGCTTTCCCTTTAGGATGGATCCTGCTGCCTGAGCCAAGGGGTGGAGAATGAAAGGATCCTTCTAGATGTTTTACTATTCTCCTTCAGATTTTGAGATTTAATGTACACCATCATTCGAAAGTCAGGTTTTTGTTTTATTAATACTTTTAGTCAGCGAAGATGCATTCGGTTATTTGAAAGTGACTGTGTAGATATTTGCTTCAAAAGATTTCTATTGCAAATTAATAAATAAAACATATCACAGTTCCGGCAAAGGAAAAAAAAAACACTGGAAGAAATTGTCTATGTGACAATTATATTTTATGAAGCTCAGAAACAATTTTGTGTGAAAACAAAAAACTAAAATACTGACTTTATTCAACAAATTTCTTCTATTCTGGGTCAATGCAAAAGAGTACACGCAAAAAAAGTCGAAAAATACTCACAAAAGAGTAGAATTGTTGAATAAAGTATTTTTGTTTTCTTTGAATTATCTTCATTTGTGTTCTGAAGATAAACAAAGGTCTTGCAGGTTTGGAACAATATGACGGTGGGTAATTATTGTCAATTGTCCTACCTGGTCCCAAAATTGAAAAAAATGTACCTATACTTGAGAATCTCTGCCGTTTCCAGATGAAAATAACACTAGAGGCAGGATAATTCTTTTACAGTTTTGGTTAATAAAGCCTAATTTTGTGCACTGACATCTGAAAACTGATATCTTCGAAAGTTAGCGTCACAGATCCAGCTTCATATGGATTTTTTAAGGTTATAACCATATAACAATTTTTTATGGTTTACTCGGTAGCTCACGCAGCTTTGCTTGAGAGGTGAAGCAAGATACAAATCCTGAGAAAATACACCGGCATGAAAAAACATAACAATAGCATATTTGCATCGCTGAATGCCTTTTTATATCAGTTTTTATATCAAGAGACACTCCCTGTGTATTAAAATTATGAACCACCACAATATGTATCTGAAGCAACATCATGAACTATATCAACATAACAAAAACATGCCAGGGTCACGTATTGAACCTGTGTTTTAGCACAACTTACTGGACGTTTCACTTTGAAACTGCCTTGAAACGTGGAGTAAAGTACCTAAAAATGGTGGTTTCAGCAATGTACTTAGAGGCACTTATTTCCCATAAGACCAGGACATTTAAATTGTGGGTCAACTATCCCTTTAAAAGCCAGATACATAATAGTTTGGAATGATATGAGAGAATTTAGCCAGTTAAAATAACACGCTTTATCTTGGACTTAACTGACGCTCCAACATCAAGTTTTTCAAGTTCAACATTTTAATTCTAGTTGCAAAAACAAACTTTGGGGTGGTATCAGTGAACAATGACATCCTATATTGCTGACATCTATCATATGGCCTTGAAAGACTGAGAATATATCATAATTTTGACAGATTTGACAATTTTTCTTCTTTTTGGAGTTGACAGACATGGTCACCTTGAGCTGTCTATCAATAACTGTAAAGATTTTTTAAAAATGTTGAAAAATAACAGCATATGGGTTTGAAATGACATGAGGGTGTGTGAATAACGATTCTTCATTTTTGGATGAACTATTTTAGGGGTAACATAAGCCTTCCTCGCTGCCCTTCTTTCCTGCTATCTCTTTCTATTTCTTTCTCTCCACGTCTTCCTCTGTACCTTTTTCAAACTCAGCTTCACTCATCTAAATCTCTGCAAAAGATAATAAAACTGGCATGCACTCATACAACCCGAATGCATATGCAAACCTGCACCAATCAGGGCTGCGTTTCCCAAAAGCAAGTTTGTAAAAAAAACAATCTTAATATTAAGGTCTGTTTCCCAAAAGCGTCATAATTTAAGTAGCACTTAAAAATCTTTGTAGATCTACAAGTGCTCGATTAACAGATACAATTATTTATATAATGTATTTATTTAATAAATAAAAGACGTGTAGGAAATATGATTCGAATATGACTCCAAAACTCATAAAAATGATCAATGGCTTGCTGATATTCACAAAACCAGCCATGTATTGGACCCAGAAATAATGTCTGCACAGATATTATTTATCAGTAATATCTGAATCCTTGGCCATCTTTAAGAATCGGCTAAAACACATCTCTTCCATCTTATTTGATCCTGTAACAGCTATCTCTATTCTAATTCTATTCTTCGCACAAAAAATACTAACTTCTCTATTCTTTTTCTATTCTGTTTATTCCTTTTTTTATTAATTATAATTAACAAAAACAAAAAGACCTCTAAAAATGGCTTGCTCTATTCTTTTATATTCTATCTGCTTTCTTTTAAATTATATAATAACAAGAATAATGTAAAAATAATTAAAAAAACCTTGCTACATGTACTATGTTAAGCTAACTGAATCTTAAGTATCATTACTCTTTTGTTGATTTTGACCAATGGATAGTGACTTCTACGTAGCACTTAAAGCATGGCTACGCGTGATTGTGTGTGAGTGCATTTTTGGGAAACGCACGTGAAACCATAACGAACTTTCGTAGAATGACTTACAGCGCTAAGATCGGTCGTTACTGTTTGCTTTCACTCTCAGTCTCATTGACGGCAAATATGCTCAACCAGACACTTCTGCCTCCATCATCAATACTTTCATTCAGCAAAAAACCGAAAGCAGGTCTTCAAAGGCGCTGGCAAGGTCAGCTTTTGGGAAGACGTTGAAGAAACCATCCCATTATACGGTTAAATGGTGCAGAAGATTCAGCCCGAACCAAATTCTCTCCCATCAGTGTGACGTTCTATTAATTAAGTTGCAGAGGGCAGGCCTTTGCTCACTACACAGATCCACATGAGCTAATGCAATGCTGAAGGTCGTTCACATCAATAACAGGCTGCCATTCAGCCTCACAGTTACTTGAAATTTGAATATGAAAACAATTCAGCACTCATGCCTTTGTGTACGCCAAAAGAGCGTTTAGATTTAGGAGAGTGCTTGTTACATTCAAATCTGAAAGGCTTTTCGCTCTATTCAAATACGGGGGTCAATGAATATTGACAGCATTTTTAATGTCACATTTCAAACGATGTATGACTTTTCTATTCTCTGCTCATGCTCTACATAAGTACAAAAGCCTGAAACGTGCACACAAGGCTCTCTAAGCATGAATGAAGACTGAACAGTATATCTCCCTTTATTATTTATATGAAAAGAGCTGTTGAGACCTCTGACAAATGGCATTATGCCAGTGAATGTCAAATTCTTACGTAATGACAGCAGTTTTATGGTTGCTTTTTAACTTAAGTGCATGCATACGCCTAGACATGATAACAGCAACTGGGAAAATTATTTGATATAAGTAAATGTAAGCACTGTGAATGTCACGTCATCGTGTCAGCTTTGTAGTACAGGATGGGAGTTCTTGACAAGTTCTTTGTTTGCTAATGCAATGGTAACAATGCAACAATAATAAAAAAATAGCAATCAGTATTAATATAATGAAAAAGTTCTTTGTTTGTTTTGGAATAGTTCAGAATACAGTTAGAGGAAACTCATGAAGGCCAAGCAACAGATTGAAACACAACAGGAAAAGGAAAAATGTGATCTAATTGATAAAATATTTGACAATTCTCAATTCTCGAATTTAATTATTTAACTGCATTTGCCTTTATTACTATTTATAATAAATGTCTAATAAATAAATAAGTGTCATAATGTCACAGTTGCTGTCCATGGTGCTGATTGGTGCAGCGACTTAAATTAAGCAATTTGATATAAAATAAATAAATGAAATGAAATGAAATGAAATGAAATAAAATAAAATAAAATAAAATGATAAAATAAAAATAAAAAATTGCCTACTCATTTTATAACCAAAAACCATTATTTTTCCAAATTTACAAAAATAACATGTAAAAATAACATATATATATATATATATATATATATATATATATATATATATATATATATAATTATTATTATTATTTTGTTTTTAAAACAACTTGTTATATTTAAAAACAAAAAGCATCTGTACTAAAGCCCATTTCCCATCTACAGTACAATCACCACCTCTTTCATCACTGTCTCATTTTGAACCCTTTTTCCTACTTCCTCCTACTCCCTGCATTCATCTGAAATCCATGGTCCGTTTTCTCTCTTATGAGACTGACAAGAGCTGCACCCAATTAAAGTGAAGGTGAAAGGAGAGGCTGCAATGTCAGCGAGACAGATTAGCAAAACGGCACACTCAAAAATGCAAACTGACACCTGCCGGCCTTATTTTGTCACGCAGAAACATCAACATTCACAATGCGGTGTCCATGCAGTGCTTATTTGTGACTGACAGGCTGAATGGCTGCTTTTTTACTCACTGATTTATGGCACCAAGACCTCTGGAGGTCCACGGATCGCAGAAAAAGAACAGACGAACTCGATCTCCCAGTTGTGAGATGAAGGCGGGCTGAAGCAGCTCAAAGAGGACCAGGCTTGCTCGCTGCTGAAAGCGACAGATTAAAGCCAAACCTAGTGAGAGGGAGAGAGAGCGTGTGTCAAAAGATTCTCAGCAGTGTTTCTGTGTCACAAGGTGATGAATCATAATTTTTCCCTTCATTAAAAGTAGCACTCCACCAAACTATGCTGCTGACTTGGTAGACTCAAACTTGAAACGTGGTGTCATGGATTTCAAACACTGGAGTGCCACTGACTTGATCAATATTGAGGCTCTAATGACTGGCGTTTACCGCTAAGCAAACAGTCGTTTGGAATAAATGGTTTTAAGCAGGATAATTGGTCTCAAACCTCCCTCTCTACTCAATGTCAGTATAATTTGGAGTTAGAAATGTCCTTCTGGCAACCAGCATAATTGGGCCAACAGCTTCAAACAGACAAGTAGCTTATAGACATATGAAATCAAGTATTTGTCAGAGAGCACACTCTTAAAAAAAAAAGGCGCTTCATGATGCCAAAGAAGAACTTTTGTGTCTAAATGGTTTCGTAAAGAACCTTTAACCTTTGAAGAACCATTGTTTGAAGAGCTGCTATACTTTGTGATGAAAGAAGGTTCTTCAAAGGTTTCTTCCAGTTTTGCTAGTATTATTACTGCTGTTATTATCTTGGCCTGAGAACAGTTCAACCATATAATATATATTTAATTACAATTAAATTTAATATATTTCATTATCACTGCCCTGAGAAGACATTGTGACAGTATTTTTGTGCTAAAAGAAACCATCCTCGATATATATTCAGAGGCAGAAAGTGTGACTATTTCCTCTATAATATAAATTTATATCAATAGACTTCCAGCCATATCTTAAATTTCCCTTTGTTTATCTTTTCCACATCATTTATTTGAAGTTTTATCTTATCTACATGAGTGAGCGTCTCATCAAGGGTCACATTGTCAAATTACTTTAAAACAATGAACTAATTTCTAGAGATGCATCTGACATGTACGGTGAAATGCTAATGAGCAGTGTGCTTCATTATCCCACTGAATGAAATACACACTGCTTCACTTCTAATGAGCTAATGAAACTCAATGTCATTTAGAGCTTAGCAGCGCAAATGGGCAGAAGCTGCTCAACAGGAGCCTGGATTCATTGTAGACTAAAATGACATGATGCTTTTATCTTTGAATGCTTTGCTGAGTGTGCTTTCATAAAACATGACATCTGTCAAGAGCGCTGATGTCAGCGGACCTTAACGCTCCAATTTAAGATGCTTTCTTCCTCAACAATTCAAATGAAAATGTGAATGGCATCCTTCAGTTTTAGTCTATTTGATAGGCTGTATTGTATCAGCGATAGTAAGACAGGCTCTGTTCATTATTCCCATTACCTCAATTACTGTGGCATTTTATTGCACCGGGTACACCGGCAGCCTTTCATCCATAAATTTAGATTCTGTTTATGAATTATTTGTTGAGTTTTATATTGTATGAAGGTAACTGTATGTAGGTTAACAAAGACATTCTGCAGCAGCGTAGTTATCTAAAAATAAGTCTAAATGTTGTATTTCCCTAAAGACGATCGATTTTAAGAGCACTAAAATAAAAAGCTGGCAATGGTAAAATATCTGCTAATAACTGAATTAAATACTAGCAAATATGGGCAACTAAATGGCATGGAAAAGGGAAAAAAAAGGTTTATGAATTAGGGGTGGGCAATATACCAGTAGACACAATTTACATGTGGTCATGCAAATTTGTCATTCATATTTGTTAAAATGACCATTTTTGCAAGAATAGTAATTTAGGTCTTAAATTAAAGCAAAGTCTCCACTAAATCACTTTTGTAACTTTAATAAGAAGAAATGTTTAATTTACACAGTAAAGAATATGCAGTGCTTTCAAACACCTGATTATATAATGTGTGTGACATTTCTTATTTATTTGTTCTACTGTAGTTTTTTTTATTGCTTGTTTTTTTTTTGTGGTATTGACACTGGTGACAAGAAAAGAATTGAGTTCCTTAAAACCCTAAAAATATTAGCGATGAGAATGGATGATTCTCAAAAAAACATGACCACATTACTGTTCAGGACCTTGTGAGGGAGTTAATCAGCATCACTTCAGAGCGAAAAGCCATGTTTGGAGCGTCGGAATCTGCGTAAGTTGATGCTGACTGTTTTTTCACATACATGACACTGGGAGCTTGTTGTTAACTCCTGTCACTGCCATGCAGAATTATTGTATAATATTTATTGGTCTTTCTGGTTGTTATTTGTGACGTAATCTTCAAAACAGCAGAGGCGTTTAAAGAATATGACCCGTTCCTTTACAGTTTTTTTTTTTTCATTTGCTAACATACTTTGTCCAATCTCTTGACACATTTTCAAAACTCTAAACACAATTATCAAAACATCCATTTGTCGTGACCATACCGTTAACACAATTTGGGTTGTTTTCACACAATATGCAGTCAACTACCATGTTTCTAAAATGCTTCTATTTTATTCTCATACAAGCTTACCCAAAACCAAAATAGAGTCTCATTAGTCTCATTTACAAATGCTTAAACACAGCATGTCAGAAATGAAGACCTAATGTTCCAAACCTAAAATATAGTATAAAGTGTCTAGTCCATCAGCAGTTCAAAAGTATTGAAAAATATCTCTATAGAAATTATTGTAACAACCGATGAATATTTGTAACAGATCACTGAAATATTTAGAAATAGTTTATTCCTGTCTCAGTTGATGGAATAGTCTAGTGTTCTTTCCATCAACAAAAAGGCATTTTGGAATTGGTTTTGTGGATGCAGAACAATACTGAATTAGAGCGAGAGAGAGAGAGAAATAATGCCTGGTAACGAGGAGCTAAACAGTGGTAGGATGGAGAGGATAGTTGGATCAAGAAGAAGAGGTAGCGGAGAGGAGAGAGAATGTATGTTTTTTATATTTTCGTACACATGTGGAACCTATGAAAACATATTTCTGCTTTGGAACATAAAGGGTATCTTAGAATTCTAAAGGTTTTCTTGCAATTGCTAATTTACAATTCCTCACACTTCTGACAAAGTCTGAACTGCAAGACGGAAACTCAATTCCAATTCCAATAGACATCTGACTTGTGAGATAAAAAAAGTCACAATTGCTTAAAACGTTGTACTCTATAGCCAGTTCAATTCAAGTGACCGACACAGCAACAGCTGACAGGTCAAACCAGGACAACACTGCTTGCTTTTATTTTTGTGAATGTTATGCTGGTGGGATCTATAGTGTTTTTTCACGATTTAGTTATTTATGTTTTTTTCTCAGCAATATTCCTGTTTTGTTTTCCCCGAGATTTGGCGTGCTGTACATACTCAGTATTGCTTCCTAATTTCTTCATAATATCAGCAACCAGTAACACCTCCCCCTCATGACTAGGAACATGCTTAACGAAACATATCTAATGTAGCTTGAATCTTTCACATCTAAAAAGTCTACACAGCCCTGTGCTCGTCTTGTGTGTGTGTGGTCGAGCCCAAACTTCGCCGATGAAATATTCATCCATTGCATAACCACCAGGGGACTTTCAGACTGAAGACTTCACCCGAGACGTACACAGAATGTTGACTTGTGTGGCAAACCGTAATGCTGTTCAATTGGACTCGATCTTCTGTTTGACTGAGCTGCAGATGAATTTGACGCACTGTGGCGATTTGACAATTTGTGATCCCGGTCACCCTTTTTACTCTGGACATAAATGAAACGAACGGGAGAATTTAAAGAGTTAACGTTTTGCACTAGAACTTTCACAAAACAACACTTTTGTTTATTTGGTTAGATGTTTTTATGTATTTAATCATATGTAACACGCATACCAGGTCTTCGCATGGGCCGCAGGTGTACAGATTTTTCAGCAGCTCCTTCGGTTATTGCCATGCACTGACATAAGCGAGCGCAGAAGAACAGATAAGCTTCTCTTTGTCCTTCGTTATAATTAATCCCGTTGTCTGAGGAATTCAGGGTCGTGCAGCAGTGCATGTAATAACTGCTGTCTTTTTATTGGCAAAAACTTCGCTGGCCGCTCTGTAACGACCTGAAGGTGAGTGACAGGAAGCTGGAGTTTTGCTCACGTTTGCTGGACTAAGAATATATCAGCAGCTCTGCATGAGCCTGACATCTGCTTAAGAAAAGAATTAGAAAGTGGCTGTCTAACCTGCTCTGACTTTGTATTGATAGCTATAAACGATTCGCTTTTTCTTAAATGGCTAGAAGTTTAAGGGTTTTTTTTTTTTTTATATCTGCCTGTGCTAATGAAATGCCTTTCAGAAGACAGATCTTGTTTTTCAAAGCTGAATCTTCATTAGGACTGATTAATGATGGACGGATTCCCGGTCAGATTCTGAGCCTGTGATCTGAGTAGAAGTTAATAGTTTCTGGTGTGTGCAAAAATAGTTTTGCATTAGCGGATTACCATTTGGTGAACATCTGACAGCTTGGCACTGTAGAATTACTACTCTGCTTTGCTTCTTCATTTACTTCGCTCACCTTGTATGTGTGTGCGTTACGCATATGTTTTGACAGTTTTATTGGCAATCTGAAAATAAATTCCAAGCTAAATTTGCATCCCATATGGCGATAAACAAAAATCACTTCCAAAAACAGTAAGCTGAGATGTAAAATATTTGATGGGTGACACACAGACACAACAAACACATGAGCCAGAGGGACACCAGAAAGCCTTCTGCTCATGTTGCAGCTCGTTCTTTGTGACCCCTGTGCTTTGGGCACCAGCATGGGTCATTGTCAGCTTTGGGCAAAAATTGTCAACCATGAATCACTGCAGTATAGCTATACCAGAGAGCTATTAAATAGCATGCGCAGCACTCCACAGGATTTACCTTTTGTAAACATTTCCACATGGCTAAGATGTAAAATCCATTCACATAGACATTTTGATACCACAAACAATGATATTTTTTATATGATCTCCAGTAATTTATCTTTAAAATAAATAAAATAAAATAAATTGAAAATGAAAATGATTATTATAATAAATTATTATTGCATGAATTATTGTATTTTTGTTGTATTTACATTTGTACTCATTTTTAACAGTAAGTGCACAGAATTTTAAAGAGGCAAATAGGAATATATAATTAATTATTACATTGTATTCATAGTGGTTTTTTATATATATATGTATATATATACATATACACTTTCTTTTTGATACTAATTGTAATAATTTTATAGATATTTTACATTATTGTGTTTTTTTATAATAATTATAGAAAAATTAAAAAAAGAAAAATATGAGGTAAATAAATCGACAAATACACACAAAGTTCAAGTTTGCATTTTTTGCTGCAAATAATTTATACAGAAGCAAAAGCTTTCAAACTGGCACAAATTTTGAAACAGGCACAGAGCCTGTGTAAAGATGTCTTATGAAAAGCATCATGGGTAATTTTAAATTCCAGCATGCCCGAATGATGGAAATATTGAGAAGTCAGCTGTGACAACATGCAGTGTCACAAAGTCTGTGCGCCTGACAGCCAAAACCGCTTGTTGTTTTTTTCTGAAAGGAAGCCAAGCGACCCGTCTGTCAAAAATACATGCATGCAAAAGGTGGGAAAGAAGCCTCACACAACGGCTGGCAGCCAGTGGCTGGCAATGTGACCCAAAATAACAGCTGTGTTTTTTCTTTTTCCATCCAGGTTCATTATGCAATTACAATGCCCATAAGAATAAACATGAGAGTGTGAAACCCAGGTGTATAGAGAGATCTAGAGCTTTCCACCTGTAACGGGACCGCAGTTTCTAGTACATTCAAGTATTATTAACAAAAATGAAAACCGTTAAGTGGCCAGTGAGTGTTCACTGTGCTATGCAATCAAGACTCAGTTATGATTTGAATATTCATGAACTGAATGTGGTGAATGCTTATCTGACAAATGGTTGGCTAATGCTGTTATACCGTAAAGCCAACAACAGATTGAGATCTGGAAACCGAACACAATAATGAACCATAGGATTGAATGATGCAAAACCGATAACTACAGTGTCTCACACATCTGCAACAGCTATTACAGACAAAACCGAAAGAAAAAAAGAGATATATAAATATATAATATATATATAATGCAAGTTCCTTGGGGCTTTTGTCTTCAGAGCTTTGTCCCTGCCATAAATATCGCAGAAAGAACGCTCATGTCAAGCTTTACCAGAAGACCTCTGAATTTAGACTCTATTTTAGTGCAAAAAGCACTTCGGCCTTTCTGTCAATCACATATATGAATTATGCTTTATGAAAGTCCTGTTATAATTACCACAAGAAAGAGAAACACCTCAAAATTAAATTGAGCTGCATAAACAGATGGAAGATTTTTCTTAGATTCCACAGAAAAAACATTAGACCGCATATTCATCATGCCAATGTGTTATTGCATTTGTGTCGCCCATTAGTAAGCAGACTGTGGCGTATTCGTCCTCAAAGATGTCTCTCTATTCCCTTTGCAGTAGTATGAAGAGTCAAGAAAGACAAGGCAGCTGGACACAAAGATGTGCTTTGAAGAGACACAAACAGAATGAATGAAGTGAGCAACTGTCTAGTCCAGGGGTTCTCAACTCCAGCCCTCGAGGTCTGTTTTCCTGCAGAGCTTGACCAATCCTTATTAAACACACCTAAAAACGAAACGAAGGTCTGTCCCAAAGCTGAATTCCAGGGCAGGATAGCACCAAGACACATAATCCAAGTTATCTTCACTTCCTGTTAGCTGAGATGCCTCCATTTGATAAATTTTTGAAAGCTGCATAAAAATGTATCCCTCGCTGCCTTTAATATCCCATAATCCTGTGCCTTTCTTGCCATGTCAGTTCAGTAAAAAAAACGAAATGCCATTACTATTACATTAATAAGTATTACATTTTTTTTTCACCTGTGTATTTCTTTGTAGATCATTAAGCTACTGTGTTGCTTCAGAAATCTTGCAGAAATCATTTCATGATTGGAGTTGAGAGTTTTTACTAGAAATGTATATGCGGATGAGTTTGATCAAGACCTGAACTTGACAAGTAAGTAGACCTCAAGTTGAGAACCCCTTGTCTAGTGTTTCAGTTCTGTTGTGTTCTGTTGACATTTGACTCTTTTTAGACAAGTGTTTAAGGTTGATTTTGCAATTGGCAATGTAAAATTAACAGGTATAATCTAGGTAAGCAAAATATATTTAATAAACGGGCAGAGAGATGCTGTATTACAAAATATCCCAAAACTACTCTTTATAGTATAATTTGAATTCAAACTGCACTCAGAATATTTCTATTTTTTGAGCTTTTGTCACAGCATAACACTCTATTTGCAGAGAACTGGCACATAGAACTAAATTGAAAACCATAAACCTTAAAGTATAAAGACTTCCGACTCAAAAAGGTTTTGGAGGCTCTTTTCTTAGTTATAGCTTTGGTTGAGGAGTATTGTCACGACTCTGGACTTCTGTGTTTATGTTTTCGTTTCATGCCATGTGCTCCCTGTGCCCTGCCTTCCCTCTGTGTTAATTGTATCATTGTCATCAGCTGTGTGTCGTTTAATTTAGTCAATTACCCTGTGTATTTAAGTCCTGTGTTTTGAGTTCTGTTGGTCCGAGCGTCAAGGTCCCTACCCGATGTCTACACCCGTGTTTATCCTGCCTGCCTGTTCTACCTGCCTGCCTGCCTGCCTTTATATCTTTATTTTGTCATTCTTGAGATTAAATCCATTTAAGTTTATTTTGAGCCTCGTCTCCTCAGTCTCTCAAAGCGCAACCGTGACAGAACGCTCGGACCTATAAAAAAAGTAAATAGCGGCGTATTTTCCCCCTTATTTTTTGTTTTTGCCATGTTTGCCCAGTTTAAAGACCGAACTTCTCATCCGCCTGCTGGAGCAGGGGATTGCTCTCTCGAGGACTACACCGAACTATTCCTCGAACTGGCCAACGACTCCGCTACCCGGACTGCTCTCTGCTCGAAATCTATTTCCGCGGACTTAACACCTCCAGCCAAGCGCAGCTGTCCGGGAGCGGTCCTCGAGAGAGCCTCGCAAGATACGTCGAGTGGGTGCTGGTGTCCTGCAAATCAACCATGATGGTTGCGCCTGAGGACAACGACACCAGCCCCACTCCAGATCCAGAGCCTAGCCCAGCCCTTCACCGCATGGTCGAGCCCCAGCCTGAGCCCACCGCTGACACGGGGCGGAGTCGAAGCGCGACCACGGACCCATCGCCAGAGAGAGAGCGACAGAGCCGTGGAGCGTAACAGGACCCGAGCCGTATCGCCAGACCAGGTGCGCGAGCCAGCAACGGAGCTCCCGCGGTGGAGACAGCCGACTGCGAGGAGAGCGCGGAATGGAGCTCCGCCCACTGGCACATCGGCTGAGGATGAGCTGATCATCCACCTGGGGCTGCTGGATCTGCAAAGGGAGCTGGATGATGTAGACTTGGATTTAGACTGGGCACCTCCCCTGTATCCTGAGTTCCTGTTCCCGCTCAGCTACCCAGTAAGCCCGCTGGTTCCGCCCAGCCGCCCCGCTAGCCCGCTGGTTCCGCCCAGCCGCCCCGTTAGCCCGCTGGTTCCGCCCAGCCGTCCCGTTAGCTCGCTGGTTCCGCCCAGCCGTCCCGTTCCAGTGCCCCGCGCCACGCGCGCTCCGTCCCGTTCCAGTGCCCGCGCGCCACGCAGGCGCTCCGCCCCGTTTCCAGTGCTCGGCGCCACGTGCGGCTCAGTCCCGTTCCAGTGCCCGCGCCACGCGCCTCCGTCCTGCTTCCTGTGCCCGCGCCCGCGCGCTCCTCCAGTGCCGCCTCAAGTTTTCCCACCTCCCACCCATGCCACACCACGTTGATGGATCCCAGCAGCCCCTGCGCTCATCCTCAGCAAACCATCTGGAGCTCGCCACGGGTCTGCCGGTCTCCATCGCCGCCGAGGTTGAAGGATCCTCGCCTCACCGTCCTGCCTCCGAGACCCAGACTCCTCCTCGGCTCAGACCCGCCGGCTCCCCTGGGCTCCTAGCTCCCTCCTCTACACACCGTGGTCCGCCAGTCCACCAGCTCCACCAGGCTCCATCGTCCCTCCGGCTCCGCCTTGGTCTGTCGTCGACCATCCGCCGCCTCGGGATTCTCTCCTCCGGCCGCCTCGTCCCTCCATCCCACCGGCTCTGTCAGGCTCCTCCTTCCTCCGGCTTCACCTCAGTCCTCAGTCGCTCTGGCTCCGCCCGCGTCCTTCCCGCCCCCGTCTTCGTGTCAGTCGCGAAGCCTGCGGCGTCGCTTGGACCTCCAGCGCCTCGACGTCACCCTGGCTCTTCGGCTCTCCGCTCTCCACCTCAGTCTCCTCCTCCACCTGCTCCGCCGCCGCCGTCGGTCGGCCCCATGGAGTCGATGGCTGCTCCTCTCCATGGCGCCTCCGCGTCGGCTCCACCTTGGACCACCATAGCTGGGCTCTGGATCTCCTCCTGCTCCGGACTCCTCCTGTCTCCTCCCTGGCTCCTCCCTCCATCTACACCTCCTTGGACCCTTCTGCCTTCTGCCTGCCCCTCCTGGGGATCCGTCCTCCACCAGAACCTCCTCCCAAGACCCGGTATCCCCAACTCCTAGTCTTTTTGTTTTTCTTTTCGTTGTTACCCTTTAGGTGCGTGGACGCACCTTCCGGGAGGGGGTAATGTCACGACTCTGGACTTCTGTGTTTATGTTTTCGTTTCATGCCATGTGCTCCCTGTGCCCTGCCTTCCCTCTGTGTTAATTGTATCATTGTCATCAGCTGTGTGTCGTTTAATTTAGTCAATTACCCTGTGTATTTAAGTCCTGTGTTTTGAGTTCTGTTGGTCCGAGCGCCAAGGTCCCTACCCGGATGTCTACACCCGTGTTTATCCTGCCTGCCTGTTCTACCTGCCTGCCTGCCTGCCTTTATATCTTTATTTTGTCATTCTTGAGATTAAATCCATTTAAGTTTATTTTGAGCCTCGTCTCCTCAGTCTCTCGAAAGCGCAACCGTGACAAGTATATTCAATTTGCTTTGATTATCCGTAGGTGACTGACGCGATGACATGACAGCATCTCGATATGCTACCACGATCACATAAGAAACAAGAAGATTAATTAACTTTGACTGTGAAGCCACGTTCACAACAGATGTTTAAAAAAAATAACACTCTCAACTGTAATCTATAATTATGAATTCATGCACATTCCTCATATCCGCTGTGCACAAGTCTGTAAATGTCTTGATGAACACTTACAGTTCCATAAATGTTTCGATGAAAGCTCACTTGACGAGAACAAAGGCTTCTGGTAGTCTAAGTCATGCCTGACATGAGGTAATGTTAATTGAGAAAATAACTACGTTAAACATTCTTGATTAGTGACAGATGCATAACGATTTCTTCTTATTCAATAGAGAAAAATCTAAATGTATAAAGAAACAGATTTCTTAACGTCGATCAATCATTTTACAGATATTTCATGTCAAAAAGGACCTCAAATTTCCTGATTGCCTGGTAGAGCTAAAGTGTTTTATCATCGGTTTTAAAACATATACACAGTAACTTTTAATGTTAAACTGTTATTTCAGAACGTCTGGGAGCTGGGGAGTAAAGTTTTTTTACTGTCTGATCAGGTGTGTAGCAGTTCCAGAGAGAATGTGGTACTTCGAATGTAAAATTCAAGGACTAAACGTCACATTCTATTTGTAATAAATGCTTATTTTAAAGAGTAGCTGTTTCAAGTCAAAAAGAAGTCAGCAGAAGTAGTACGACAGCAACTGCTGCAAAATTTAAAGTGCCATTCTCATAATTCTCAGCACGACATCTCAAATTTGATGGTTACATATTAAAATAACTACTTCTTAGTTTGTTTGTGTTTTACAAGTAATGTACATTCGGGCTTTATCAAAGACTACAAAATACCAAGATGGTACTCCCACATGAATAGAAGTCCTCCTCATAAATAAAAGAGCCAATCACCACTTGATAAAGCCACATCACTGCAGCTTCTGTAGCACTGCCATCATTCTGAATCTCTTGCAGCCTAAGATATAAGATTTTTAATGCTATTTGAGCATAGGAAACAAGCTTAATAAGACAGTTCACATCAGGGTTTTGCTTTTTACTCTTTTTTTTTTTGGCTGATTTGAAATATCTTTTAAATGTGAGTAAGGCTAGTAGTTTTCGAGATTTCTGATTTCCCTATATTCAAGCAGACAGGGCTTGGTCTTGCATGCCTAAAATAGCTGCCTGAAGGAACAGCAAATATGGCCCACGGAGAAAACAGACTTTCCTTGAAAGTGACTTTGGCTTTATGTTGATTTCTTATGTTGTTAAATGAATGTTCATTGGATTATACTACGACAAATATTGCTTCCTCGGAGAGGACTTTAAAATCAAATTTTGTTTTCTATTATGAACATGAGATTGAGCTAAAAGAATGAATGATATATGAGATTCAGGCAATCACACTCACTCGGTTGATCTCTTTTATAATACCCCAATTAGGCTGATAGTATAGCTTTGAAAATCCTACAGCTTTGAAACATTTTACATCACACTTATTTTACTACATATAATAACTTTTAACATCAAAGCAACCCTTGATACTCAGCACCCCAGCCATGCTCATGAACTACCGGGTCATGCTCCTACTCAAAATGACATTGCTCAAATATCCCACACAAGATAAATTAAAAAGCAAAAAAGAAAATATATTCTGTTTTGGGATTTAAATGGAGTTCTATTTGAAAAGATGCCTTAGATTCATCCTGTGATTCCAGGCTGTAATAATCTAATCCTAAACTACATGCCCTTTTCCTCAAAGTACATTCATTAGTGCAGTTAAAGTAGTCGCAGGCTAACACTGAGTATTGCTGCTTCTTGTTCAAGGGAGATTTCAGCTCTATTTTCAAAGCCTATCGCAGATGTGCAGAAAGTGTGGTACAGCACGGATCAAACGACAGGAAGTGTTGAAGTCGCCGTTGCACCCATCACATGTAGGGATTACCGAACCATATGAAGCTTTTGAAGCAGCAAAGGTGAAAATCTGCCTGGCTAGTGGCAAACAGGGAGTCTATTACACGTAACAGAGTTAAAATACACATGGCTGGGCACTACTTCAACATGCAACAGGAACTGCATGAAGGACGATCATTGTCTAAACCCAAAAGATTCTTTTTTGCTGCCTGTGGGTTTGAGAGCATGCCTTTTTATCGGTTGCAAATTAATGTACAAATACATATGTTTCAGAAACCAAAATTAGTGTTCTTTACATTTTTGGACACTGCTCTCCTATCCTCACTGTGCTAAACCTTCTGAGAACAGTTCCCCTCTTTCTACCTGAAGCTGTTCCCGTAGGGTTCACATCATGTCAGGTCCAGATTGATGTTATGCAAAGACATCCAGGCAGAAACATGACTGCATCAGAGGCCCTGAGAAAAACACGGTTGGTTATAAGCATTAATATTCAAACCGCCTTGAGCAACTAAAATAGCTTCAAGATTAATTTATAATCGTAACCATCTTTTAGACCTCACTGTTGTATTATTCTGATGTACTGTAGCCAGCGATTGTAAAGGATTTCACTCTGCTGTCACACCCAGGGGTGTTTTCAAGCCTTCATCAGTTCTGGGGCACAGGCTCTTTATAAAGTGGGTGTACTGTTATTTTCTAGGGTGTCTCAAGGGCATACAAAAATACAAACAAAGAGTTCAGGTCTGGTGGCTTACAGCAATATGCCTGTGTAACTGTAAGCAACATTTAATTTCACTAGTTTAGTTTT
The DNA here is from genome assembly GCF_018831695.1 of Puntigrus tetrazona. Classification (NCBI taxonomy): domain Eukaryota; kingdom Metazoa; phylum Chordata; class Actinopteri; order Cypriniformes; family Cyprinidae; genus Puntigrus; species Puntigrus tetrazona. The sequence continues at coordinate 12,834,851 of NC_056707.1, read as the reverse complement.
TTTCTCTTTGTAACTAATCAAAATGCATTTACAAGGTAACATTAACCTTATCACTGACCCAGGAAATGTTTGGAAACTAAAGGGAACTAAAAGTTTACTTTCAACACATTATCCCACTACATTTAATGACAGACTGTGTATTTAGCAATCTTTAAATTCCTTGCTGGTGATGAGGTCAAAACAAGAATATCCTTATTTGTTCCATTTCTATGTGAAACACTTCAAAAGTTGCAGTTCAAAAGTTTATGATGATTCTAAAAAGAATGTGTGTGTGTGTGTGTGTGTGTGTGTGTGTATGACCCTGATCCACAAAAACAGTCTTGGTAAGCCTTGTATGAATCAAAATGATATATTTTTTATTTTATGCTAAATATCATGCAGACATTAAGTAAAGATCTTGTTCCATAAAGATATTTTGTAAATGTCTAATTTTAAGTATCTAAAATTAGTAAAGTTAGTAAGTCTAAATTTAAATGTCTAACTTTAAGTATCCAAACCTAATTTTTTATTTGTAATATGAATATCCACATCTAGTTCAAATAGTTGTATCTCAGCTAGCTTTTTTTTTTTTTTTTTTTTTTTTTTTTTTTTTTTTTTTTTTTTTTGAATCGCTCACATCTTAATAACAAATTAAATAACGAAATAATAGTTTCAAAAATGTTACATATATTTCCTATTAATAACAATCATAGAAATAATACAGATAATAAACACCAGATATATAGGGTTTCAGGGCTTCTTTAAATAAAAATATTCAAAAATATACGTGAATAATTTTTTGAACTATTCTGTTTGGTTTTAACTAATTTGTATTATTTGGTTTATCATGTTTATGTGTGTTATTGAGAAGAGAGGAAGGTAGAGCAATGGGTTAAGTATTTTTGCTTATTTTCAAATATAAATTAAATAATTACATTCAACACAATTCCAGTAAAAATATAAGATTATAAGAAGCTACAGAATATCCAACATATGTACACATATCTGGAAAAAACTTGATTCTGTGGAGGACCAGGAATGTTGGTCTTTTGAAGGTCTCTTATTCACTACATATACATTACAGTAAAAAGTTTGAATTGTGCCAGAGCTCTCCACTCATAATCCTATCTCATAAGATTTCACAGTGATCTGATTCTATAATGCGTTTTTAGTTACTCCAACATTATTTTAGTAAACCATGTTTTACTTTGTTTATACGTGTGAAGATGACAGGAAAATGAGCTAGATTAAAAAAAATGAGCTAGCTATTGAATACATGCATATTAACAGCGCAAACATTAACCATGCAACCATATAATATGATTAAATGTTAACAAACTAAGTGTATTAGCAATCATGAATCAAAGAAGACATTTCTTAGAAATATATTTTATCATGTTAACGTGTTGGGTGATGTGACTATAATGCTAGGTCTCATCTGTCTCAGATGCAAGGAGATTAATAGCATTGATTTATTGAAGGAAAAAAAAATATATATATATATATTCCATCAAATATTAATAATCATTGTTATATGGAAACTTGGTAGCTTGCTACCTTTCAGTTTCCTGCAGTTTCTTCACAACCTCCCGTGTGTAGAAGCCCTGGTTAAAACAAAGACCATTATCAAATCCAGTGAATAAGTAAATAATAATTTGCATCATTAGACGTTGCTATGACCCACTAAAATGTTACTAATAAATTAAAAAATTTTAACAATAAAAAGAATCAGATATCTATATATCAGAAGTCTATATTTGAAGACTTTCAGCATCCTGTTACGACTTTCCAGTGACTCCAAACCTATAGGAGACAAAGTGTTGTAGATGTTTTCATACTGTGTTGTTCATATGAAGAAGGTTATATATCATTGTGTAAACATACTAACAGTGATGGTGAGCGGAGAAGCAAAAACAGGAGACTCGTATAACAAGAAAAACAGATGACAAAAATAGAAGAAAGGAGAAGAAACTTGAGGCTGTGGTCTGTATGTGGTAATGAGATGGCTGGCTGCCCACACAGTGGGAGAGAGGTGAGGACAGCAAACCCACCTCCACCCCATCTTACCCCGTGCAGGAGCAGTGTCGTCCTGCCATCTCCAAAGATAATTGGCGCTGGTGGAGAGGAAGGACTTCCTGACACATACAGGCCCTTCTCTTTCTCTCAGGGTCTCAGAGTTATTTAATTAGTGGAGCTACTCAGTCAAATAACTCAACTTATGATGTCCACCCACGTTTATAATTATTGTGTGATATAAAAGACAAATGTGTATAACAGTCTGATCGTACCATTTTTTTATCTCAGTAAAGGGCAAACTTCTGTATATATACTGTATAATAATGAAATACCCTATAAAATTTTAATTAGAAATGAAAAGTCAAACCCTGTTCTGTGAAAATCATTTATTCATAATAATTATAAATAATGAAATGTATCATTTATCGCTAAAACTAATTTTGTGTCACATCAAAGAACACAACAAAGATTCCTGTAAAAATAAAGCCACATAAATTACTTTCAATTTATTTGAATCCTACTTCCTTACATTTAGAATTTTAATTATAATTCTACTGTACTTAATAATTCTAAATACTATACAAATTGAATTTTAATTTGGGAATTGCATTTAAATTTATATTAATTTTTTATCATTTCATTTATTTAGCATTTATATATATATATATATATATATATATATATATATATATATATATATATATATATATAATTAAATTAAAAATGAAATGATTATTTTATTCAAATAATAAAAGATAAAAATTCTTCCAACTCAAAATGTGTGCATTCTTTTGAAATAAGTATTATATGCTCAAGGCTACATTTAATCAAAGCACAATAACTGTCACATGTTTGGACTGCTTGTTGTTGTTTTTCATGTCCCATGTGCTATGTGTGACCTACTTTCTGTCTTCAGTTAAGTGTCTCATTGTATTCAGGTGTGTTCTGTCATTTACTTTAGGCTTCATAAGCTCCTGTTTGTCCTTTGTTAAATGGTCCGGTCTCGTCTTTGATTATGTGTGGTTCTAGTCTGCCTGCCTGTAGTATTATTATTTACTCTTTGTGGAAGATTAAAACTGTAAATAATTATAATCTGTAAAAGTTATAATCTCGTCGAGTGCTCCTTCCTTAACCACACTGTCACAATAACACAGTTGTAAAATGTCATTTATTCATGTGATGGCAAAACTGGATTTTCCACAGCCATTACTCCAGTCTTCAGTGTCAAATGATCCTTTAGAAATCATTCTAATATGCATACTAATTTGGTTTGCGTTGAACAGCTTAATATTTCAGAAAAAATGTGATACTTTTTAATCAAAAATTACATAAGACTTATGCATTGTTACAAAAGATGTATTATTTCAAACAAATGGACTTGTAATTTTCTATTCATTAAATTAATTTATCCTTATTGAACAAAATGTCAAACATATAAAAGGTATTCTAACCGACCCTAGTGTTTTAAACAGTAACATAATAACAAAAGAAACACTAATAACTGCTCAGCTGAGGAAGTGCACTAACCAGTAAACGGGTTTTAACTGCATGTCGCCATTAGTTTTCTAAATAACCCATGAAACGATTCTTGTAAAAACAGCAACCCATGAACAGACCCAGAATACACCTGTGTCCTGTAGTTTTGGCATTGAGTTTTTTTCTTCCACAGCTCTCTTCTAAATCAGATAGAGGCCTGACTCTAAGCTCTGATGGCCTCATCTCCGCCAGAGTAAGACTTTCATTACTGTCGGCCGTGTCACCTGCAGCAGACGTCCGGGCGATAAGCCAGAGATGCCATCACTGACATCCCAATCACATTAAATCCGAATCCCCACCCTCCGCCCTCCCTCGGAAAGAGGGACTGGAATCTCCAGACGCCTGACAGGCCTGATCTGGCTGACTAAATGACAGTCTCCCATGTATTAAGAGTGGAGTTGTGGTGGATAAGGTTAGATTAGGTGTCTCTGAGTGAGAGACGAGCAAGTTTGTTCTTCAAGAACTGACTTTTCTCTCTCCGCTTTCTCCAGTAAGAGTGTTTCTGCCAAAAGTCTTCCTCTAGAGCCTCAAGCACCGGCTCTGCCTCACAGTCTTTTTTGAGGTAGGAGGTAATATCATTTGTGTGACAAATGGCCTGAGGAAATGTTCATAATGTACATGGTTCAAATTTGTTCTCGCTCTCCTCTGTCTACACTTGCATTTTTGTTCTCATTTGGTATCTGTGGAGACACCTGTGAGATTACAGATCTAACACTCCACCTTTCACACTGCTCAGCAGATGTTTTGTCATTGACTCGGATTTTCCTTAATATTTAACAACGGCAGTGAGCCTCCCAGAACCATTTTTATAAGTTCCTGTTAATAACTTATTCAGAAGGTATTAATTTTGCATAAGCCACTATGTAAATGGTTGATAAATGACTTGTTACTAATTCATTAGTATTGTAAAATTCAATTTCACAAGTTGAAAAGACCCACCTGAACTCCAATATATCTTATTGTAGCTCTAACAACTTTTTAAATGACCTCCCATTGAAGAAATTGAGTTCTGGAAGTTCAAAAATTCTCAAAAAAAACGTAAAGTCTGTCCAGGGTATATCCTGATGTTAAAAACAAGGAACACTGGCAATGTGCGATGTGCTAAGTTTTATTTTTATTTATTTTTTTAAAGCCTTAGGCCTTTTTTAAGATTAGGGACCAGATTTACTAAACAGCAATTAGATTTACATATTGACCAACGGAATATACCAAGAGCAGTGCAAATTAGCGTAGTCTCAAATAATCAGAGGTAATGCTCATCTGGGTTCTCTACAACACAGGCTCAAAATAATCATTAAATCCATTCAAAATTCATCTCTCTCTCTCTCTCTCTCTCTCTCTCTCTCTCTCTATAGATACTATACTAAAATAACAAATGAGTAATTCAAAAATATGAGTTACTCCTATAAATGAGTCTGAAACATTGTCCTGTATAATTTACAGCATTGACAGAGAAAGAATCACTGTCATACATAAGCAAATGTGTCTTATTTATGTCTAAATAAAGGGACTAAATTGAGAGCTAATGAATCAGAATCGAATCTTAATCCATACTTCACCCTAAAATTAACACAGTAGGTATACAAGTAAAAAAGAAAAAGTTATAATAAGATTGCTTTCATGAAACTGCTTGAAGTGATATGCAGTGATTGTGAGAGGCCTGTTATGTATTCAGTACAGCGTGAAGCATTTAATCATTTACCAAACTGCTGCTCCTCATCTCTGCTCTGTGACAGCCTGTCAGGGCAGCTGCTGCCGGACAACTCGTGTCAGGAGAGCTCTTCCATACACAAGGCATATGCTACTACAACACGTATGCAGCTTTGTCATAGAAACAACTTAATCTGCTAAATTCATCAGGTAAGAGGGAAAAAGTGAGAGTGACGTTTAGACTGGCAGGTGTTTCTAGGACGACCGACAGAAGACAAGAAGCATCCAAGGCAAAAGCCGGGCTTTTTTTCTCATTTCTGGTCAGCATTGGGTTTTCCAAACCCCCTGTATGTTGTATATTGAATGATAATCAGTTACTAGCAAAACCTCCTCTGATCTATACAAAAGTTGCCTCTGGATGTCCACAAAGGTCTTGTATTTACCACGGGGGACTAATTTGTCACCACTGACAGACAAAGGCCACAGCGGTGACAGCAAAACTCCTAATCGATGGCCTTAGCGCTTGACCGTCCAATACTTTCCCCTCAGTCACCTCGACACCGTGAGGATTATCCTCCCCGGCTGGCTACTCGGGACAGCGCCCGGACAGATCTAAAAATTTGCTGAATTGTCCACCAAAAAAAAAAAAAAAAACAAAGCCACGCTCTCTGCTTTACCAGCCCCACTCAGATCACTCTGGGCTTTTGTAGAAACACGACTTTAATGGAATATCGATTAAATATGAATTTAGAGCACACATGGAGAAGCCCAGCAACAGGCAGTTATCACGGGCCGCCTCACCGCAGGGGTGTACACGGACTGATCGAGCAGAGGGTTAATTACACTGCCTGCAGGGCACAGATGAACGGACGCACACGGAAAACAGTCCTCTGTCTAGAGAGCAAAGACACAGAGTTGCTGCACAGTACTAAAGAAATAAACAGCACACTAATGTCACAACAATGGAAATGCAATGGAATTCAGTATAATTTTTGGTAACACTTTGGCAACTATTAACTACTACTTCCTCAATAAATTCTTAATTTGCTGCTTATTAATAGTTAGTAAGGTAGTTGTTATGTTTAGGTTTTGGATGGAATTAGGGATTTAGAATAAGGTCATATAGAACAATGAAATAATATGTGTAATTAGCACTAAAATGGCTAATATTCTAGCAACATGCATGCTAATAAGCAACTAATAGGTGTAACCGTAAAATAAAGTGTTACCTTTTTATATTTTAATACTTTTTTGTGGGATACATGCATTAGCCAAAATTGTAAAGCTCAATGCACAGAAAATGTTGTCGCTGGACCGTCTTAAAACTTAATAAAACTTATTATTACATCACTTGCTCACCCAATGATCATCTGCAGCTGATAAAAACATAGTAAATGACATGACTCCTGTCCATAAATTAAAGTATTCTGCACCAAAACACTGCACGTTTATGATAAGGAAGCTAAAATTGGAGTCTCTGCGTATTGTTTTCTGCAGTGAAAAAGCCATCTTGTCTGAATCAACAGAGAAATATGCACAGATCAAGCATCATTTGCAAGCAAACACAGTCCAAAATAAATATTTTAGAATATTTCAATGTAAGTGTTGTGCATTATGGACATTAATAGATTTATTTGTGGATTATAGCGATGGTTTCATCAGCTGTCTGCATTACATGACACAAAACAAGCAACGTTTTCAAATAAATGATAGATACATTTTTTGCAGTTATTCTTACTATTATTAAGTTAAATATATAAAATTGGGATGCATTTATTCATTAATTACCTGTGCAATTAATGAAAAAGCGATCTGAAACACTTTTTCATTAATTGCACAGGTGAAGCTTCTAGATGTCAGGAGGATCTCTTTTCTTAGGAGCTTCTTACTCTTTTCAAAGCAAGCCATTAAAGTCGATGCGACGGCAATATTAATAATGCATGCTTTGAGCTGCTTCCAGAGGAACAGCTACCCAGTGGCTGCCCATGCAAAAATGTCATTTCACCAACTCAGATCAAGAATTAGTCAATCCAGACATCAGCAGTAGAATCTGATAAGCTTTGAGCAAATCCTGGCTGGTTTTGAACTGCATTTTAATAATAACGAGACTTGTTTTACTCCTTTCTTGTAGGAAATAACTTTTCAAAACAAAAGCACAAAGACTAGAAAGCAAAGAATAGAGCAAATCAGAGAGCAAAAGGCTGTTTCTAGGCTGTACTTCCACGCTTTTGGTAAAAAAAAAAGAGTAATAGTGAATTCAATTAACTGCATTATCTTCATAATATAACAAAGATTAAACCATTAAAAACCTTTGGTTTCAGGTGATATTGTAGATAGTGTAATATAACAAAGGTCATGAGCTATTGCTATCTGATAAACCTTAATATATTTCAAATTAAGACTCATTCTGTGGCAGATTGTGCTGCACATCCTTAATACCAGAGTACCGCTTAGAAGTAGTTCACGCAAAACAATAGCATATATCTTTGAATATTTAATTATATTATGCCTTAACGTTATTTCAGTCAGGAAAAGTAGTTTGAAATAAAGGATTTTTTTAATTTATTTATGATGGGTCCTGATAATTTGAGATCATGTTTCTGAAACCTGTCGATGCGCTGATGTGCGGCACAGATGGCTGTTATGGCAACAGGTGACAGAGTTGACATCGTGAGAGGAATGCTGATGAGACATCACGACAATATCGGTCTTGCCATGACTGTCACTCTAATTAGTCTAGCATGTTTCAGATGGTAACTAGAACCATCTTTTACGCTTTATGCTTTTTTGAAAATGCTATGTCTTATGTGGCATTTAATAAAATGTAACTGGCAGAGATCTGACAGCCAGATGTAAATAGACTTATTAAACAGGTTTAAAATAATCTTCATGTCTATAAACCATTACAATATTTATTACAATTTTCAATGTTCTCAATGATGAACAGAAACTGCCCAAATAAAAGCGGTCTAAATTTATTGCTACGATTAAAAAAATAAATAAATAAATACATTTTACCTTTTAGCGTGTATTAATACATTATTAGTGCTCTTTAAATATTTAATGAATAAATTGAACGCTTTAAAAGAAGCAATTAAATATTCAACATCAACTGATCTCAAGACATAAAAAAAAAAAAAAAAGACTGATGCATCAGGCATTTTTACTTTTTTAATTTTAGGAGAATCATATGTTGGCTTTATGACTTCATTGTCTGCTAGTAAAAGATTAAGGATTAAGTAATTATTTTCCTCTTTGTCACCAACAGTGTAAAGTCATATTTAGCTGCGCCTGATGTTTGGTTGCAGTTGTGATTCTGTAAATCTGATGCTTTAACACTGTCCTTCTCCTTTTGTCACCCTTTATAAAGTGTCGAAGCACTAGTCACTCCATACTTTGTGTTTGGCCATGCATGACAGGTGAGATGACAGGGCTTTGGCTTTCAGAGTAATCCAAGGCTTCACTTTCACCAGGGTGTCCTCATCATAGAAACCCAGGGCTTAGAAAGCATTAAAGGACAGTAATTTCACGATAAACGCCTTATGCTGTCATCTGCATAACAACTGTCCTGAAGAAAATGCACAGCATGCGTGAGAGGACAATATCCACATACCCTCATGACGATGCTAGATTTATGCTTTTAGATGAACACAAGCAAAGAATTTTAGGGCAAGCAAACAATGACAGAACTTCTATTTTTGAGTGTCCCTAAGGAAAGCAATCCGTGATGAAGGAAAGCAATGGCAAAATAAAAAAACTATTGGCCTTGCCCCAATACCTACACTTGCAGTCTGTGTAAAACCTTTCAATCAATCAATCAATCAATCAATCAATTACATTTATACAGCGTTAATACAGATACAATACAAACACTGTCTCAGATTTGCTTCACTTTCTCTCAATCATTGTTCATTAGTTGCTTCATAGTTATTTTTCTTGAACCTTTAGTAAATCCCTATGAATGGCATCAGTAAAAGTAAATTTAAGCTTTATAAAGCATTGTTCCAACATTAGTAAGCAGGCATTAGTAAGCAGTTTATAAATGCAGCTAAAATGTTTTGTTCTTGAGCATATTGATATATTGCTTAATAATTGTATTTTCATACTTCATTAACAATAATAGCTTTATTTCTAAATTATGTTATTTATTAAACCGGTTAGAAAGCATAAATAAATTATTTTGTAAACCTAAAAACCCCTAAAGACATTCTGTTATCTTTAGGCAAAACAAATTAAGAATTTATTGATGAAAGCCATAAGTTTTCTAACCCTGTATTCTGATAAACAATGGTCCCAGGCCCAGAAACATGGAAAGGACGTCACTTAAAATTATTACAAACTTTTCACAATGAACAATCAAAAACATTTTTACTTGCCCATCTTGCATGGTCTAAATTATTCTGTCATTTGCTCATGGGCTACTATTTTGTATTGTTACTGAATAACCATATTTATTAGAGGATAAAGACAGAGGCATGGTCATATGCGCTTGCATCAGACCTGGGATCACCGAGTAAGATACAGCAACAGCGCCAATATATTTGCTTGTCTGAATCATTATGTGAAAGATCAACACCTGCTCTCAGGCTATGTGTTCAGCAGGAGGCTCCATGTATTTTGACTCCTGTTGCTGCATCCTTTCTTTCGGTTTGCACACTCTGCCCAGGTCATCACGCTCATCCTAGTCAGTCATCTGCCAGCAAACACATATACACACATTTTTTTGCCATCTTGTAGTCCTTCTCCTCCTCAATGTGACATTGAGCAGTCTGCTTTCTCTGCCCGAGACCAGCCCCTCTCTGCAGCAATCTTTCTTCACGCCATAGAAGCGTTGCTCCTGCCGAGGGAGTTTCAGAGCCGCACGTGCTGCCTGGGCTTCACACGGAGTTTGTGACACTAACCGCACGAGATGACTACTGTGGCGTCATTAAGAGCGGTTCATTTGCCATAAATCCTAAAGAAAGTCCTGCTAATCCCTGCCGAGGAAGAAAAGGGGAGTGTGCGACAGGCTGTGGATCAGCACGCTGTAAAGTCATCGCCACAGCCTTCGTGGGCACAGGAGTTCTCTCACTCCACACCAAGCCATTAACTCCTCTTTATGGGCCACCATGGGGCCACAACTGTGGCCCATAATCCTCGCTGCCACCTTCACTTGCCCTTCTTAACATCCACAGGCAGATCAGAAGACCCACTGTGCACTCTGAAAGTGCCATTTTGCTATAAAGCATGTCTATATTCATATGCGTGTCTTTTTGTTTCTGATGATGATTCTGATGATCCTGTTTGTTCTAAAATGGTGGCCCACCCAAGTAAAGTCTATGTGTGGGAAGCACTAACTGATAAAAGACTTTGTTTGTTGTTGGTCCATTCAAATTTTGTTGCACAACTTTAGATTTTTAGATTGTATATTGTATTAGCAAATGTATATAAGATTAATAAACTCTCTAAACTCTTTAAAACAACTCTATTAAACTTTCTTTTTTCATTGTTAGTTTAACTAATGTAGTTAACTAATGCTGACAAATGGAACCTCACTTTAAACTATTCACCAACAAATTATTTTTGTCAGTGATTACTTGAGTCTTTAGGTTCACATGATTCTTCAAAAATATTTGCTGTTCAAGAAACATTTCTTGTGAAAAAATAAATAAATATATAATATATATATATTCATATATATAAATATAAATATTATATAAAATATTATATATATATATATATATATATATATACCTATTATGTATTAAATTGTATTTTTGATTTCAAAATTAAAAAAACTAAACATGCTGAACCCAAACATTTGAACATTTACAGTATGCTACAGTTGAGAAAAACCTCCAATATGAAATTTGGTATGTATACATTTGTGGGTTACTTTGACTAGGTACAATTTTTTTAAATAATTTTGTCATACATTTGTAAAATGGTAAAATGAATGTTTGTTACCACAAAATAATGCCACATGTATGTTTATAATATAATCTGAAGTTCTCGCTTATGATTCAAACATAATTCAACATAAATTCAACCCTGTTATGATCAAGCATAACAGTGAAGGAAACAGAAAAGCTCACAGAACAAGTACTCTGTATAGGCAAATTTAAGAGACAGAAGCTGAAATTTCTCTGCTCAGCTGCCACAACTTCTGTGTTATCCATATGTTGCAGCATGCAAGAATAAACTTTAGCTTTATACAGGAGGAATAGCCAGCAAAGCTAGAATTGACTTCTGATCTAACCTCACAAAACTACTTTCTTCTCATTTTTTACATCCTCCTTAATCCACACTATCCTCTCAGCCATCTATCTTTCACGCACACACATGCACGCTCCTCGGTTCCTCAGATCTCTGCTGGGTTCATGTACCTGCTGCTCTGTGTTGGAGTAGAAGCTGGCAGAGATGACTAACCTTCGTGACAGGTGCCCTGCTTGGCTCTGCTGCATAGGCATATTGCTTTTCTGATCTTTAATGAGTAATCTACAGGCTTGACACTAATTTAAGTGCTTGCACTCTGCTTGTTTGCTGAAGATTTTAGAATTCGCTTCAAGACGTAGCCAAAGAGACTTCAAACGCAGAAAGGCAATGCAGCGAAAGAAAACAGAATGACAGCACTGAGTCTCTAGAGCTGTTTGACTAATTTTCAGCCTGGAGTCACCTTCAATTTGCAGAAAACATGCTTCAGATGGCAAACATAATCTCACTGTTATCCGCATAAAACTGTGTCTTGTACAAAACGCTGCCCTACTGTGCCTGCTCACAGCCATTTGGTCATCAATGTCAGAGAAAAACGGGAAAAGCAGACTGAGAGGAAGCCCACCGTGCAAGAGAGAGAGAGCGGCAATTTTAGAGATACAATATCGCCCTCTGCAGGCAAGAATACAACGCTCGAGGGAACAAATCAGCATCTCAAATCCAGAATAATTTTTCAGCTAGGATCAGGGAAAAACTAAAAAAATCTGATCAAAATAGAGAATACAATGGTAATATTGGTGCAGCGCGCCCATATTTCTCAACAACAAGAATAAAAATTGTTGGGCCGTTTTCTGCAGCACACTTCCCAGGCACGGCAGCGATGCAGGAAGCTGTAGTAACAGATTTGTGAGTGTTTTTCTACTGTCAGGATTCCAGTGGCATTGTTCTTTGCTTTTTGTGTTACGCCAGGTATTTTCCACAAATAATGTCACGAAATGAATTTGCTATCTTGGGCTTGAAGTGTTTATATGTACATTGAGCTAATGGAGAAATGAAGGAACATCATACAGCTGATGAAATACTACACTGTTTATCATTTTTATTTATTTATTTTTAATCATCATTTATTTTAAACTATTACAAGTATGAGTTCAGCAGATGGCATGTTGTTTAAAGCCTGCACCAACTAGACATGCAATCATCAGCCACAACCATAAAAACAACTCAATATTCTGTAACCCTCGTGTTGCCTGTGGTGTCTGGCACCAAGACATTCGCAAGACATTCGGATTTATTGGTCCAGCTCATTTCATGGATACCCAATAATGATTTCTCAAACCATTCCTGAACAACTGTTAGGATGTGGCAGGGTGCATTATTCTGCTGAAAAAGGCCACTGACATCAGGGAACAGCATTGCCATGAAAGGGTGTGTGTGGTCTGCGGAATAGGGATCTTTTAGACAAGCCATCCACCTCATCTAAAATAAAATGCAATTAGTCAAAGCGGTCAACATTTCTTTCATAGCTCCGTGGTTCAGTCTATTGCAGGCTCTTTTCTGGAGTGGACAGGGGTTACCACTTTTTGCCTTTGCTGCCCAGATTCATCAATGGGCCTTGGGCACCCATGACCGGTTTGTATGAACAAAAGGCTGAAGTTCATGTTTGCTAAGGTAATCCGCTACTAAAGGATTGTCAGGGTCAGACATATTGAAGCAAAGAGCAGCGAATTAACAATTTCTTAGGTTTGAAGCTACTGTGCGAGAGTGACAGCAAGCTAGTGCTGTAGTGTTTTAAATGTGGCCAAAGAGTAGCTCTGAGTCTGAAAACAGGGGGTTTTTCTCGCAAAAACGTACTACAATGACATTCAAATAATTAATAAAGAGATGAAATGCCAAAATGTAGGATTTTCAAATCATTAGCCTTTACTTGCACCAAAATGAGAATTTCACAATTATGCTTCATAAAAAGTCTTATCGTGATGAATTTATAGTTGATAAATATGACGGCACAGGCACTCTCAGAGCTCAGAAACTCCCACCTTCCCCAGCTCCACCTGTGCAGATCTGCTACGGGTTATTTTATGTTATTTGTGCAACAGCAGTATGTCCTAAATACTCACAGTACAATGTCACTGTATGCACTGGCAGTAGCAAGTTCCTGTACTTGCAGCAGAACTAACAATCTACAACAATAATAACCAGCAGCAGCGTCAGAGATCTATTCTGTAAGACCATATAAACTGTCATATCAATTATTATGCTAAAATATTCGGAGTTGTCATGATAAAAATGCATTTAATGTCACTTTATCCTAATCTATAGTGAGCTCACACTCACAGTGTGGAAAAAGATATAAAAATAAAAACACACTTAAGGAGGCAAACAAGCATATAAAATCACTATTACTTATTTGATGTGCAAAAGAGTTAACCAATTATAACATTTCATGTTTGTGTAGATCTGATGGTGCACATGTCCCTATCCCTCTGATTCAAATCCAAAAAAAAATAAAGTAACAAAGAAACACATGTTCACACAAGCTCTGGAAAATTACTTGTCATGTTTTTCCAAGGGCTTGTAATCCTGGAATAATGGAGGATTTTTTATATTTTTAAATATATAGATAAGGCTAGTCATGTCTGTTGAAACTTTTAACATACCGTAAATTCTGGACTATAAAGCGCGACTGCATATAAGCCGCATCCGCTCTATTTAAAAAAATAAAAATAAAAAAATAAACAAGCCGCACCTGCATATAAGCCGCATCCGCCTATTTAAAAAGTTTTGCTCTTCCCCCGCTGCCTCCTCCAGCGTCTCACCATAGATTCATTGACACTAAGCTTCCGAGCAGCAGCGCAGTTTCCTTCTAGCGAGATCGATGGCCTTCAACTTAAAACTTGCATCATACGAACTTCTTCGTGTGGGTTCCATGATGAAGGGGTGAGGATTTGAAAAGATAGAGTTTGACAGGATTGGTCATTTGTCGTCCTTCTATCTGCTTCTATCGATTTATATCTGCTAAAGAGGAACTAGCGTATTCTTCTTGAACTAGCGTATTCTTCTTTTGCATTTATTTTGTCTTAATTTTGATTCTAATTCTGTTAGAGCGCTTCAGCTGGTGGGAAAAAATCTGCAGAATAGTCAAGACCTTTGTATAAGCACATGGTTCAAAACCTATGAAAAAGTAGCTTGCTTATAGTCCAGAATTTACGGTAATCAGTTTACACACATAGCCACTCTATGGATATATCATCCACATTTTCATATTCCATTGCACAGATCTGAACACAATGTGTTTTGATCTAAGCAGAGGACTGGAAAATTCTGTAAATAAAATTCCATTTTCCTACTGTAAGCAAGACGCATTTGGATATGACAGAGATATGCATTGTAAACCGAGAAAAAAAGAAAACACACACACTTGTGGCTTTTTTTTTTTTCTATTTTGACTTCCTTTGACTGCTATTGTTTTTATATTGAGCTAATTACATACTTTTTTCTAACAAAGAGAAAAATCTGAAGTCTGCTCCAGAGAAAAAAATCCCCAAATCCGCTTCAGAGAGCAAAATCCCTGAATCCACTCAAGAGAGTGCAATTCCCGAGTCCGCTCCAGAGAGCACAATCCCCACATCCACTTCAGAGAGCACAACTTCAGAGTCCACTCCAATCACTATTCTGAATCTGATCCAGACAGCGAAATCCCAGAGTCCGCTCAGAGAGCACAATCCCAGAGTCCGCTTCCAAATCACTATCCCAGAATCTGCTCCAGAGAGCGAAATCCCTGAGGCCGCTCCAGAAAAGCCCAATCTCCCAGTCCGCTCCAGATCACTATCCCTGGATCTGCTCCCGAGGGCAAAATCCCTGAGTTCGCTCCAGAAAGCACAATCACATAGTCTGCTCCAGATCACTATCCGTGAATCTGCTCCAGAGAGCAAAATCCCCAAATCGCTCCGAGAGTGCAATCCTTGAGTCCGCTTGCAGATCAGAATCCCCAATTCTGCTCCAGAGAGCTGAAAGTTTGAGTCTGCTCCTTAAAAGAGCACAATCCCTTAGTATGTTCTAGATCACAATCCCTGAACTTGCTCCTAAGAGGAAAATCCTGAGTCTGCTTCAGCAAGTGCAATTTCAAGGCAAGCTCCAGACCAGATTTTTAGTTAGCTTGGAAAATACTTTTTCCTGATGGAAGACACACAAAATCAAACCAACTGATTTAATTTATGTTTTGTCATATACAGCCAAATATTTTAGTCTGGTGTTTATTTAATCTTCTAGTTAACTCTAGTTTGGAGGATTGATCACATCCATAAAAGATTAATAGCCTGGCAATATTCTGCACTGTTCTGAAAAAGCAGCTCTTTCAGATCTTTACAAAGGCCGTTTACTGGGGAGGAAATAACTCCCTTCTCTGCTTCGCCTGCTATCCAACATATTTATATCTCCGTCTGTCTCATGTCATCATCTGATCAATGAGAGGGCAGGATGGCGGCTCCACCCCATGGCTTGGTGTTTTATGTTTCCACTGTGTTAGGAGGGGTTTCCTCCATTTTTGTATATCACTTACATTATACTGCATGCAGGATTTCGCTTCCTGTGTAGTCAGTCCGCCAGGCAGGTTATGGATGGGGTCCATTTGTCAACACTCATGACAAGACCTTCAAAAGCACTCTCTGACTGTGGTGCAATCCATCACCATCTTTGAATAAATACACTCTGGTTATGCCTCTCAAGGTTTGTTAGCAATGTTGTATCTATAGTCTACAATCTGACATATATGCATAAATGTATATATTAATGAATGAATCATTTTGTCTATATTTGCAGTCCTGTGTTTATTTCTTTAACTCAATCGTAAGGTCAAAAGCCAAAATGTTTGGTTGTAGTCATCAGTTTAAGGCAATAATTCACTGTGCTTGATTGTGTCTTTTCACATTATTCTTAAATTGTCATCTTTATCAAAACGATCTCATCTATTTAAAAGTCAGCCATAAAAGAAACAGATTTAGTGATGGTTTTCTTGCCAGATTTTTTGGCATATCGCATATTACTTAAAACAGAGATAATGTCTTTAATTTGAATTGACTGATTTGAAGCAGCATTCAAAGAGAGCCTGCCAGTTAGAAAATCAGTAATCATAGTCCAAAATTGTTTCTTCAAAAAAACCTCATAAAACACAGAAGAAAGTTAATGAGATATTTGCACATCTGATCCAGCATCATTGAAAGTGAACACGTCGCTGATTATTGCCTTCAAAAAAAAAAAAAAAAAAAAAAAAAAAAAAAAAAAGCAAATTGTGATCGGCGCGTAAATGATCCTAGTCATGAAGTTAATTAGGTATAAACCTCTTACATCTTTGTAGTGCACAGAATATGAATAAATTTAAAATAATGTAATTAGGTATGTCAATAAATTATAGATTTTAATAGATTTTAAATAAATTAATTACATGAAGTGCAAATTAATTAGTCAAATTAATCACTAATAATCACATTGCCTATGTAGTCAATATTTGATGAAAAAAGATAATTATTAAAGGATTAGTTTACCCAAAAATAAAAAGGCATTCACTCCATAAGCCATCAGGAGATGTGGATGAGTTTGTGTCTTCACAAACAAATTTGGAGAAAAATCACTTCACGTCTCAGCTGTTTTAAAGTGGTTAGTTCTACTCAAAAATGAAAATTGCTCACCCTGGAAGCCATCTTTGCTTGAGTATATGCCTTTTTTCAGACGAATCTAAATAGTTAAAAATAAAAGTTAAAAATTACCGTGACACTTCTAAGTGGGTTTGTGTTTCGTTTAATAGTCCAAAACAAGTTAAATAAAAGTGCACACAAAGAAAAATAAAACAGTTCCAGGGGGTGAACAGAAGGCCTCACCTTGTAGTGAATTCATGTGTTTTTGTGTAATCCATATTGTGACCATATTTCAAATGAGCTAAACACTTTTCGATCACATCCTGCCAATTTTTATACGAGAACTTAGCTCCAAGCAGATTACATAGGACTTCTGGCACAAAGCATTAAGTGATGAGCGCAGAAGAGAGAACAACAAAAAGCATTAGATCACAAATCCATATTAAAGTCTGGATTATTACCACAGCGCAAAGGTCTTACGTTACACACTTTGGATGGCTTGAGAGTGAGCAAAACATGCTCATTTTCATTTTTGGGGTGAATTAACCCCTTTAAACTAACAAACCAATGTAAATGTAATTAATGTACATGAATTGAATTACCGTGCGTTTCTGATGACGAGGTGTATCGCTAAGCGAATTGAGGATTAAATCTAAAGTAAACCATCGCAATAGTTGCCTAGCAGTACTTCAGCTTAACGGGTAATAAATATCGTTGGCGCTTAAGTGTCTTAACACTTGTCTCATGAAAATGCACACGATCTGTTTACATACAATTACTCCTACGCCAGCTTGTTATTTCAGTTCATTTTTGGGGGTTTATTTACAATTCAGAAATTTAGAAGTGGTCAAGTTGTTGCACCCAGCCCACAATATGAGGTCTTGCCTTGTTTATCTGCTGGAGAGTGACAGGTGGCGGTGTTAAAAAGAAACCTTCATTATTTTTCTCCAATGATGATAAGCAGTTTGTCATTAGAGAGGCAGTCAGAGCGCCAATGGGAGTGATATTTTACATAAGCGTGAGCTGAGGAGTCACAATGCCGGCGGTAAAGTTCACATTTGTGCATTACAGTGAATGAGAGCGCACCTGTTCTCCTTTCTGCTCTCAGGCTCCTCCGCAGGGGAAGCGAAAGAGAAAGAGACAGAAGAGATGCTGGAGTGGGTCACTGGAGTCCTACCTTTGGTTTCAAACAGCTGCAAAGAGTAACAGAAAGCCACTCTGAGGTGGTTTCAAAAGCTCTGGTTTTAATGTGTCACGTTCTATCCCACATGTGACAAACCCAAACCCTCACCCCGCTTTTCTCATCTTCCACTTCTTCCCATACTTGTACTGCTGTTTGTAATGGGACTGATAGCGTAATTGTGCAGCATGAATAGCAGTTGTATTGACAGGTAGCTCATTAGGAAATAGAGGACCACCAGCATGGCCAGATCTGGCCAGCCCCCTTAAAAAGTTGTTTACTGCATTTTATGGAGGACCGGGATGCTCAGAAGCGCAGGGTCTTAATGATCTGCTGTATCCAGTTCCATCTTCTAACTGGTGTGTTTGCCATAGATACAAGAATCTGAAGGTGAGGAGTGCAGTAAAATTAGTGAGATTTGACTTAAATACTTGTTGAACTTATCGTGGCCTCTTCTATACTGTGTTTAAGAAATTTTTTTGGTCATTAAAATATTTTTCAAATGAATTAATTAATTATACATACTAATAGGACTGGGTCTTTGACACAAATTTCAGATTCTGATTCACAAGCTTGTAATTTGCTACATTATCTATTATTACCTGTGTGTGTACGTGTGTGCACATT